>NC_137161.1:27631647-28089608 GCF_951394435.1 Stenella coeruleoalba | reverse complement strand
GCCTCTTGGTGAAGTGTCCCCGCACAGCATGTCTGGAGCCTTTTCCTAAGAGAACAGATGGTCGTGGGACCCAGAGCACCATCAGGGCTCCCATTGCCTCTTCTCCAAGTCTGTGTTTTCCTCGAGGGCGGCACCCACCCACACGTTCCCAGAACAGCAGCAGGACCCTGGCATGCATTAGGACAAAAGCTTTCTTTTTTATTTCATTTTTGATAAGCCCTACAGAGACGCCCTGGTGAGAAGCCAGCTCTGCCTCTCACACTCACAGAATAGGCTGTTCTTGGGCAGGCGGCTTTGTTCCTGTGGGTCTTTGCCACCAGCCTCCCAGAAAGAACCCATTTGAGACCTGTGGGGGCGTGAGAGGAATGGGTAGGCGCTTTGAGATTTCATCTAGAGCAGTTATGGCTTTTAAGGCACTGGGAACAGAATCCATCTCGAGGGAACATGGTGGGGAGTATCATAAAAATCTGGGGGTCCTCAAAGGCAAGAGGCCCACTGGACCTCGAGAACGGAGAAATTCTCATGATGCTCCTACTTTTCATCTGTGTTTTTCTCTACCTGCCTGCCTCAGTAGTCTCCTGTTACAGCTCTCTGTTTTCCTGCTTCTCCCAAGTTGTAGATGGTGGACGTTCCTGCCTGCCCACCCAGCCTTCTCCCACCCCCGTGCCCCGTTTCTGTCTTCTTTTGCAGATCTAGCTCAGATTGCTTGGCTGTGTGGCTCCAGTGGTTACAGTTCCTAGGAGGGAGAATCTCATTGACCCAGGTTCAGGTCGGGTGAATACTCTAGATCCAGTCCGCTCTGGTCAGGTGTCTGCTACAGCTGATTTGGGGGCAGCTTCTAAGAATCAGCATTGGAAGTAAGGAAGCCAAAATCTTCTCTCAATCACCAGAGATGTGATCATCACAGACTGACTTTGACCACATGGATGTTTTAAATGCTACTGGTGGCTGCCAGTTGTATCCTGGATGCTACTCTCTGGGCTCCCTCTGATACCTTCTGTGGCCTCTAGCAGAGCACAGCATGGGCACCGCCCCAAAAAAGGCCTGTGCCGCCTCATCGTAGTGCCAGAAGGGAAAATGCAAACTGTACTGTCACCAGCCAAGCACCTCCTAGTAGCATGACAGGCAGGCATTGAGGTGGGAGGAAGGAGGTGGAATGGTGATCTGCCAGATATGTGCCTTGAGGATCAAGTGGATCCTCATGGCTCTCTCCTTGCCTCCGGTAGCTTCGTCATCTTTATAGTTGAGCTTGTCCTGACACACAGCTAGGCTTACGTCCCTTTTACTCACATCAGCAGGCCACATGCCTGCCATTGTCAGAGCAGCCTCAAGCAGATTGAAGAATTCTGTTTTTATAGTTGACATCTTGTCCTTGGGATCGGGTTTAAGGTGTCTATAGCCTGGCTTCTGACTGAGGAAAACCAAGGGTCTCTTGGCTTCATCTCCTCAGGAGGTCCACTTGGAGGGACGATGCAGCTCCCAGGGCAGGTGTGGTCCCTTTCCTGCAGCCCCCTCCCCAGCCCAGCCCCTTGCTTTTCTTTAGCCTCTGTCTCCCCTCTCCTCTGCTTTACTCCACCCACTCCCCTGCTGGGTGTTTCTTGGCTGATGATCTGATGTCTGGAGGAAGGCTCGCCCCCAGCAGAGACTGCTCAGATGGATTCTGCGATGTGTGGCGGCTTCAGGCAGACAGGCTGTAACTGTTTGGGCGGGGCCACAACAGGACCCTTTTCCTTCCTATAGCAGATTGAGCAACAGAAACCAGCCAGGCACAGGGACACAGCCAGTGAACTAAACAAAGACCTGATCTGGTGGGGATGAGAGTAATAGCACGAAGGTGTGACACATCAGGTGGTGAGAAGCTCTGTGGAGAGAGATTAAAGCAGAGGACCTGGGAAGGGGATTTGCTGCTTTTAGTGAGGGTGGTTGGAAGAGGCCTCTGACAAAATGACATGTTAATATTTGCCCGAAGGAAGCTGGGGAGTGAGCAGTGTGGCTGTCTAGGGAAGAGTGTTCCAGGCAGAGGGAGGAGCTACTGCAGAGGCCCTGAGGCTGGAGCATGCTTGGTGTATGAGAGGGACAGTGAGGAGGCCAGCATGGCTGGAGTGGATTGTGTGAGGGAGAAAGTGGCAGGAGATGAGGTGATGGTGGGGCCTTGTAGGTTATTATCAAAACACTGGCTTTCTCTCTGAGATGAACCATTAGAGGGTCGTGAGCTGATTTGGGCTTTAACAGGACACACTGCATTCTGGCTACTATGTGGGCTCTTGGTGGCAAGTGCAGAAACAGGGCCCCGGTTGTGTCCTGGGTGTATAGAGTGTGCAGAGGTTGTACCAGGTGGACAGTGATCCCCAAAGAAGATGTGAGTCCTTTGCTGGGTTCAGATCTTAGCTTGGGTGAATTGATCTGCTTTTCTCAGCTTCCATGTGCCATCTGTAAAATGGGAGTAACAGTGCCTGCTATGAGGAGTTGCTGGGGGCAGGTGCATTCTGGGATGGGCAGCAGCAACAGTGACGCTGTTATTGCACATAATCTCATTAAAGGTCCCTGCATCTTAGGCACTAAGTGGTGTATTGTCCCTGCAGTTTAGCATTGGCAGAGTTGGATAGGCTGAGACCTTATCACCCTTCCATTTCACAGATGGGGAAATAGGTAATTATAAAAAAGAGATGAATCTGAGTGAGGATTCACCTCAAAACAGGCCTACACATTGCCTACAGAATATATTGGCTAAGAAAGCTGCAGTTGTTCTCTTCAATTTGGGGACCAAGGGAGGTTTTTAGTGTTTGTTGTTGTTTCTTGGTGGGTATGAGAGGGGCAGGGTTGGGCTACATCAGCTTGGCTGTGTGAGCAAGTTAAGGTGTCAGTCCTTTTTCTCCTCAAGTTTCCTTAACATAACTGGATTTTAACATTTTGAAAATAGACCTTGCTATGGAAGCATTATTTTCTTTCCTCTGGGACTGTGATTACCAAAAAACAGAATCACACGGATGCCGAGCTCTCTTCTTCCACAGGTGAGAGCAGAAGAAGGCTCACTTTAAGTGAACCAAAGACCTCATAGTATTGTTGCATCTACGTGCAACTCTTACTTGTGAAGTTGTCAGACATAGAGAAAAATCAAAAAAGAATAATAGGGCTTCGCTAGTGGCGCAGTGGTTGGGAGTCCGCCTGCCGATGCAGGGGACACGGGTTCGTGCTCCGGTGCGGGAGGATCCCACGTGCCGCGGAGCGGCTCGGCCCGTGAGCCGTGGCCGCTGGGCCTGCGCGTCTGGAGCCTGTGCTCCGCAACGGGAGAGGCCACAGCAGTGAGAGGTCCGCGTACCACAAAAAAAAAAAAAAAAAAAAAAAGAATATTAAATACCATGTGCTCACTACCTAGATTCCACGATGGTTGACATTTTGTCATATTTGCCATTTCTGTCTACTTATAGGTATATGTAGGTAGATATCTATGTCGGGTTTTTTGCTGAGCCATGTAAGTTGGAGACATCATGATACTTCTCCTCTAAGTTCTTGAGCATGCTGTAAGAATGAGAGTATTCTCCCTATCCTGCTACTGGTCACATCTGAGAAAATTTTAAATGATTCAGTAGTATCTAAAGCCAAATTCATATTGAATCTACCCCAGTTGTCTTCAAAGTGAAAACCAGAATTCAGTTGAGGTTCAGTTGGGTATTATGTCTATAGTAACAATCTAGAAGAGTCTTTATACCTCACACTCCTTTTCCAAAGAGAGAAGGCTTATTATCTTATAGAATACCCCATGTCTGTCTCATTGTTTTCTCTTGGCTGTTGTCTAACTCCTTCCACTGCCTTGATTTCCAGTAAACTAGGAGTTGAAATATCTAAAGTTTCTGGTTAAAACATTTTAACGTGAAGACTTCTTACAGAATGTTGTGCACTTTGTACTCAGCACACCGTGGGGAACATCACTATTTGTAATGCTAAATTTGATCTTTTTTATGAAGGTGCATTTTACCCTTTGCAATTAGTGGGCCGTCTGTGAAGTGCTTGGACATCCTCCATGTGCTCTGCTCCTCATCAACCTTTCACCTACTGGGTTTTACATCAATTGATGATTCTTACCAGAAGAAACTATTTCATTGGCATTTACAAAGTGGTAATTTAAAATTTTTTCTTCATATCTTCTACATTTATTAACTACCATTCTACTATTACACAGGGTAAAACTTAATTCTTTAATCACCAATCACCAAGGTCAGGAGTTGGCTTTATAGTCATCCCCCATGGTGACAAGGGACTTCCCCCCTCTGTTTGTTTGTTTGTTTTTAGTATACTAGGAGCTCATATTTTACTTGGAGCCTTAAAATCATAGATATTCATTATTCTTTTTGGTGCTCACATTGCCCCAAAATTGGCCAGTAGGAGCCCCTTCAGGCAGGCTCCAGTACCTTTTTGACATGCTCCCACTATTTTTAATCATTTCCTTGTTTTACTTCTCTGATACTGGCATCAGTCACCTCTGCAAAGAGCTCTGGTTCCTTTCAGTGGGTCTCATAGACTTTTTTTTTTTCATTAACAACTTTATTGGGTATAATTTATACCATAAAAATTTTAACTTGAACATGTTTGGTGGTTAAAAACTGATTTTTATAAAGTACTGATTGAGTTCATTGTATCTATAAACTCATTTGTCTGCCTTGGAGTTTTCTTTAAAAATAGTACTGTCACCTGCTATTTCCCATGGAAAAGGCCAGGGGTGTTTTGGATAACTTAGGCATGTATTATCCAGTTCTCCCTTTGGTGCTCATGGCAGTACTTGTTGATTCATATTTCTGTTTTTCCTATTTTTTTTTTACCTACTGAGGAACTCAGCTGAGTCCTTGCATTTCTTCTCTCAGGCCCCTTTAACTTTGGCCTGATAAATTCTAGCAGTATAAAGAGCAGGAGGAGGAAAGGGAGAGAAAAGGGGGAATAATCAGCTCCTGGATGCTGCTGTCTCTGCTCTCATTGCCTTTACTTTTCCCTTCCCAGGAGCTCAGGCCATCCTGGCCTGCATTCAGTTCCCCAAACACACCAAGCTTTCCCCCCAGGAAGGTCTCTGCCCCTGTGCTTAGGTGCAGCCACACTGCCCCCACTTCCCACCACGTGGCAGGCTCTTCTTGCAGCTTAAGTGACACCCCCTCAGTGGGTCTCCCCTGACCCTTGACTAATGTGTGTCTTCACACATGCACACACACTCACGCCTCTGTCTCCAGCAAGGCTCCCGTCCTTTGCTTTCCCCACAGTCAGGCTGTGTGTAGTTATATCTGCCCTTTCCTCAGGAGACGGCAGGCTGCAGGAGGCCAGACCCACACAAGTGGTGTTCTCCAGGTTCTCTCCCCGTTGGTGCCTGGCGTGGAATAGGTACTCAGTGACCATTTTGAGTGGTCAGTTAGGACCTGGCATTAGACTCCAGCTGGAGTGTGGAAAGCCCACATTCCTGTTATGATTGGTATCATACTTCTGTTGCCTTTGGGTTAGAATAAGAAAGAGAATATTTACAACATTTTGGACTTTGCCCAACCCCTGTGGATTGATACAGTTGTAACCACTCCTTCCTCTCTCACCCACATACACAGGTCAGCACACCAAACCTTTCCCTCAGTCATTCAACAAATGTATTAGGAGCTGGGCAGAGGGGGAAGCCTCAACCTTGCCCTGGAGGTGCCTACATTGTAGGGAGTGCCTTCCCTTGTGCTTAACATTATAAGGGAAGTGCCTTGAGCAGCCCACACTTGGGGCTAGAAGTGCGACATGGTCTTGGATGTGTGTGGCTCAGGGGCTTGCCAAGTGTGTGCAAGGCCTGGTAGGGGCAAAGGTGCCTTTGATTTTTCTACAAGTGTTGTTGACCATCTGTTACATGCAAGGCACTGTTCTGGGAACCAGGAATATAGGCGTGAAGAAGACAGAGTCCCTGCCTTCATAGATCTTAAACTGTAATGGGAAAGACAGATGATAAATAGGATTAATAAGCAAACATTGGACATTAGCCAGTAGTGCTGAGGGAACAGGAGAAGGTTGAAACTTTAGATAGAACAATGAAGGTGACATTTGAACAAAGACCTGAAGGAGGTAAGGGAGTAATCCATGTGACTGGGTAAGAGCATTTTAGGCAGAGGAAACAGCAAGCTCAGAGGCCCTATGGTGGGAGTATTCCTGGTGTGTGTATACAGAACATAAGAAAACAGTGTTCTCGAGTGGAGAAGTGTGAGAGGAATCAGAGATGAAGTCAGAGAGGTGGTGCTGTGGGGTGGCAGCTCCTACAGGGCCTTGTAGGCCATTTTAAGGACTTCAGCTTCTATTCTGAGTGAAACGAAGAACTAGGGGAGGGTTTTGAACACAAGGGTAATAGGGTCTGACCTGTATTTTAAAAGAATGTCACTCTGGCTGCCATGTCAAATTTAAACTGTAGGAGAGCAAGGGCAGAAACAGGGAGACCAGCAGGGACTTACTGTAATAATCTGGAGCCAGCCTCCAGGATTCATGCCTTGAACCATTGTACCTGACAGCTCCTGCCTCTGTGTTTTCTAGAAAACAGAAAAAAGAAAAAATTCAAGACCATGCATATTTCTACCATTTCCAGATAGCCACTGTTAAGTAGTGTTTCCTTTTGTGCATCTCTTCCCTACCCCTATGAGACATAATGTGGCAGTCTTCTTATATTGTGATAAAATAGAAAATGGAAAGGCATGCCCACCAGAGCTTGCATTCTGGTTTGCATCCTGCAATTCTGTGCATGGGCCCTCCTTTGAAAATACACTTTTGGTCATAGAACCTAAAGGAATTTAACCAAAGGTTAGAAGCATTTTCAGAAAACAGATAAGAAATGTTCTTGCACTTTGTGTGATGGGGAAGCAGAAGCTGGTTCTCTCTTTGGGTCGGAATTTGACTTGTGATCATAGCACGTGCATGGGGTTCTCAGAATTCCAGTTCAGGAAGGCTACCCTGAGTTCAACTGCAGAGGCCTGGAAGTGGAACAAAGACATAAGCTTTGAATTAATGCCTCATTGTGTAGAATCTCACCCATCATGATTGGGACAAGGGGATAGTTGATATTTTAATCATAAAAGTGACTTGGTTCCTCTAAACATTTTATTTAAATCCAAACATAAATCATTTACTAAAGGGCCGTGTCTTTCTTTTAGGGTGGGTCTTCTGGTGGAGTTTCCGATCAAGGTTCTTGCAAAAACTAATTTTGGCTTCTTTAAAGTAGAGCAAGGACTGTTGTGAGGTCATCTAAGTGCCAAACCTTTCCAGGTTTTTAAGACTTCTTTCTCTGAACATACATTTAGTCTCATCCACACACAGTTATTCACTAGCAATATTTTTTAGTGAATTGCCTTATTGAGTATTTCCAAAATATCAGCTAGGACTGTACTTTTTCTGTTCACACTCATATTTCATTTATTTACACACTATTTAGTTATATTATCTATCTTCAGTAAGTATAACTGACATAAATGGATTTGGGAATAAACATAGCTGATTGACCCTTGGAAAGCATAAAACTCACATGGGAAAGATGGAGTGAGGATGAGCTAGAGACTGGGGCATGAAGGAGCTTTCACAGCCCGAGGCTGTGCAGGCTGTGGTTTCTATAAGAGTCTCTGGCCAGGCAGCTCAGTAAACGGTAGTTGAGAGAGCTTCTGTATATAGTAAGGAGGAAGGGAGGCAGCTCAGCCTAGGTCAGTGTGCCCATCTGTGCCTAGGTCAGTACATCCATTTGGGGATGTTCCAAGTAGCTTCAAAGGCAAATCTTCAGAAAAATTGGTGATTTTCAGTTTGGTTCCCCCACCACCATTCAACCATTGCACTTTTTTGTACTCAAGAAACTACCTGGTATTGAGTTAAAAGTAGAAGTCCTTTCTCTGTCTCCCAACTGTAAAGTGGCAAGAATTTTAATATAGTTTGGGAAGTTTGGGGTTTGGGATATTCTGTTTTGTTGTTGTTGTCATTGTTTGGTTTAGGTTTGGGTTTTTTGTTTTTTAGTTTTAAAACTTGCCATATTTGGGGCCCTGTAGAATGCTGCCTGTGAAAACCACCTGCAGAAATTCATCAGCTACTGAAAACCACATTGTGAGTCATGAGCTTTAACTACAACAAGTGGTGAGGCCATAGCTTCAGTGCCTTCTTAAGTCATCTTCCTTTACCCGGTAGAGGGTGTTTGCGGACTGTTCCTTCCACAAAGCAGGGTGCCCTAGAGGTGGCTCCTTTTCTGTTGGATTGTAAGTGAAATGATAAGCTAGGGGTGCTCCTTGGGTCTTGTCTTTTTTTTTTTTTTTAACATTTTTTTGTTTATTTTATTATTTATTTATTTTTTTTTTTATTTTTAAATTTTTTTCTACTTTTTGGCTGCGCAGCATGTGGTATATTAGTTCCCTGACCAGGGATCCAACCCGGGCCCTTGGCAATGAGAGACATAAGGACTTCAGCTTCTATTCTGAGTGAAATGAACTAGGGGAGGGTTTTGAACACAAGGGTAATAGGGTCTGACCTGTATTTTAAAAGAATGTCACTCTGGCTGCCATGTCAAATTTAAACTGTAGGAGAGCAAGGGCAGAAACAGGGAGACCAGCAGGGACTTACTGTAATAATCTGGAGCCAGCCTCCAGGATTCATGCCTTTAACCATTGTACCTGACAGCTCCTGCCTTTGTGTTTTCTGGAAAACAGAAAAAATAGGATTAATAAGCAAACATTGGACATGAATAAGAGAGCAATGAGAGCCTGGAGTCCTAACCACTGGACAGGCAGGGAATTCCCTGGCCTTGGGTCTTAACCACTGCTTCTATGACATGGGCTGAGCATCAGAGACACAGTCCGAGGGACCTTTGCACAGGAGCTGCTGGCCAAGTCTGCCTCTGCTGGTTCATTTGGAGCAAGAAAGAACCCTCCCTAACAGATGAGCAGCAGAAAGAGCCGAGCCCTGGGAGGAGTGCTGGGGGGAGAGGACCTGGAGACTTCCCCACGCTCATGCGCACGCGCTCTCTGTTTTTTTAAAGCCCTCCTGCTCCCTCTCCAGGGATTTGAGTCTAGTTCTTCCCCCAAAGAACAGCTAAAACAGTTTGGGAGGAGACCCAGGCGAAGGTGATGTCAACTGCCTTCCAGCCAGAGGCTGCTTTAACAGTCCCTCAGGCAGCCATAGCTTTCACTCTTTTCATGGCCTTGTGCATTTAACTGGAGACCCCCCAAATTTTCACATTTTTCTTACTGACTAGTAATTTAAAAGTGCCAAAAGTAAAAACTGCCATTCTGGGACTACCCCTCAGATTCTTCTCACCATATAGGGAAGAGGTCCAGAAATGGAAGCCTCACGCTTGTCCTGCTAGTTCTTAAAAACCATGCAAATGAAGCAAATCGAAAAGTGCTCATGAGTGCCAGTGTTGTGAGTGCCAGGGGTTGAGCTGAGTGCCACAGGGACATAGAACTCTGAGTCCCGGTCTGTGACCTTGAGCTGCGTTCAGTCAGGAGAGACAAGAATTCTTGAAATCGAGAATACTTGGCTATCCTAGGCAATTTCTGGGTCATGAGGTACAGATTTGTGTGGAATCAGAAGTGGAATCAGTCAGTTCTGCAGATAGAAGGTCATGCTGGTGATCCAGGTTTTTGCTAAGAGTGGCTGTCACGTCTGAACTGTAACCTCAGTTGCCTTCTCTCAGCAGAGTGTGCTTTCTCTAGGAAATTACAGTGCTAACTTGGCAGGTGGTTTCACTGTTCAAGGGCTCCAGGTCCTGGCACGGAGATGTCCAGAGTTAAAATGGGAACAACTGCTGAGGCTTGACTTGCTGCCTGCTTTACCTGCTCCTTCCCAGACAGAGGAAGCACCTGCCATCCACTGCCAGGTTGGGTGTAGGAGGTAAACATATGTAGGATTTTAGTAAATCTCACTTTTTTCCCTTTCTCCCTGTTTTTTTAAAATAACAGTTTTACAGAGGCATAATTGACATGCAGTAAACTGCTGCTACTTAGCGTGTACAGCTTCATAAGTTTGGGTATGTTTCTTTGTTCCTCTTTGAAACCTCCCCCTTCTTCCCATCGCCAACAACCCCTGATATGCTTTTCTGTCAGCATAGGTCAGTTTGCATTTTTCTGAAGTTTTATATAAGTGGAATTATATAGTATGTACTGTTTTGTCTGGCTTCTTGCACTCAATAATTCATTCGTTTTTAATGCCAAATAATTTTCTGTTGTATGGATATATTTGGTTATCTGTTCATCAGTTGGCAGATGTTTGGGTTGTTCCAATTATTGGCTGTTACAGGTAAGTCTGCTGTGAATGTTTGTGTATATAAGTCTTTTTGTATAGCCATAAGTGTCATTTCTCTAAATATCCAGGAGTAGAATGGCTGGGTCAGATGGGAGGTGTATGTTTAACTTAAACGGCCAAACTGTTTTACAAAGTGGTTGTTCTGTTTTAAGTTGCCACCAGCCATGTGTGAGAATTCCAGTTCCTCTACATCCTCACCAGTACATACATGATATGATGAGTCTTCTTAGTGGTACTCATTCTAATCGGTAGTAGTCATACCTCCTAGTGGTTTTAACTTGCGTTTTTGTAATGATGATAAGGTTGAACATCTTCATGTGCTTACTTGCCATTTCTTTATCTTTTTCAGTGAAATCTATTCAAATCTTTTGCCCTTTTTTAATTAAGTTGTTTTCTTGTTGAGTTTTGAGGGCTCTTTATATATTCTGGAAACAAGTCCTTTATGAGATACATGCTTCATAAAGATTTTCTCCCAGTCTGTGGCTTGACTTTTCATTCTCTTAAAAGTATTTTTTAAAGTGAAGAAGTTTTCATTTTTGATGAAGTTCATTTTATCCTTTATGGATTGTGCTTTTTAACCTCATATCTAAGAAATCTTTGCCTAACCCACAGTCACAAAGATTATTTCCCTATGTTTTCATCTAGAAGTTTTATAGTGTTCATTTAGAGTTGATTTTTAGTTGATATTTGATTATGATGTGAAGTTGATCCAGGTTTTTACTTTTTGCCTACGGATATCCAGTTGTTCTAAAAGCCCACTGTAGTTTTCATCTCAGGCATTGTAGTTTTCATCCCTGGAAGTTTGACTTAAATCTTATTGTCCTTCTCTGCTAATTCTAACCTCTGTATCAGTTCTGAGTTGTTTTCAATTGATTGATTAGTTGCATTGTGGGTTGTGTTTTCCTGCCTCTTTGCATGCTTGGTAATCTTTGGATGCTAGACGTTGTGAATTTTATGTTTTGGGGTGCTGCATATTTTTATTCCTAAGAATATTCTTGAGCTTTGTACTGGGAAACACTTAAGTTACTTGGAAATAGTTTGATCCTTTGGGGTCTTGCTTTTTTTTTTTTTTTTTTTTTAATTCTTCCTTTCTTCCTTCATTTTTTGGCCGCACCACGCGGCATGCGGGATCTTAGTTCCCCATCAGGGATCAAACTCATGCCCCCTTCAGTGGAAGCATGGAGTCTTAATCACTGGCCTATCAGGGAAGTCCCTGGGGTCTTGCTTTTATGATTTGTTAGGGGGCTCCCGAGCAGTGCTCAGTTTGGGGCTGATTATTCCTCACTGATGAGGCAATAACTTCCTGGGTTTCCTACCCAGTGCCTCATGAACCATTACTTTCTTCAGTCTGGCTGATGGGAACAGACACTGATCCCAGCCCTGTGTAAGCTCTGAGCACTGTTTCTTCTAAACCTTTGGATGCTCTTCCAGGCCTTGAGAAGCTTTCTCAAACACATGCATTGATTAGTACTTACTATACCGAATACCCAAGGGGGACCCTCTGTATACCTCTGGGGGTCTTCCTCTACAGCTCTCTCCTCCCTGGTACTTGTCCTGTGGACTTGAGCTCCGTCCCACTTTCTTCTCCCTGGAAACTCCCAAGGATATAAGCTGGGGCAGTCATAGGGCTCGCCTTGTTAGTTTCCCATCTCTCAGGGATCACAGTTTTTCATTGCAGTGTCCAGTGTCTTAAGTGTTTAACTATTGTCAGGGTTGTTTCTCTCTCTTCTTTTCATTTCATTTCGCTTATTTTCTTTTGTTAGTTTGTTGTCTTTTTGTTTTTGTTTTAATTTTTGGTTGTTTAGTTAGGAGGGTAAATCTGATCCCTTTTCCTCCATCTTGGCCAAAACTACTGGTTTTGATGTTACAGCTTCTCTTATGTTCTGCATTCAGTACCGACAAACCTAATTCCCACTCCAGAAAGCATTGTATGCACATTCATTCCTGCTTCTTAATGGACTTTGCTTCCTCTCTTGCATCACCTCCTTCCTCACCCTGCAAATTATAGCCATATAGAAGGTGGTCTCTTCCTCCACGTTGGAGAAGCCTTTTTTCTAGCACCTCCTAGCCCCTTTAGCCTTTGCCAGTTGTGTGACATCCTGCTCAGATCTTTGGATATCGTTTACCCTTTGGACTTAGATTATAGGAAATTCCCTCTTCACATATAAGGAACCCATTACCAACACCACCACCTAACCGTCACTGTGAAGATTTCTTCTCCGAGGAAGTAGGTGAGATTGACAGAGGATGACCATGCTCTCAAGTTCTGGAGAGAGGCTCATGTCCTCTTCCCAGGGACAACAGCTCATCTGAAATAGGGTAGGAGAATAAGGATCCTTGGCAAAGCTCCTGCTTAAAGCCCCTTTACTTAGAAATCCTGTATCTTGGCTTTAATGTTTTCTTTTTGCCCCTCAGTGTCCCAGAAAAGCTTAAGGGAGACATTTTCCCAGACCCACAGTCTCTGCACTGAAGAGCATCCACTTCTCCAGTTTGGCTCAGCAGCAGGTAGAGGCTGAGTCTCACCTGTGCCTCCAGCCTGGTACCAGTCAGACAGTTGAAACATCTCACCTTCAGGCAAAGCAGGATGGATGCATGTAACATCTAGAAGTTGCTTGGCAATACGTTTGATCAGGAATAAAAGGAAAGTGTAGGGAGTCTGTCTCAGTACCCAGTGGTTTTTATTGCAGTTAAAATACGATCTTGCTCTGATTGGGTGCATGTTCAAATTTGGTAGGAAATAGTATAATTCTTTTGTAGGTATACTGTATTTTTTTAAACTGTGAGTTGCAGCCCATTAATGTATCATGAAATAAATCTAGGCAGTCAAAATCAGCAGTCTTTTTAAAAATGAGAAGTGCATGCCACATAGTAACTTACATGTCAATTTTGCTTCATTTATACACATTTATGTGTGTACTGGTTCCTGCAATAACACACTGGTCTGTCGTCACAGTGATAGCTCTTACTGATGTGGGTTGTTGAGTTCCATTTCTTTGTTACTTCTCTCATGGCAGCGCTGCAGTGGGGTGTACTAAGTAAATGTCAAATAAAATATTTACCTCATTCCAATTAGGTTACTTTCAGTTGCAAGTAACTAGAAATCTGACTTAAGGCAAAGCAGATTTTTAATCACCTCAGAATGCAGGTCTTAAAGGAGGTGGTTTGGGGCTGGTTCAGAGCAATGGGACTACCATTCTGGGGTTCCTGGCTGACTTTGTGGTTACAAGGTGGCTGCCATGGCTCCAGACATCACATCCTTACATGACAGCATGCAACAGGAAGGGAGGGCAGGAGCTTTCCTCCTGGATGTGTTTCTTTTTTTAACCAATGAGGCAGGTCTTTCCTGCAAGATTCTAGTAGATTTCACAGTTGGTCCAAGTGCCCATACTGGCCCATACAGCCACCTCACACCAACTCTGGCATAGGAGGAAGGCTTGGATTGATTCCAGTTCGTCTCCTGGGCCAGGCTGTTGCTGCTCCTGGAAATTTGATGTTGTTAGAATGGGGGGTGGGGGTGCTGCGTCTGGGTTTTCCAAAGGTCTGGAATGTGCTACAGCCTGTGTTTCAGGTGCCCCTCTGGGCAGGTTTTCTCTTTGAGTTTTGTCCAGCCAGCCTTTGCAGATAGTCAGGACTTAGAGGCCAGGGACCACCCTCCCATCCTCGGCTTTTTCCCACGTGGCTTCCTCACCTAGTAGTTACCTGTCTACCGTGGTTGCTCAGGAAGCCCTGGGGCTCTACTCAGGGTCTGCTCTAAAGAGCATAGACCAGGAAGAGACTAGTTCTGGTCTTCAGTCTCCTCTCACCCTTAATGGCTGAGTTCAGTTGGGGTGGGTTCAGTGTATGAAGAACCTGAAATGGGTTAAAGGGAACGTCCGTAGTATTATGGAAAGTGGAGACCTAGTCTTCTCCCAGTTTCTCATTTATAAAAAAACTATTCAAGTCCTGCCGTTTATCATTCCTTTTATCAGGTAGTGATTGTGTTCTGGTAAAGGAGGAGCTACATGCACACCCCAGCTTGTTAGTTCTGGGGTGCCAGTTCCTGGCTCTGCACTGACTTGGCATGGGTAGATCTCCATCCTCCCGTCTCCCTCTCAGCCCTCAGCTCCAGGCTTCAGGCAGTGTCAGCACCCACTCTGCGCCCAGGACATCTGTCTCTCCCTCCTATTCTGTTAGGACAGCAGTTCCTTCCCGCCTCCCCCACCCCGTTTCCTATTTTGTCAAAATACAGAAAGTCTGGTGGCTGTGATAAAGCTGTCAATTGGTCTCTGCTTCCCCATTCCACCTACCAGTGTTGACATTGTTTTTTAGGCTGGGATTTCCCTCCACCTCTGAAAACATACAAACACAACAGACTTCTGTGTTTTGCTGGGTCTTCTGAGTGTTGCTTAATTTAGAACCATGGTGGCTGCCCAATCTCCGCCTCCAATGAAATCAGCTTTGTGTTAGTTACATGTCAGCAACTGGCTGGCCCCTTCCAGTCTAGGATCCTGGTGTGAGTTTTCAGGACCTCAGTGACAGCTATCACAATTGGCTGATACTGGCTTCCGGAGAAACCAATGTGATGGTCTTTTTTGAGCAAGGAGTTGCAGGTGTCTATTCGTCTTTTGTCGTGGCACTCACCCTCTGGCATCTCCATCTCTGGAATGCCCCCATTTAGTTGAGGTTGCCATTATGGGTTGTCTCGCTTCTGGGAAGCTGGAATAGTAGAATGAACATGGTTTTTGGATTTATAGCCTAGCTTTACAAGTTCACTTCTCTCTGCCTCCGTTCTGTGAAATGGGGACAGTGCTGTGGGAAGGATTGAATAAGTTCATATGTGGAGAGTGCCTAGCCCAGTCTCTGACTCGTAGTAGAAACACTGCCCACAGTTCAGAGTCGTTAGCAGTTCACTGGTGAAAGGTTTTTGGTGTCTTCCAATGCCACTTCTCTGATTCTCCGACACCAACTGGTATCCTCCAGTTCAGTTAAGTTCTGACACTACCCACATCTCTGTAAAAGGTGACGAATGAATTGAGGAAGGAATATGGCTTCTTGCACATGGAGTGACTTTGAGCTGTTCTGTGTGCCTAAAGGGCCCACAGTTACTCTGTCTGGGAGGAAACCCACAGGGTGCTGGGAATTCCTGCTAGGAGTGTGTCCACTTCCCCATTCTCCAGAACAAGGTAGACTACTGCCTGCCTCTGTATCAACTTACTGCTTGGAGCTGGGGAAGAGCGTTCACAAGCCTGGAGTAGAAGGACTACCCCAGCTCCTCAGAGGCCCACTGAGGACACAGGAAATCCTCCTAGGACACCCTGCCAGGCCCTCCAGTGCTGGCCCGTGGGACTGGCACTCTGCTGCTGACTCTGACTTGCCTCATGTCATTACTCCTCGTTGCTCATGTTACAACTGCCCTTTTCCACAGGGATGCTTGAAGATGGAAAGAAATTCGATTCCTCCCGGGACAGAAACAAGCCCTTTAAGTTTGTGCTGGGTAAGCAGGAGGTGATCCGAGGCTGGGAAGAAGGGGTTGCCCAGGTATGCTCTCCGTTGTTTCTTTGTGTTTCCTAGTGTCTATTTCTTAAATTACGTTTATAGGTGGGAAAAATTTCACTCCTAGCTCTGTCACCCAAATAACTCCTTTTATTAATGTTTCTTGTAGAATTTCTTTAAGTGCCCCCCCTTTTTTCTCTTAGACACACACACACATTGTTCTGTGCTTTGCTTTTTCACTTAATCCATATCTGATACTTTATATACCAGGATATAAAAGAGGAGGAAGCTCTCCTCCTCATAGAGCTACACAGTGTAGGCAGACCTCAGAGATATTGCAGGTTCGGTTCCAGACCACCACAATAAAGCAAATCTTGCAATAAAACAAGTCACGTGAAGTTTTTGGTTTCCGAGGGCATATTAAAGTTATGTTTACACTGTACTATAGTCTGTTAAGTGTGCAATAGCATCATGTCTGAAAAAACAATGGACAGTTTACCTTTGAACAATGTGGGGGTAGGGGCATCCCTCCCCCGCCCCCTGAACAGTTGAAAATCCACGTATAACTTTACAGTCGGCCCTCTGTGTCTGCAGTTCCTCATCCAGGGACTCAGCCAACCACGGATCACGTAGTATTTGGTATTGAAAAAAATTCACGTGTAAGTGGACCCACATAGTTCAAACCCGTGTTGTTCAAGGGTCAACTGTACATACCTTAATTTAAAAATACTTTATTGCACAAAAATGCTAACCATCATCTGAGCCTTCAACAAGTCATAATCTTTTTGCAGTAGTAACATCAAAGATCACAGATCGCCATCCAAATAATAATAATGAAAAGGTTGGAAATACTGAGTGAATTACCAAAATGTGGCAGACATGAAGTGAGCAAATGCTATGGAAAAAATGGCACCAGTAGATTTACTCAACAGAGGGTTGCCACAAACCTTCAATCTGTAAAAAACACAGTATCTGTGAAGCACAGTAAAATGAGGTATGCCTGTATTCCCTGGATTCCCTTGGGTGTGCTGTAATTTATTTGACAAGTACCCTGTTGATGGCCATTTGGGTCATTTCCAGTATTTCGATATTGTAAACAATGCTTCAGTGACTAATCTTGAATGGACTTTATTTTACATTCGTGCAAGTGTTGCCATAGGCAGATTCTTAGAAGTGGGGTGAGTGGCTCAGTGGCTGTGCGCGCTGGATTTTGACCTACTGCCAGGCTGCCATCTGTGGGGATTACACTGAGGTGCCACCAGCGGGCTGTGAAGGTGCCTGCTCCTCCCAGGCCCTCCAGCACAGTGTGTTGTTAAAAACCTTTGGCTTCAGGACAATATAATGAGTGAAAAATGTTATCTCGGTATCATTTTCATTTGTGTTTGTCTTACTATTGACCGTGTTGTGTCGGACCACTTCTGAGAGGTCAGACTCATGGAGAAAGTCATTTTGCTTGTCTTAAGTGTGTTTCTTCACCTCTCACCTCCCAATTTGTGTAAACAGCTTTTGTTCTGCCAACTCTTCAAAATTCCCAGTAGATAGTAGGGGACCCAGGGTTGCCAAATTTCAGTTGGATTTTATCCTTCCACTAAGCCCAGGAATTTTCTTCTTGGCACTAACCAGGTAGAGGGATGTTTACGGTGGCATAAGACCCAGCGAGCTCTATAATAGGCCCTGCCACGATGGATAAATTAGTCTATTTCCTCTCACCAAAGAGAACTGGAGATTTAACCAGTGTGGAGAGAAGGATTTGTCTTTCTCTTTTCCAGAATACACTTTGCTCTACTTCCTCTATAAAGTATCACTGATTTATCTCCAAATAAACTGCTTAACTTTCAGAAACTTTAAGCTATCCTATTCCCAGGTGTCTAGATTTTTGTTCCAGCATGACTGAGGGTTGGCAGTACAAAAAGGAGAGGATCTTTGTGGCTTACTTCCCTTTGGAAACCTCTTCAACTATACCTTTCTGTCCCGTCCTGTTCCCACCCCAGAAGTCTGGCAGGCTCTTGCGTCTGTAGCCCATCCCCCATCTCCCATGCCAACCATTGTCCACCCCACAACTCATCTTCTGTGGCTGTTCCAGCACTGGAACAATCATTGTGTTGTGTGTTCCAGGAGCCATAGCTGCCACCAAGATAGTGTTACCAGTCTATTTCACATCCCAGGCTTGGTGAGGCATGGTGGGGTGTTGGGGAGATGCCCAGTCTCCCCCTGCACCCAGGGTTCTTTGGGTCAGTCACAGCTCTGTTACTTGTGAGAAGTCTGGGTGGTCTGAGACCTACATAGAGCATCTTCTTTTAAATGCCTCTGTAGAATATTTATTTAGCAACTAAGTTAAAAGCACAGGAAGAAGGGAGGTTGTCTTGTGCCCCTTTTCCTATTCTCTTGATGTTGTGTTCTGGTTTTCTGTGTTTACAGGTCTGCAATCCTGCCACATGTACTATTTTGGCAGCTTGCTTTTTTCATCTAACGATGTGTCTTGGACGTCTTTCCATGTTAGTATAATTAAGGCCACTGTATTCTTTCTGTTGGCTAACCCGTGGTGCACATGTGCTGTGAAACCACTCCCCTTGCAGTGGGCATTTGGGTTGCTAGCAGATTCTGGAAGTGGAATTGCTGGGTAAAAGGATATGATTGTTTTGAATTTTATTAGATTAAGCCATATGCTTTCAACTATCCTTACTACCTTGGTCCAACATGTCCCAGTTTCTGAAGGGAGCTGTAGGAAGTAAGCCTGAAGCTTTCTCTTCAGTCACCATCTCTTGTTCTGGGTCAGAGAGCCAGGAACGCACACATGGAGACTTAAAAAAGATAGGTAAAGGGTGGGAATAGAGCAGAGAACCTGTTCACTGTTCAGAAAATAAGTACTTAAGCTTGTGTATTTGATTAGAAAATGAAAAACTACAAATACATTTTAATAAGTGAAAAATTTCCCTCCACCCTCTGTTCTCCCCATAGAGAAATGATGGTATTATTTGTGTCCTTCCAAAGATGTTTTCTGTTTATACAGGCAGGTATAAATATATACTTTCCTCTTTTCCACACAGTTGGTAGCATGCTGCTTTGTACAGTGTAGTTTGTACCCCAGAAAATCATACTGTCCTTTTTAGTTTTTCTGTATTTCTGAGTACAAGTATAAATCTAGAAAGTATAGAAAAGTATACTGCCTCAAATATTACTTTCTGTGTGTTTTCTTTTAAAGCAAAGTTTTGATCAAAGCACTCCTTTTTGAAGAGTATAGATGCCTCTAGTGACAGGCCACTGAAGGATTAGGTGGTGACACTTCTAGAGTGATGGCTGCCCAGAGTCAGATCGGTGGGACCTGGACAGAAAGCTTGAGAGCCTGATGGTTCTGGGAGGCGAGAGGGAATTTTATCTGCTGTCGGCTACCTTGGAGCCAGATATAGGGCTCATCCAGCCTGATCACCTACCTCCACATCCCATAGAGGGTGTGCCCGCTGCCCAGGCAGCCGTGCAGTCACTGGAATGTCCTACTCACACCGTCCTGGCAGGTAACCACAGCTCTGCTTCTTAAGGAGATATTTGGGGGGTGCCTCAGCTCATTCATTCTTCCTTGCTCTTTTCACAGATGAGTGTGGGTCAGAGAGCCAAGCTGACTATCTCCCCAGACTATGCCTATGGCGCCACTGGGCACCCAGGCATCATCCCACCAAATGCCACTCTCGTCTTTGATGTGGAGCTTCTAAAACTGGAATGACAGGAATGGCCTCCTCCCTGATCTCCCCATTCTTGGGTAAGGATCTTAGTGCTGAAGGACCTTCCTTTAACTCCCTTTGCTCCTCCCAAGTCAGGCACAGTGTTTGATGAGCATCGGAGAGAACCAAAAATGCCATGGGTTTTTTTCCCTTTACATTCTTCCTCTATCGGCTATCCTTTCAGTTTTAAGTGTACACCTTGGAAAGGAATGGCATGTGCTCTTGAAAGAACTCGTGGGGATGGGGAGCTGATGGTAGCTGTTTAAATTAAGTATTTTTATATGTAGCCTATAAACTAAAACTGAGTTGGGAACTGGAAATATAGGCCAAATTTTTAGTGCCAGCATTTTAGTTCTTTAGAGGTAAGATTGGGATGACTGACTTTGTTTGCCCTGCCTAGTTTCTGCAGCTCCCTCATCCATACAGTCTGTGGTTACTGCCTGTTAGAGGATATGAGAGAGGCATTACCACCTGGGCCACCTGCCTCAGGGAGCAAGCCCAGGACACACGAGGACAGACAGCAGGCCAGCTTGTTATCAGTGGGTTGAAAGGTGAGGCCTAAGGATGCTTATGAAGTGTAAAGGATGCTCTCAGTCTAGGAGAGGCTCTTAGGGACCTAAGCCTTTCTATGCAACAGGTGAGGAGACTGAGGCCCAGAGAGAGAGAGGTCTTACTCAAGGTCACATCCAGACAGTGGCAAATTAGGACAGAACCCTTTTCTGCATCTCCTTCCTGGACCTTTTTTCCCTTCCTCTACCCTCATTTCTAGGCAACCAAACTCAATATCCTAATGGCGTCTAACTTTTCATGTGGGTATTAGAATCATAAAACACATGAATGTCTGTCATCTTCTTTCCACATGGCCCCAGACCTCTGCATTTGCTCCCCTCCCGCCCCTGGAACCAGAGGGTCACAGCCAGGGGCTGGGTGAGAATGCTTTTGTTTGAAAATGGTAGCAAGTGGCAGCCAGCCTGTTATGGAGTACCTTTGTCCTACTATGGACTTTTTAAAATAGAGGAGCCTTTTTTATTATTAGCTATTTCCTCCCAGTGGTTTGATCCCTAAACACCTGGGTCATCCAGGCCTGGTCAGGTTTGAGGACGCTGGCTGCTCCACTTGTCATTCCTGCCGGGAGGGAATTCTGACACTTTATAGAGCCTCTCTCTGCCCAGAGGTCTACACCTAGTCCTCACCCTGGAAAGCTGAGTCCTTTGAACATAACGTACTTGAGGAAGCCTTGGAGTTACCCTGATTTGGGAACAGGCTTTCTGGAAATCTGGAAGGACAGAGGAAGGGGAGAAAGAGGGGAGAGGGGGCTGAATGGCTATGAGTCACCCTGGCCTAAGCCTCCCCACACACTGCCAAAGCACAGCTCAGAGCTTCTCGAAAGGGTCTTGAGGGAAAGCCCAAGGGCAAACCCAGAAAGTTACAGGTTCGAGTGAGTGAATGAAGACTGCAGACATTTTCTCGGTCTGTTCAACATGAGGAAAACCAGCTTCGGGCTGTGCACATTAAAGCCCCTGGGAAGCTTTAAAGACTCTCTTGATGCTCAGGCTACCCCCCAGACCAGTTAACCGCCACCACTGGGAGTGGGGTCCAAGTGTTCAGGTTTTTTAAAGCCCCCAGGTGATTCCTATATGCAGCCAGGTTGGAGACTCATTGATAATGGGAAACTGTATTGTCAGCTGCATTGGTGGACTTTGCCTCTCCTGCTATCCTCAGCAACAGAAATGTGACCTTAGGTTTAAAAAAACACAACCAAGGTGAGCAGAAAGAGGCTGCTCACCTGGGAATCCAGCCCGAGCCCAGTGGGCCCTCCCCAGCTGGAGCAGAAGGGGCGAGGGCCAAGTCAGACCTCACAGCTGTTAGGGAAGGGACTTGGTGTGGCAGCAGCCTGTGGCTGTCCCTACTGCACCCAAAAAGCACTGAGTTGCTGGAACTCACCAACTTTCTGTCCCCAACAGATGTGCCATGGAAGGATCTGGCGCCTCCAGATGCGCACAGCGAGTCCGTACGGAGCTTTTCCTGATGTTCCACTACACTCTTTGTATAAACATCTTCCCTGACTGAATGTGTTCTGTCACCGGCTTTGCTCTTCCCCTTTCTCCTCGTATGTGTGTTGACCTGAACTATATGCCATAAACCTCAAGTTACCCATTTTAGTTTGTTTTCGTTTTGGGGTGAAGATTGAGTTTCAGTCCTTCGGATCTAGGTTTCCAGTTAAGTACTAGTCAAGTATTAACAGCACAAATAATGGGTTAACTTTAGAATAGGAATTGGTGTTGGGGGGAGTGCAAGAATCTTTATTTTATTTTATTTTTTTTGGATGAAAGTTTTATCTATTATATATTAAACATTCTTGCTGCTGCGCTGCAAAGCCATAGCAGATTTGAGGCGCTTTTGAGGCCGAATTATTCTCCAAGTCGAGAGATGTCCTCGGGTTGAATTAAAAGCCCTACCCAAAACTGAAGTGGGAAGGGGAGAGCCTTTGCCTCCACTGCCCCACCCCCACCCTCCCCTTAACCCTCTGCCTTTTGAAAGCAGATCATTTTCACTGAGATGTTGGACACTACAGGTGTGTGTCACCGGGCCAGCAGGGACCTCTGAAGCCTTCTTCATGGCCTGGCTTTTTTTTTTTTTTTTTTTTTTCCATCCTGTGGTTTTTCTAATGGATATTTAGGACTTTTGTAATCTCATAGCTATCCAGGCCCCACTTCCTAAATTTTAAGAACTTTAATCGAAAGTTAAATTGAAGGTGCTGTTTGTAGACACTTAACACCCATGAAAGCCCAGCCATCATGACAAATCCCTGAGTGTTGTCTTAAGAAAATGATGCTGGTCATCACAGCTTCAGCATCTCCTGTTTTTTGATGCTCAGCTCCCCCTGCTGATCTCAGAGTTTCCTGGCTTCTCCTTCCTCCCTCTCACCCTCTGCTGTCCTGTGTAGTGATTTGGTGAGAGAAATTGCTGCCTTCTCGCCCACCCCCACCCCACCCCCTGCACTACATATGAGTTTCAAGTTTTATTATTGCAATAAAAGTGCTTTATGCTGGCTTTTCTCAGCTCTGTGTGATGGTGGTTACTTTCAGGTGCCTCCCCCTGCCCTTTGGTGCAAGGGGATGGGGTTGGGGCGTGGCAGTGGGGGTGCAGTGCTGGAGGCTGTGTCTTAGCAGAAGAACTGCAGCAGGAACGTCCTTCCCCATTGCCCTCTTGGGAGATGGGATGGGGGGCAGTAGATCTGCATCTTCACCCATGGAGGGAACTTTGTGGAGGTCAGGCTGGGGTCGTCAGGGAGCCCCACCCCCTTGCCCATCGTCAGATGTTCATTAAATGTGTGGTCTGGGTAGAGTTCTATGCTGGGTTCTCTGTGGTTGCCAAGAAGTCGGGGATGCAACCAGCAGCAGAACCGAGCCACCACCCATTTGGGGATGTGTTACCAGCAAATTGATGAAATGTTACGAAGGGGAAGATTTGGGTTTTAAATACGTGTTCCTTGGTGACACTTGGTGTGGAGGCTTTTTGTCACGTGGACGGTTTGGTTGCAGTAGCTTCCCTGGCCCTACCCTGTATATGCTAGTCATATTCCCCTCCTCTGGTCACGGACACCAAAAATTGTGGTGTCCCACACCTTTCTAGACACCTTCCACAATTTCCCTGGTTGAGAGCCTTTGATTTTAAATAGAGAGATGGTTTAAAGACTTGCTTAATTTTCCAAATCCATCCTTTTATTAATTTAAGTCACCAGAGTATCATTTCAGGGTTATGTCTTATTTTCCCCAAAATTCTTTTATAAAAATTGCCAAGCAACAAATAAAAGATTTTTCTCATGAATATCCATATACCCACCACCTAGATTCTGCCATAAACATGTTACTGTACACCTGTTTATCACATATTTATTCATCCCTCTGTCCCTTTATGTTACATTTCAGAATAAACAGCAGACATCGCTACAATTTCCCCTAAATAGATACCATTAGAATTTAATATTTGTTTACACTTTTGTACCCTAAAACCCTATCAAAATAAAGAAAATCATCTCAGAAAGTTCCCTTATGCCCTTTCCCAGTCAGTCCCCAGCCCACCCCCAGAGGCAACAGTTGTTTCGCTTTTTCTACCATAGTGTTGCCTGTTACAGAATTTAATTTCAGTATAATCTTAAATGCTATGTCTTCCTTCACTCAGAAACATAGGGAAGCTTTTAGTTCTCACTGAACTTAAAAGTTCAAAGAAATCGTCTGGATCAGGGTCAGGTATCTGACAGGCAGAACCATGGGCCCCAAAGATGCACACATCCTGATTCCCAGAGCCTGTGAGTACCTTACATGGCAAAAGAGATTTTGCAGATGTCATTACATTAAGGACCTTGATGTGGGGAGACTGTCATGGATTACATTGGTGGGTCTAGTGTAATCACAAGGGTCCTTAAATGAGTCAGAGATGTGAGGACGGAAAGACATCTGAAGATGCCATGCTGCTGCCTTTGAAGATGGAGGAAGGGGCCACAAGCCAAGGAATGCTGGCAGTCTCTAGGAGCTGGACAAGGTGAGGAGAAGAATCCTCCCTTAGGGCCTGAAAGAACCAACCCTGCCAACACTTGGATTTTAGCCCTGTGAGAGCCATTTTGGACTTCTGACCTCCAGAACTGTAAGATGATAAATCTGTGTTATTTTAAGCCACTAAGTTTGTGGCGATTTGTTACAGTGGCAATTTGAGCAAGAGGAAACTGGTACAGAGTCTTTGTTTCTTTTAATGTATAACAGAACAGAAAAATAACAAATCAGGATTTTTTTTAAATCTCCAGGATTCTACAGCTCTAACAAATCAGACTTCAGTTTTTTTCTGCTTCTTCCCCTCTAGTTCTTGCCCTAGGCACCTGCCATTTTTAGTTTTAGTCACACAGCCTAGTATAAATTTTGCATTCTGGTTTTTTCTCCACTGAATGTTTTTGATTAAGAATATTTGTTCTTGTTGCTGTAAGGTCTTTATAACTATCTTAAGAGGGCTGTAAATAAAATCAAATGAATACACTAAATTTAACTGCCTTTTTTTTTTGTCCATGGCTTGCAGGATCTTAGTTCCCCGACCAGGGTTTGAACCTGGGCCCCGGCAGTGAAAGCTCCAAGTCCTAACCACTGGACCGCTAGGGAATTTCCCTTAACCACCTTGTTAAAGGACAAATGTTTTTAGGAAGTAAAATCATGACTCAAATACAAAATGAACATGTTAAAGACTTTAGTTAACTCATTAATTAATGAGAGAACCAGTAAGACGTTTTAATAATAAGTCCAGTAGGAATGCTGAAATGAATTTGCTTAATATATACAAAACTGGCAAAATTGGCCAGTATCCACAGACAATCAGTTAAATTCCACTGGATGAAATCTGCATTTCTCTGCACAAGAATCGTCTGCATTATCAGTTTCCCTCAATGTACGTCATTGTAAGGTAGCTTAAAGAGAGTGAAAGGTGGAGACAACCCAGAAGGGTGGAGGGTGGATGGGTAAATGGAACACCCAGTAACTGGGGAGGGAGGGAAGCTCTTTCAAAGTCTTTCACGTTTCCTGACACCCTATTGTTGGTTACTTAGGTTATTTCCAATCTTTTGCTCTTATTAAAAAGTCAGTATACATCTTTAAACATGTAGTTTTTTTCTTTCCTAAATATCTTGATTCTATAGGATAAAACACTAGAAGGAGGGCTGTAGGGGCAAAAGATTTTTATGACTTTCAGTTCGTGTTGCCAAGTTGTATAAGCCTCTTCCCACACACCGAAAACAAACCCCACCTACGTCGCATGGCAGAAAATGGGTTGTCTCTTCCATGGTCTCCTTAAAAAACAAGCACTTTCTTTTTCGAGACACCCACCCACCCATCCACCCACCCACTTTTCCCTCATGGTCCTTGGTCAGAATTAAATCTGTGGAGAATTGACTGATCTGGACCAGAGATACATCACCCCTTCCCCAGTGCTGGCTCCCCTGAAGCCCAGCGCCTCTGAGCCCCAGAACGGTATCCAGGATCTACTGACTTTATTTTCCTTTTCTTCGTTTTTGTTTTATTTTTGAGAAGCATGACAGTTATATTCACAGTCCTAAGATTCAGGAGAACTCTAATTCTGCTTCTGACCTTTGCTACAGTTTAGGCACTGAACTACCCTGTTTCTGAGTGTTTCCATTTGTTGAATGGATTCGGGGTGGGGGCTGGGGCATGCATGGTAGGTCAGAGTGACCAGGTGAACTTTAAGATAACTTCCAGCTCTAAAACTGTAATTATCATGTGGCCACACACCTCCCCTGCCCCCCAATAACCAGGATGACAGTTTTGACTACAAAAAAGCGTTCTACTGACCCCTGTTTGTTCCAGGAAAGGGCTGGCCACACACCCTCTGCCCCTTCCTCTTTTGAAATGTCCCGAAACTGCCTGGCCCCTTGCAGCTAACCGAGGATGGCCAAATGTACTTGACTGGTTAGTCTGTCCCTCGTTCCACAAATCCTGCCTTACGGGAACGTTTTCCAATGAGATACCGCGTCGGTATTTCCTTTTTATTCAATAAAATATACTCCCTGACACCTTTGAACTGCTGCTGAAGCAAAGGTGACAGCAAAAGAGTTCCCATGCTGCAAGTTTCTGAATAAACAGGCTTTATTAACTTTATCTTGAACTTAGATTTGTCTTTGACACATGTGGGATGTGTGTCTGTAAGAATTCTGCCCTCAGCATGCACCTGCTTCCTGGATAAATGTGGGTTCACTTTGGTTGACAGCCATGGACTGAACCGTGTTCTTAGGAACCACCGAGAAAGCAGAGTTGAGGGATTCTTGTTCAGCTCTCTAATTAAATTCAGTGAATTAATAAGAGACAGCTGACAGCAAAAATGCATTAAAATTAAAATGCCAAGGGGAGCACTCCCCTGGCTTCTGCCCAGAGTGGGTCTTCTGAGTTCCCCGAGTTCCCTACATGCATCGGGCAGATTGATTACAAACCATCAGAAGCCAGGCTTTGCAGCAGCTGCCCTTTAGAGTACACGGGAAAACAGCTGTCAGCTTTTATTAGGAAGGTGGAAATATTTGCTAGTGAGTGTGTAGGTCTGATATATTGTTGGATCTGTCTGCCAAATGCCACTGTAGTTTTTCCTAGTTTAGAATTAATTTGTATATTTCTCAAAGCAATAGATTCCCAAGATTTAGGGAAATAAATTCAGTTAACCACAGAGTATATATATTATGGTATGCCATCCCTGTGATCAGTGCTGTTCTAGGTGTTAGAAGTGAGTACAGGATAGGAAAGAGAAAGGTGCCACCCGCAAGGACCTTCCATTCTAGTGGAGTTCCAAAACATGCACAAATAAATAATGTCAGGTATCCAGAGTGTGACGGCAGTGAGGAGAGTGGCGAAGTAGCCAGCTGAAGGCTGGGAGGAAAACTGTTCTAGGATAATGGAACAGCACATAAACGAACAACCACCTCAGCTCAGGGAAACCACAGAACTGTGAGACTTAAGACCCGGGTTTCAAAGTGGTTTATTTCACAGCCATGGATCATTGAAACGGGGGTAAGGAGGGAAGCACACACCAAGGAGCTGGCTGTTGGGGTTGCTTCAGCCAGAGATGAAGGAGGCCTTGACCCAACTGGTAGGAGCGAGGGTAGTAAGGAAGCGGTCAGGTTCAGGACACACTTTATCAGTGTGATTTTCAGGCTGGACTGTGAGGGAAGGAGTCCTCCTTTCCTGCCTGGCCCTTACTCCAGCCAGTCCATAGAGACAAGTAGTTCAAACTCTTCACTCTCTCTTCTACAGTTACCACCATGTTGCACCAATTGCTTATACTGTTGTTGTTGTTGAAGAATATAAGATTAAAGTAAATCTTTGGAAAGAGCCTGCTTAATCAAGAAACAGAATCTCAGAGACACAAGGGAAATTATTGACAGATGTGACCACCTAAAAATGAAATAAAGAACAAAACTTCTGCATCATAAAGAATACCATAAGCAAGAGAGCCATAATGGAGAGAAAATTTTTGCAAAATATAACAAAAACCTCATACCCTAAATATATAAATAATTCTAAAGAAAAAGGCAATTTAGTAGAAAATAACATTAAGCTACTCTAAGAATTTTACATTACATTGCTGTGTCTCGACCTATCACTTTTAGATATCTTCTCATGTGGCCTCTTGTCCTCCAGTAGACACGCCCAGGCCTCTTCACAGCATGGTGGTCTCAGCTCCACCCTGCACTAATGTGATCAGGGTCAGGGGGGGCAGGGGGACACCCCTCCCCCCCACACACACACTCCACATTGTGCTATGGACAGTGCAGGGTGGAGCCCTGTCATTCTCCATGCTCTGCACTAAGCAAAGGTGACAAAGGGGCAGCACCCACCCCCTCACAGCCAGAGTGTGTGGGGAGGGTTACAGAGAAGGGGGAGCTGCAGAAAGAGATTCTTTCAGTTGGTGTATGAAGTCCTGGGCACACACTAAAGTGTCTTATGCGTGAAACCCACCAGAATTAACATACTGAAATCATTGAGAACTGAACTGTGAAGTGGAATACTGCATGGTTTCAGATTGGCCTCTGGGTAGCACACAAGCGAGGCAGACCAAAATAGCCCTGAATTTGTAACTAAATTGACCTTCAAACACACAGACCACAAAAGTGAGCCATGATATGCATTCTGAACTGAAACAGGTTGAATGCATGCTAAAATGGAAGGTTTTAAAAGGGAACAGAGTCTTGTAACATAATACCCAAAAAGTCCAGGATAAAATCAAATATTACCAGTCTGAACTGGAATGAGAAAAGGCAATCAACAGATGCCAATATCAAGATGACACAGATGTTGGGGTCATCTGACAAGGATTTTAAAGCAGCCATCATAAGAAAAAAGGAAGAGGGGAGGGGGAGAAAGGAAAAGGAAAAGGATAAGGATCAACAAGCAACTATTAACACCCTTGAAACACAGAAATACAAGATATAAAGGAAAACCAAATGGAAATTTTAGAACTAAAAAATACAAAAATAAAAAACTCGTTGGATGGACACAGTGGCAGAATGGAGATGACAGAGGAAAGAAGCAGTGAACCTGAAGATGTACCAATACAAATTATATAACCTGAACAAAGAAATAATAGATGAGAAAAACAAACAGAACTTTAGGAGCCTGTGGAACAATACCCAATCCGCCAATAGTTACGTCATTGGAGTCCCAGAGGAGAAGAGAAAGAGTGCAGTGCAGAAAACATACAAACAAATAATAACTGGAAAATCCCCAAATTTGGCAAAAGAACATAATAACCTTCAGATTTAAGAAGCTGAGTGAACCCAAACTGAGAAGACATAACAGTCCAAAAATAGTATGCACTAAAAGCCAAATTCATAGAGACAGACAGTAGAATGGTGGATTCCAGGGGCTGGAGATGAAGGAAACTGGGAGATACTGGTCAAAGGGTACAAACTTCCAGTTGTAAGATGAATAAATTTTGAGATCTAAAGTACTGCATGGTGACTATAGTTAACAATACTGTATTATGTACTTGAAAGTTACTAAGAATGTTTTCACCACAAAAAAAAGAAATGGTAGTTCTGTGAAGTGATGGAGGTATTAACTAATGCTACTGTGGTAATCATTTTGCAATACATAAGTGTATCAAATCATCACATTGTATACCTTAAACTTACACAATGTTATACATCAACTATATCTCAATAAAGCTGGAAAAAATGCAAAGTGGAAAAAATCTAGAACAGAATATCTATGAATTGTGGGACATTTACAAAAGGTATAACATACACATAATGAGAAAACGAGAAGAAGAGAGAAAGAAGCAGAAGACATATCTGAAGTAGTAATGACTTACCATTTTCCAAAATTAATGATAGACACCAGTCTACAAAGCCAGAAAGCTCAAAAAATACCAAGCAGGATAAATACCAAAAAATCTACAACTAAGCATGTCATATTCAAACTACAGGAAACCAAAGACAAGAGAAAACCTTGAAAGAAGCCATAGGGTCGGGGGGACATCTTACTTGCAGAGGAACAAGGATGAAAATTACACTGGACTTTCTCATCAGAAACCATGCAAACAAGAATAGAGTGGAGTGAGATATCCAAGTGCTGAAAGAAAATAACCACCAACCTAGAATGTTGTATCCAGCAAAATTATTCAAAAATGGAAAAACAAATTCTTTCTCAAACAAAAAAGTGAAGGAATTTGTGCTAAGTAGACCTGCCTTGCAAGAAATGTTAAAAGAAGTTCTTCAGAGAGAAGGAAAATGATACAGGTTGGAAACTCAGATCTACCTAAGGAAGGAAGAGTATCAGAGAAGGAAGAAATGAAGGTAAAATAAAATCTTTGTTGCTTGTATACCTACCTAATCTTAGAGATAATCATTTGTCCAAAGTAATAATAGCAAGAATGAACTGGGTGATTATAGCATATGGAAAGTGAAATGAATGGCAGCAATGTTACAAGGGATGAGAGGGAGGAATTAGGAATACACTGTTATAAGGCACCTGTACTGTATACCCATGAAGTGGTATAGTGTTATTTGAAAGTGGACTTATAAAAAAATATCAAATCATTATGTTATACACCTTTCAGGTAATATAATGTTATATGTCAGTTGTACCTCACTAATTAAAAACATAAAAGAAAGTGGACTTAGATTAGTTGCAAACATATATTGCACACTACGGAAACCGTTAACAACTTTTTTAAAGACGTAATTGAGAGGAGAAAATGGAATCATAAAATTAAAACCCAGAGAAAGTCAGGAAAAGAGGGGACATTTTTAAAAGAAAAAAGAAAACAAAGAAAAAGCCGAATGAATACAAAACAGTTACAAAACAGTAATAGCAATAATTACTTTAAATGTGAATGGTTTAAATACACTAACTAAAAGATCAATTCAAATCCATTGTCAGCGTGGATGAAAAAACAAGACCCAACTATGTTTTCTACAGGAAACCCACTTTATAAAGACACACATGGATTAAAAAGTAAAGGGATGGAGAAGGATATACCATGCCAACATCAATCAAAGGAAATCTGGAGTAGCTATATTAATTTCAGACAAAGCAGACCAGAGCAAGGAAAATTATCAGGGATAGAGAGGGGCATTACATAATGATGGAGTCATTCTATAAGAAGCAATAAAAATCCTTAATTTGTATGCACTTAACAACAGAGCAAGAAAGAATATGCAAGGCAAAAACTGATAGGACTGTAAAGAGAAACAGATGAGTCCACTGTTAGAGTTGGAGATATCAACACCTCTCAATCAGTAATTGACAGATCCAGCAGGCAGAAAATCAGTAAGGATATAGTTGAACTGAATAGCACCAATGATCGACTAGATCTTACTGATGTTTACAAAATACTTAACAGCAGCGGAATTCACATCCTTGTGAAGTTCACATGGAACATTCACCAAGACAGACTACATTCTGGGCCATAAACACACCTTAAAATTTTGAAAGAATAGAAATCATACAAAGTTTGCTTTTAGACCACAATGGAATTAGTTAGAAATCAATAACAGAAAGACAACTAGAAAATCTCAAACTATTTAGAGATTAAACAATATACTTCTAAATCGCACATGGCTCAAAGAAGTCTTGAGAAATTTTAAAATATTTTGAGCTAAACGAAAGTGCAAATACAATTATCAAATTTGGGGGATGCAGTAAAAGCAGTGCTTAGGGGGAAATTTATAACATTAAATACATACTTTAGAAAAGACTGTTGATTAATCTTTTTGCTTAATTATTGATTAAGCAATTATCTGAGCTTCCACCTCAGTAAATGAAAGAAGAGTAATATAGGCAGAAGAAAAGAGATAATACAAAATTAGACTAGAAATCAATGAAATTGAAAACAGGAAATCAACAGAGATCAATGAAACCAAAACTGGTTCTTTGAAAAAAAAATCAAGAAAAAGGAAAGAAAACACAAATTATAAATATCAGAAATGAAGGAGGGGTCACGTTTATTGATCATGTGGACATTGAAAGGATAGGAGAGGAATATTATGAATAGCTTTATGCCTACAAATTTGATAACAGGTGAAATGGACCAATTCCTTAAAAAACAAAAACTACCAAAACTTATAAAAAGAGAAATAGATAATCTGAATAGACCTATATCTATTAAAGAAATTGAATCAATAATTAATAACCTCACAAAACAAAAAGCACAAGGCACAGATGGTTTCACTGGCTAATTCTACCAGACATTTAAGGAATAAATGATATCAGTTCTCTATAATCTCTTCCAGAATATACTTATAGAAGCAGAGGGAATACTTCCTAACTCATTCTGTGAGGCCAGTGTTACCCCAATACTAAAAGCAGATTAAGACATTTATAAGAAAGGAATATTACAGACCTATATCTCTCATAAACACAGATGCAAAGATCCTCAAAAAAATCTTCAAATTGAATCCAACAGTGTATAGGAAATTATACAGCATAACCAAGTGAGATTTATTCTAGGTATGGAAATCTGGTTCACCATTCAAAAATCGGTTATTATAATCCCTCACATCGATAGGCTGAAGGAGAAAAATCATATGATCATATCAATAGATGCAGAAAAAGCATTTGACAAAATTTAACACCCATTAATGATAAAAACTCAGCGACCTAGGAATCATAGGGAACGTTCTCAAACATTGATAAAGGGTATTTACAATAATCCTACAGTTAGCATCATATGTAGTGGTGAGAAATTGGATGCTTTCCTCCTAAGATTAGGAAATGCAAAGATGTCCTCTCTCACCACTCCTATTCAGCATCATACTGGACATCCTAGCTAATGCAATAAGTAAAAGAAAGGTATACAGATTGGCAAGAAAGGAATAAAACTGTGCACAGATGACATGATTATCTATTTATAAAATCATAAAGACTTGACCAAAAAAAACTAGAACTAATAAATGATTATAGCAAGGTCACAGGATATAAAATTAATATGTAAAAATTGATTGCTTTCCTATATGCCAGCAATGAACAGTTGGAATTTGAAATTAGAAACACAATACCATTTACATTAGCACCAAAAGTGATTAAATAGGCATAAATCTAACAAAATATGTACAGAGTCTACATGAGGAAAGTTATAAAACTCTGATGAAAGAAATAAATAAATGGAGAGATATTCCCTGTACACGGATAAAAAGATTCAATATTTTTAAGGTGTAAGTTCTCCCCAGTTCAATCTATAGATTCAACACAATCTGAATAAAAACCCTAGTAAATTTTTTTGTTGACATTGACAAACTGATTCTAAGTATATATGAAAAGGCAGAAGATCCAGAACGGGCAGCACAATACTAAAGAAAAGTCACAGGATTGACACCACCTGACTCTGAAGCCTTATTATAAAGCCACAGTAATCAAGACAGTGTGGATTGGTGAAGGAATAGACAGATTGATCAATGGAACAGAATAAATAGCCCAGAAATAGACCCACGCAAATACAGGCAACTGATCGTTGACAAAGGAGCAAAGGCAATTCAATAAGGGAAAGGATAGTCTTTTTAACAAATGGTGCTAGAATAATTTGACATCCATAGGCAAAAAAAGTGAAGCTAGACATAGCCTTTAAATTTACTACAGAAGTAAATTCAAAATGGATCTTAGACCTAAATGTAAAATGCAACACTATAAAACTTATAGAAGATAAATTAGAGCAAATCCAAGTGAACTTGGGTTTGATGATGAATTTTAAATTCAGCACCAAAAGCACAATCCATAGAAGAAAAATTGATTACACTGGACTTTATTAAAAGTAAAAACTTCTGCTCTGTGTTAGAATGTTAAGAGATTGAAGAGGTACGTCACAGATTGGGAGAAGTTATTTGCAAAACACATATCTGATAAAGGACTGGTATCCAAAATATACAAAGAACATTTTAAACTCAACAGTAAGAAAACAAACAACCCAATTCAAAAATGGGCAGGACTTCTGAACAGACACCTCACCAAAGAAAATGTACAGGTGCAAAATAAGCATGTGAAAAAATGCTCAACATCATATGTCATTAGGGGATTGCAAATTAAAATGAGATATCACTCCATACCTTTTGGAATGGCCAGAATCCACAAAACTGACAATACTAAATGCTGACAAGGATACAGACCAAAAAGAACGCTTATTCATTGCTGATGCAAATGCAAAACAGTACAGCCACTCTGGAAGACGATTAGCAGTTTCTTACAAAACTAACATATTCTTACCATACGATCCAGCAATTGTGCTCCTAGGTGTTACCCAACTGAATTGAAAACATGTCTACACAAAAAACTGCACATGCATGTTTATAGCAGCTTTATTCATAATCTCCTAAAACTGGAAGCAACCAAAATGTCCTTCCGCTGGTGAAAGGATAAACAAACTTTAGTAACAAACCTTGGTATCCATTCCTTTTGAGGAACTACCTATATTACTATATTGGTTCTCCTGGAATTCGAGGGAATGTGAATGTGAAAGACCTTGTGGCATAGCAAGCACTCAGCCTTGTTCTCTGCTCTGGAAGGATCGTAACCACTCAGAGAAAGTAGCAACAACTGCCAGGTCCTGCAGGGAAAGGGAGAAGCCCAGCCACCACCTGCTGCATCTGCTCTTGCCCCTGTGGCCACCTTGCTTCCATGAGATCTGTACCCTTGGCTAAATCCTTTTGATATTAGGGTGTGCATTTGAGTGTGTATTCTCTTCCAGGCAGCCTGGTGTCCCCACGGCCATCAGATTAAAAGTGGAAAGGGAGCAGAGGTTCGGAGCAGGGAATGAGGCTGCCTCTTAACCAACTTCCCCTGCAGCACAGCCTACAAGAAAGGAGATGGCCGAGTGACAGGATTGAAAGAGGAGGTCATTTGGGGCCCCAGTCCGGGGCTGTGGGGCCTCTGCAACAGCTGGACACTGGGAGGACATTTCTGTACAGGCTGGGAAAGAGGTGGCCACAGTGGCAACCATGGCAACTCCAGTGGCAGGGGTCACTGGCAGTTGGGGGCATCCAGGGCACTGGAGATCAGCAGCTTCACGTGAGGGGGGCATTACAGCGCATTGAAGGCCTACGATAGCTAGGCAGCTGAAGCAGGACGGGTAACAGCGAGCGAGCCTGCGCCAGCGTGGGTTCGACTCCTGGAGGGGTGTCCAGGGCTGGAGCAGGCGTGCATTTGTCACTTGCTTCTGCCCCTAGGCCCGACCTCTCCATCACCCAGGCTGAGTAAAGCAGGGGAGGGATAACCCATCCCGTTGGAAGCACAGAGAGGGTGTGACTTCTTAAAGACACACAGCTTGTTATAAGGAGTTAGGCCTGGGACTCAAGAGGCGATGGCTCCCTGTTCTGGTCTCCCTCCCTCCTTCCCTTATTCACCCCTCTCTGGGGGTGCCCAATGGTTAAAGCTTGTGTTGATCATCAAAATGACACTTACCAGGGAATGAGCACAGTGGAGGGCCAAGGGTGGGCAAGGGGAGGCTGTGCAGTGCAGGCAATGAGCAGGGTGTTATCTGTGGAGTTTAGAAGCAATAATGAAACCACTGAAAGTCGCCTGCTTTTTATTATCACCCTGCACTGGCAATTCTAACCGAAGTCAGTGCTTAACTTTCTCCTCCTGGTAAAAATTTTTTGTTAGTCTAGGTTCTAAATAGTCACTGTAGTTACTGTTAAGTTTTAATAATAGGCTATTAATACATTTTAAAACTACTTTTCCTGTAATAAACATTGTGTTCTGCATGGAAGCTAATGCAGAGAACTTCATCATACACTTGGCTCCCAACACACCCAGATTCAACTACAGGCATCTGTTTCAAGTTTGGTAACATTTTGTAACGGTTAAACTCAACTCCAGACACAGCTGGTGCTCCCTCCGGTGTTCTGCGCACCCCCGCACCTGAACCGCAAGTGAATAAGCAGTTGACAGCGCTGTGACCGTGAGGGGCAGAAACGGAGCCCGAATGACCTCACGCCATTGCTCCATGTACAGATCACACTCCAAACTTCTCGGATTCACTTTTTTTGGAAGCATTTCTTAATGTGTTGTTTTTTGTAAGAAAAAAGAAAACAATAAAATATTAATATGACTTAAAAGTATTAATTCATTACTGTTTTCCTTTTTTTTGTACTATAATACTGTATTTGTTGATTTAGTTCATTATTTTTCACTGCCACAATTATATAAATGTGAAGTCTAATAAAAACATTTTCACACTGAATTTCTTTTCTGTACATTATTCTTATTATTTATTTTATTTTGTGATTATTAATGACAATAACTATGTTGCATACAGGAGGGGGTAGTGAGAAAACAGCTGATCATGAAGGCTAATTCCTAGTCAGGCTGTGCTCAGCCCTGACCTCACCTGAAATTTCCCATCAACCCCATGAGATGGGCTTTTGTAGCCCATTTTACAGGTGAGGAAACTGAGGTTCAGAGAGAGGGGGAAAGAACCCAGGATTACACAGATAATAAGTGGCAGGAAGAGGATTCAAATCCAAGCTTGGCCTGACTCCAGAGGCCATGTCTGAAATGCCAGCAAGTATTGAGACCCTGCCAGAGAAATGAACAGGGACGTGGACTGGGGTGGTCAGGCAGGGCTTCTTGGAGGATGTGGTGCCAGGAGGGTCTATGGGGAGCAGTGAAGCATGAGGACCATGTGAGGAGTCAGAGAACAGGGGTTCCAGCCTGAACCCAGGTCACTCCCTGGCCATATGGCCTTGGACAAGTCCCTGGGCCTTGGTGTTTCCTCTCTGGAGTTTACAAAGGCCCAGGATTCACGAATCAGGCTGAGACAGTGGTCTGGGCAGTGAGCTTGGCTGGTGAGCAAGTATGATCTTTCCCTGCCCCGGCTAAGAACTGGACCCACAAGCCCTCCCTGGCCCACCCCACCCCAAACCTCTGGGGTTAGGAGCCCCGCTACTGGCTGGAAGTCCAGATGGCATTAGTTACAGACATAAGGCTGGGTACTGGACAGGCCTGGCTTTGAGTCCCAGATCCACCACCTCCTTCTCAGATGAGTGACCTTGGACTTGACACTTCTTGTCCCTGTTCTTAGTGTCCTAAACCTTAAAGTAGATCATATTGATCTCAAAGAGCAGTTGTGAGAATGAAACAAAATAATAATCCCTGATATTTATTGGGCAATTCTGATATGCCAAAATTTCTCTAAGAGTTTTACATTGATTTTTATCATTAAACCTTCCCAATGACCCTGTGAAACTATTATTCTCATTTACAGATGTGGCAGTTGTGGAAGAGAGTGATGTTACTTGGTCAAGTTCCCACCTCGTTCTGCTTAGCTCAGTTCCTGTCCCACAGCAAACGTCTCATAGTTACGATAGTAACTACAGTAGTTCTGACACATGGGTCCCACACACACATTTCACTGGTTCTGGAATGAGGATGTGTCCCAAAACTGATGTCCAAGGAACATGCCAGCCAGCAGGCAGAGGGGGAGTTTGGTGTCCTCACTGTCTGCTTCCAGTTGCTCGGGTGGCTGAGATCCAACCTGATGGAATTTTACCAGATTGGATCCTTAATTATCACTTAAAGTGACTTCTAAAGTGATGCCACATGGAAATAAAAGGTTACTGAGTGTTCAAAAGGCTATCATCAGGCAGGCAAAATAAAAATTGCGGAATTCATCCAAAGAATGTGAAGAACTTTGATCAAGTCACCAAAGTGACTGTGATGTGCAATTTTAGAAATAAAAACATACTACTCTCCATTTTTAAAGGGCACACCTAATATGCTTCTTTTTTTCACCGAGAAGTTATTAAATACTGTAGATATATTTTTCTTAAAAAAAAATCTTACAATTGATGGTGTCATAGAATCAAGTAACCCCCAAAATGGTCATGATTCTTTAGGTTGTGAGCACCAGAAGATCCACTTCAAACTGGTTTAAGTGAAAAAGGTATTTTATTGGCTCTTGGACAAGCAAAACCTAAGGGTAGGCAGTAGGCTTCAGGCACAGCTGGACTGGAGGGCTCAGGCTACGGCGCCAAGCCCTGACGCCCCAGTCCCCAGCTCTGCCTGCTCTGCAAAGGCTCCATTCCCAGCAGAGGCAACTCCAGCCGCCAGCCCTCCCAGGTTTGATGCTTCCATTCTTCTCAACATTTGGGACAAGTCCTAAGCCCGACTGCTGGTGACGGGAACAGGGCTGCATGACTACCCCCTGGACAGTTCACCGGAGCCTCAGGGAATGGAACTCGGGTGTCGGCCTGGCCTGGTCACTCTCATCCCCTTGTAGTCAGGGGTAGACTCAACTCCACCCACTGCACAAGGCTGAGGTGGGAGGAGGAAGGCTTCCCCTGAAGAAAATTGGGGGTTGATACCATAAGAAGGGAAAGTGGATGCTGGGTGACCCCCAAATTACAGCCATCTTTGGAAGATAATAATTGGTGATGAAAGGAAGGTTCAGAGAGGTGACTTGTACCAGATCATACACCTGGGCAGCTCAGGTGGCCCCAGAAAGGGAAAGTGCTGTTGTCAGACCACCTGTCAGAGTGGGAAGAGTCCTTGGAGGTCCCTGGTGTGGTAGGGATGGGAAGCTAGAGGCCCAGAGAGGGAGAATGATTGGTCCAAAGCCATACAGCAGCCCCTGACGGGGATAAAACCAGAGCACAGATCTCAGGTATCCTGGTTCCCCATCCAGTGCTCCCAGCTGACCTTGTGAGGGCAAGAAGGCTTCGGGAGGGGGGTCTCCAGCTGGTCCATCATTTTTGGAGGAGAAGCCCCATCAGCCTCTTTGGGAAAAGGGGTTTCTCCCAGCAGATGTAGCGGAGTGGCTTTAACAGTCCCCCGCCTCATCCCTGCTGCACCTGGGGATCCCAGTCTGTCTCAGTTGGGAGTAAGAGGTGCCCTAGATTCTCACGTGCCTTCCCAGTCGTTGGCGGTGCCACTTTGACGCCTTAATCTCGTATAAAATGCAAGCCCCAGCCCGGCGCCTCCACCTGCTCCAGCTACCCAGGCCTTCTGCAGATTCTGGAGCCACCACCGCTGGCCAGGCTGGGTCTTCCCGTGTCTCCCGCGGCGCTGGGAAGGGCCAGTCTTCACCCAACCGGATCCTAAGAAACCTGCAGTGTTTCCTCACCTTGTGTTCAACGCTGGGAACCGGGCAAGCACGAACCCACCAGCCTGCTGTCTCCGGAAACTCTCTGTGGGAGGAGCTTGGGTGCAGCAGTCTAATTGGGGTGGGAAGGAGGCCGGTCTTAAAGTTTCATTTGCATAATAAACACGTCATTTTTATCTAGACGGTGCGTCTTTTTAGGTGGTGGAGGTGCTTCTGATGGAGATTAGGAGGTTCTTAAGCACCCACGAGCCCACCCCTGGCTGCCACCAATTTAAGTTAGAGGAACCAAACCTAACTCAATGATAGGGCACCAGTGGTGGAAACGCAGGCGCCTCAAATGGTGGGAGAGACGTAGGGGGTGGGGGCTGGGTGCATGGACAACATCTCCCCAGGATGTTAGGACTTTAAACAAGGCTGAGGACTATATTTATGACATAGAAAGCTGTTAATGCTTTAAGTGAAAAAAAGGAAATTTAGAGAAAATGTGGGGGTGGGGTAGGGTGTATAGTGTTTATGGTGGTTAAGAGCATAGGATCTGCAGCCACACTGACTAGGTTCAAATCTCGCTTTCACCTCTTACTTACCTTGGGCATTTTATTTAAACTCTCTGTGCCTCAATTTCAACCTCTGTGAAATGGGGCTAAATAGGGATAAGGTGCGGATTCCTCTAAAGCGTTGAAAGCAGGTCCTGGCACACAGTGAGTGCTCAAAAGATGTTAGTCGTTAATCTCATTAGTCTCCTGCGCAGGCACCTCGTTCCCACAGTCTTTGTGGCCGCCAGGCCCCAGCCCGCCCCACCCCTGCTCCGGAAACCAGCAGCCCCGCTGCAGCCGCTGCCCATTGTTCCCGCCTTCCTGCTCAGCCCTGCTCTGGGAATCCCGCGGGGCAGCTCCAGCCGGCTGGGGGCGCATCCGGGATGAGGGGCCCGCCCCCGCGCCCCGCCCCGTGTGGCGCTCCGCCAGGCCCCTCCCGCCTTGAGCGCCGTGGGTTGGAGCACTGGACTGTGAGTCCCGAGGCCTTGGTCCTACTCACCCCAGTTTCCTCTCTGGAAAAATCGAAAACAGCGGAGGTGCTCAACTCACAGGGTTGCCTGAGGGTTCAATGAGATCACATGTGCAGAAGGCCGAGCCCCACGCCTGGCTTCCCACCCTGGGCACGGCCGTACTCGCAGGTACTGTCTCTCTGGGGTGGGCTTGCCAGGGCGCAAGGGGGACCGGTTCAGTCCTAGTGTCTGGGCCTGAGTGGAGTTCTTAGATCACGCTGCCTCTCCTCAGCCCACCCGCTCCACCTCTCGCCCAGCACAGGCCAAAAGTGGGTGAAAGAGCTGGGCAGCTTTCCCAGGCTGGCAGCCAGAAGAGATAGGACCTGGAGTCCCTGCATCCTGGCTCTGCTATGGAATTGCTGTGTGACCTTGGGCAAGACCTTCGCCTCTCTGTGCTCCAGTTTCTATCCTCCAATGGCTGTAGAACCCTGGCTGTACCACTGGCTGGCTGGGTTACTGTGGGAAAGCTGAGCCCTCCAGGACTCAGTTTGTCCTATCTGCCACGTGGCCTGCACACCTAGATGAACGGGATAACTCCAGATCTCGGGAAGTTTCTTTCTTGTCTTTCTGCCACCCTGTCCCCCATTTCTCCGCTCAGAGGAGGAGCCGCGCCACCACGCTGGGGCTGGCCATTTGAGGCTTCTGGAAGTGTACATACAAGCCTTATTGGCGTGTCTCTCTGTGCTGGGCAGGACCAGGATCCGGGTTTTTTTTGTTTGTTTGTTTTTTGCAATATGCGGGCCTCTCACTGTTGTGGCCTCTCCCGTTGCGGAGCACAGGCTCCGGACACGCAGGCTTAGCGGCCATGGCTCACGGGCCCAGCCACTCTGCGGCATGTGGGATCTTCCCGGACCGGGGCACGAACCCGTGTCCCCTGCATTGGCAGGCGGACTCTCAACCACTGCGCCACCAGGGAAGCCCAGGATCCGGTTTTTGATATGCTTTCTCACCATCCTCTGCCCAGGAAGCAGAGCAGGCCTCCATGTCCACTGATTGGCTTTGATGTGACATGGACAGCACAGAGCAGCATGTTGACTGACCGCTGTGCAGGAGTGAGCCTCCTGTCATCAGAGGGAGTTTGCTCAAAACCTGAGGAGTGGGAAGGAACTGCGGCTTACATCACATCTCACCTTCAAAGCCTCACCCTATTCTGAGAGTAGCCTCCTGCTGCCTTCATGCACCCAGAGGACTTCCCTGGCGGTTATGTACACGCCACCCTCTGTCATCACGCTGCCTTCCCTCTCCTGCTCCCCTCTTTTTGCTTCCCCAGCTTGTGAACTGCCGCAGGAACCCCCAAATCTTCTCTTCCTGTTATACAGAAAAATTGATCTGTTCCCAGTTTCGATAGGGGCAGTTGTGGGGGCTTGGATGCCCCCATAATCTCCATCAACTCCCCCCAAACCATCCCATATAAACAAGGTCACCCCCAAAGAAACCTTAAGAATATTTTGTGCTTTTTAAGCACAATTTTTAAAATAAGCCCCTTCCAACCTGCCTCCCCCAAGCTGCATTTCGCCAAGCTCCTGCTGTCAAATTTTCCCACATAAGTTCATCAAAGGGCTCAGAGGGCAGAGGGCCTTCCACTGAAAAGTTATTTCCTTCCGTGGAAGGCTGCTGGGAGTATAAAGGCACATTTCCCCATGTTACCCGTGTATTTTAATTAATCCTCACTAAAATCTGCCGGATGGGAAATACTATTCCAGTTTTGCAGAAGAGGAACCTGGCTCCTGGCTGGATTGGAAGGCCTGTCTGGCATGACAACCCCAGGCTCTGGGGTGTCAGATGTCTTTCTTCTCTTCAGCCCCCTCACGCCAGGTGGGTCCCCGCTGGGCTCAGTGCAGCACCACCTCACCCCCAAGACATAGCTGCTCCCTCTGCCCCTGCACAGGTGACCACAGCTGCCTGGCAGACACCCCAGACAGAGGCCTGAGGTGGTCCTTAGGGTCATGCTCCATATTATTTCCCAGGCTCTGCCCTCCAGGCATGTGAGTAGATGGCGCTTCCTGTCCCCTTGTGGCCGAGTGGGGTCATATGTCCAGCCCTGGTCGATGAGGTGTGAGGAGAAGTGACTTGTGTCACATCAGGCTGGAGCATTCAGTTGCCAGGTGGAGACTCTCTTCCTCCGCTGTGGCTTTGCACAGCCTTTGAGGTGGTGGCTGCTCCATGGCCTGGGCCCTGGGGGGAGCCCCGCCAGCCCTCCGTCGACGTGCAGGTGCCTGGGAAGTAACTTCATGTTGGGAGCCGCTAAGACTTGGGTTATTTGTTATTATTGCAGTACGACCTCGCCTCCCTTGACTAGTACGGATCTCTGGAAAGGAAAACCAAGATGGAGCTGAGAAATGGCGTGGAGGACGTTCTGTCTCTGGAGACCTGTTTCGTATTCTTTTATGGGATGGCCCATCAGCTGAAGCCACAGAGGAGACGGAGGAGAGGCTCAGGAAAACAAAGGTTCTTCTACACACAGGTCCTAGAGACAGGAGGCATGTGTGCCACATGTGGAAAAACCCAGGGTGCTCAGGAGGGGCAGGGGAGAATGCTTAGGCCACAGCCTTTATTGGGGTTTCCATGGGAAAGACAAGACAGGGCAGGGTGAACAGTTTGGGCTAGACTGGTCTGAATAATTATAGTGGGCTCTGGGCTGTAGGGGTCTTTAGCTGCTGGGCCCCTGGCCCTGGGGTGTTTAAGGCAGAGGAGTATGGCCTCCTGGGGTGCACAGCCTGGTGGAGGTCTGGCTCAGCATGTGTAATGCCAAAAGCCCAGGCTGGATACCTGTGGTGTCTCGGCCCAGCAGGGACCAGGTGACGCTGAGGTGGCCCTTTGTTGGACCTTAGCACATCTTGACATGAGTGATCGAGATTGCTTGTTGCCTATGCAGTACCCACGCTTCCGTTGTCCTTTGTAACAGAGCCCCAGTATTATCTGGCAACATGCCCAGCCTCGCATGCCACTGCGTGGCCACGTGATTAGATTCTTGCCGCCTAAGTAAGTTGAAGTCCACTTGGACTTCTTGGTGGGCTTCCTACAGGAGCTGACTCAGCTGGAGGTCCTTCTGCCTCCTCCTTCCTGCTACTAGAAACATAGCCCCAGCAGCTGTCTTGGGTGGTACAGGTGGTTGACGGTGAGTGTGAAAATTGTGAAGACTGGGAAGAAGTTTCAATATCTAATGAAGGTGTCATAAAATCTCCTATAAAAATTGACTGTCCAGGAAGATGGGCCACAATTCCCATGCGGCTTTTGTACCCAGCTAGCCAAGCCCTACTGTATCAAGTAAGTCACAGAAGGGGCTGGAAGAGATATCTCTGGGTGGGCTGAAGGCACTGGGGACATTTCTCCAGCCCTGGAGGAGGGCAGTTCTTTGGCAGAGCATCTCAAACAGCTGAAGAAGCAGGGCTTTGATCGTATATTCTAGGGCTCTCTTCACCTTCCTTCTCCTGCCCAAGTTGCACCAGGGCCCCCGCACTCCCACCCCACAGCCTCCCGCAGAAGCTGGCTCTCTGCCAGGCTAAGGTAGTGGGTGGGGTGTTCCCAGCTGGCTCTCCAAGCCACCTTCAGAAGAGCAGCCGGGCCTCCCCAGGAAATGGGGCAGAGAGTAAGTGAGAGAAGGCCGGTGTGGGGAGACCCCAGACCTACAATGACTGCTTCCTGATCTAGACAAATCCCTCCCCGCAACTTAGGTTCCCCATCTATAAAATGGGATAATAGTACTCACCCTGCCTCCCTCCCAGGGATGCTGAGGGGTCAGCCTGCTGAGCTAGGAGGCGCGCAGGAGGCGGGTGAAAGGCAGGTGTGCAGTCTGGAGGGGTGGGGGGCTGGTCCCTGTCACAGGAAGCAGAAAGCAATGACGTATGTCCTGGTGGTCCCCAGCCCTGGCTCAGGTGTCTGATGGACCCAGGCTCGATAGCGTCACCTGTCACTCACGCAGCTTATGATCCTGGGCCTGAGCTTTCTCATCTGTGAACTGGGCATTATTTCTGTAGCTAAAGATTGAAGCTGACAGATGTGAAGCACTCGGCACAGTGCCTGGTGCATGGCCGCCCTCAGCAACTGCTGGGTCTTTGACCGCCCGTTCCTGGTCTCAGCTGGACATCTGCATTCTTACTGGATGCCCTGTTTTCAAGCCACCTTCCCATGTCTGGTGAATTCCCCACCTAATGACACTTCCGACAGAGCAGCCTCAATTTACCAGCACGCTTTGTAGAAGGGCTGAGCACAGGACCCAGACTCCCCCAGTCACACCCCCCAGCACAGAGCTCTGAGGGAATCCATGGCCGAAGAGGCGGGGGCCACACAGACCCTTTGGCAGTGCCTACATCCAGTGTCTGGAGTCACCAGGGACAGAGGTTCTGCAGGGACTGGCCAAGATCTGGGTGTCAGTGGGACAGGCTGCCGTGTCAGTGCCTCATGGTGGGGGGCTGAGGGGTGATCTGGCCATGAGACCTCCAGGCTGGGCTCTCTGAGTCTCTCAGAGGTTATGGGCTCCCCAGTAACCTTTAGTAAGTTCCCTTCCTGCTTAAGTAACCCGCAGCCGGTTTCTGTTGATGGGTGATCACAAACCCCAGCTCAGGCCCAAATGCTGACACCTTCCCTACCCCAAGCTGCCCGGTATGTTTAGATGCTCCTCCTGTGCCTTTGGCCAAGAAGCTTGGCTGTAGCAACCAGCTTTCACCAGCAAGTTACAAAGTTAGACCCCGGCCCAGACTAATGAGGGTACTCAGGCACAGCCACATTTACGGGAGAGCAGCATTTGCAAGGGGAAAGAAGACAGATTCTGGGTTCAAATCCCAGGTCCACGGCTTACCACATGTGATCATGGGCCCACAGCATACCTCTCTGAGCCTCAGTTCCTTTATCTGTCACAACTCCCCAATGGTCATTTGTTGTATGTTTTAGGGGTTTAAAGGAGGTGAGGGATGGAAAGCCCCTTGCCTCATGCTTACCTCACTGTAGGCATTGGATCTGAGAAGAAGCTGGGTCAGGAAGGAGCAGGACATCCGTTCTCATGTTATAGTTCACATCTCAATCACCTGGAAAGGTAAGTCAAATGCAGAGCCGGATGCAGCAAGCCTGGCTGTGCCCCTGGGATCTGTATTTTTAGCAAGTGTTCCCTGCCCAGAGGTCTTTGTTGCAGGTGGCTGGGGTCAGTGCACTTGGAGAAATACAGGATCCAAGTCCAAGAACAGAGGAGGGGAGGGAGCAGATAGCTGGGCCACCACAGCAGTGGGGCCTCTGAGGACCTTAGCTTCCCTCTTGCTGGAAGCTTCTACAGTGACCGTCTGAGGGAGGATCCAACCTGGATTTATGTTCCAGAAAGGATACAAGTAATTTCTGTTTGTTTGATCTTTGATCACATTTAGAACAGTAGTGGATACATTTTTCTCACTTGGATAATGCAAAAATCCAATAATGTGCATATTATAATAGTTCAAATTTAGCTGGCTCTTCCCATGAGCCCCGCAGTACTTTGTCTGTGCTAATAAATACAAAGTGAAATCATTCTCCCCATCTCACAGGTGAGGAAACTGAGGCCCAGAGAGGTAAAGTGACCTGCCCAAGGTCACGTGGCCTAAGCGTAGGGATTTAAGCCCAGGCAGGCTGGGATTCCACAGCCATACAATATGCCGTGGCCCCTTTAGGATATCACTTTGGGGTACTGTAAGGGCATTATAGGTTGTAGTCTCTGGCAGGTGCCTGTGCTTCCAAGCAAGGGGCTGGGGTCCTGGGCAGGACTAAGTGGGGTGAAGTGTGACGGGGTCAGCCCCCCACCAGGCCTCTGACTCACCAGGGCCCTTGGCCACCACCTGGGAAATCCATGACTCAGCTGCGTGGGGATGGGAAAGGCTCCCGGAGCCCCAGTGGCCCCATTCAGTTCACAGCCAAGGCCTGTCCACACACTCAGGCTGTGTGACCTTGGGCAAGGTGCTCCACTCTCTGAATCTGGGGGCTGCTGGGAACAATGTGAGACCGGGTTCTACCCCATGCCCGGCAGAGTGCCCAGCATGCAGACAGAGCACTTCCTGTTATCATTCAGTGGTACTGATGCAGCTGTGGTGATGTAACCTGGGTTTTCTACGCCATCCCGATTCCATGCAGAGGGTAGAAGTGCACAGCTGGTGCTTCTCTCTGCCCAGCAGCCATTCCCCCTTCTTCCCCAAAAAGCACCCCGATTTTCACTTGAACCGATGACTTTTGTTTCTGTAACTTGTAGCTGGACTCATTCCAAGAGGAAGTTGGAAACTTACATTTATTGGGTGCCAGCCACGTCCTAGGCACTGCACATGATTCATTTAATCCTCAGGACAAGCCTGTAAAGCAGGTACCAACACTCCATTTGTCGATGTGGAAACCGAAGCTCACAGAGGTTTAGTAACTTGTGCAACGTCACAGATCTGGGACACAGATCTGATGCCCCAGCCCAGCCCATATTTTAAATGAGTTAGCCATTACATTTATAACTGAGATTGACTTTTCTAGGAGGGGCATTCATTCACTCCGTAGATACTTACTGAGAGCCTACTATGTGCCAGGCATGATGCTAGGCCCTATGGATAAGAACCCCACAGACAAGTCCCTGCCCTCAGGGAGTGCCCATTCCAGATGGCTCAGAGGTTTCATCTCACAGGCCAAATCCAGGTGGCACTAGCTACCTGCAACATTACTGTGAGAGAATTCTGAGCCACCTCTGGGCTCAGCAGGAAGGGGTAAAGTGGCTGATTACTCAGATCTGTGAAGGGTGCTGTTAGAGAGTTTCCAAGTATATGGTCCACATTGGATACCCATGGTTTAGACTTTTGGAGATTGTTCATACAAATGTATAACAAAGCAGAAACATACCCTGGTCAGAGCACAGGTTCCAGTTTTCATTTCGAAAATAGCCACTGTAGATCTAATAACTAGGCCGTACCCTCAAGGAACTTAGGGTCTAATTTGTAGCCTAAGACAGATGAACAATACAAGATGATTACTATGAAAGAACAGAACGGGACAGCACAGTCTGATCCAGACCTCAGAGGCGGGACAGGCCACGTGGATGGGCGTGACAGGGAGACTTCCTGGAAGACGAGCTCAGTGGGTATGGCTAGGTGGAATGGGGGCAGGGGGAAGGCATTCTGGGAGAAGCAGCAGCACAGGCAAAGGTATGGAAGTGTGAGGTGGGAGTAGAGAGGATTGTGGCTTGGCTGGGGTAGAAGCACTGGGGGAACAAGGCTGAAATGGTAATGATGGGGCTGGACCGTGAGTGTCAATGTCAGGCCCGGGAATTCAGTTCTGATCCTCACATTCCCTGCTTCCCCCTCCAGTAGGGAGCCACTGAGGACTTTGGGCAAGGGATGCCAACAAAAAGTACCAAAATGTTCATTGCAACTCTATTTACAATAGCCCAGAGATGGAAACAACCTAAGTGTCCATCATCGGATGAATGGATAAAGAAGATGTGGCACATATATACAATGGAATATTACTCAGCCATAAACAGAAACAAAATCGAGTTATTTGTAGTGAGGTGGATGGACCTAGAGTCTGTCCTACAGAGTGAAGTAAGTCAGAAAGAGAAAGACAAATACTGTATGCTAACACATATATATGGAATTTAAGAAAAAAAAATGTCATGAAGAATCTAGGGGTAAGACAGGAATAAAGACACAGACCTACTACAGAATGGACTTGAGGATATGGGGAGGGGGAAGGGTAAGCTGTGACAAAGCGAGAGAGAGGCATGGACATATATACACTACCAAATGTAAGGTAGATAGCCAGTGGGAAGCAGCCACATAGCACAGGGAGATCGTGACCGCCTGGAGGGGTGGGATAGGGAGGGTGGGAGGGAGGGAGATGCAAGAGGGAAGAGATATGGGAACATATGTATATGTATAACTGATTCATTTTGTTATAAAGCAGAAGCTAACACACCATTGTAAAGCAATTATACTCCAATAAAGATGTTAAAAAAATAAAATTAAAATTAAAAAGTGCTTATTGTTGGCTGGAACAGGAGAGAAGTCAGAGGTGGAGGTGGCTGTAACACCAGGGCGTGGAGTGAGTGCCCCTGCACGTAGGTGGAGGTGAGGGGATGTGGGTTCTAGTCCCAGATCTGTGCCAATGTGCTGTGCGACCGCAGGCAAGTTCCATACCCTTCTGGAAAAGGCCCCTTTTAGACCTTGGCTGAGTGAACTGAGGTGTGTATGGGGGCAGGGGTGTCACTTGGTTCACTTAGGGTCTCTATTTTCTACTTTTCTTTGGTCTTGAAGACCTGACCTAAGGTGAGTCCATCACTCATGGTTCACCACATGCTTCAGGACCATATGGCTCAGCCCTTGGGTGTGTCCACACCTCAGCTTCAGGTGCATTTGTCTCACAGAAGAGAAAACAGAAGCTTGGAGGCACTCTGCAGCTGTGTTACTTGAGAGAGGGACTTTGCCTCTCACCTGCTTCACAGGGATGGCAGGAGCCACTGAGATAATGACTGTGAAGCACCTGGGGCAGGATCTCGTACTCTGCGGGCCATGAGGGCTCCATTATTGGCCACTGCCTTTCTTGCCATGGTTCCTGTTTCTTGCTGTTGTCTCCAGCGTGGGCCTCTTGGCTGTAAGCCCCTGAGTCTGGCAGTGTCTCCTGCATGGGCTGAACACCAGCTGGGCCCCGGTCAGCATCTGACGCCCAAGGCTAGTGCCCCTCCACCCAGGATCGTCATGGGGACTGTGACGTGGGCCCACCTGGCCTGCCGAGCAGCCCCGATGCTCAGCCCACCCTGGGCGGCTGCCCTGCATCATTCCTCCCAGGACCACCCAGCACGGGGGGGGGGGGGTGCGGCCCTCCCCAGGCACCAGGTGTGACAGGCACCTCTATACATCCAAACCCACCAGGACCTCAGCTAAATTCCTCCCCCTTTTCTGTTTAATTTTATATGATTATTTGGAGGGATAGTCAAAAGTTAAATTTTTCCAAAATTTAAAAGGCACCAAAAAGTGCGCTATTCAAAAATCCCCTCCCACCTCAGCACACAGCCCCCTAGTTCTCCTTCCTGGAGACAACCCATCTAAATTCCTTTTTAAAACAATTAACCTTAATTTGATCCCCCCCATGACAAAAATCATAAACATTCAAAGCAAAAACTAACTTCAAAAGAAAACAAAACAAAACCCCACCACCTTGAAACAGACACAAAAGTACAAACCAAAACCCCACCCACAATCCCACCATCCGGATTTCCAGCGTTTTAGGATATGCCCTCCAGACTGTTTTCAGTGCATATTCACTTTTCAAAAAATGAAGACAAAACACAAGATGGTTATCACGATATTGATTTTTCAATGTCTTGCCGGAACACTTCCTCATGGCTTCTTCCTTAATGACGATGCCAGCTTTGTGATCTTCCACAGATGCTGCCTTATTTAACTGGCCCTAGCGATGGGCATTTGGGGATTTCTAGATTTCTCTATTATAAGAAACACGGTGGGCCCTGAGACCTCACTGCCTACTTGTTTATTTTCTTGTAACAAATTCCTACAAGAGGAAATGCTGGGTCACAAGGTACAGCCTTTTTTTTTTTTGCGGTACGCAGGCCTCTCACTGTTGTGGCCTCTCCTGTTGCGGAGCACAGGCTCCGGACGCGCAGGCTCAGCGGCCATGGCTCACGGGCCCAGCCGCTCCGCAGCATGTGGGATCTTCCCAGACCGGGGCACGAACCCGTGTCCCCTGCATCGGCAGGTGGACTCTCAAGCACTGCGCCACCAGGGAAGCCCAGGTACGGCCATTTTTTAAGACCCATCAAACTGCCCTCAGTGAGTTCAGCAGGACTGGTTGTCCAATCCAAATCCGATTTCCTCAAGGCCAAGAAGTCTTGGTTCATCACCCTCTGAACAGGAGCTGTGAGCCCCTAACCCCACCTCCACATCCAGACTACGGCCAAAGCCCTCCTCTGAGCCTGGTGACCTAGGGAAAGGCTGAGTCAGCCGCAGGTCCTTACCTGGGCCCATCCCAGTCCTGGGTGAGTCAGCTGACCAGGGAGCAGGAACCCAGCTGGGACAAGGGCCGCCACCTTCCAGGGAGGGGACCAGACTCCATCAGCAGTGGCTAGACAAGGACGAGCAGCAGCACCTGGCCTGCAGGTAAGAGTGGGGCAAGGGGCCCCTAGAGGTGGGCACAGGGATAAGGGAGACCTGCTCTCACCTGTCTTCTTCCTTCCCTGTCCTGACCCTTCTGGGACTTCCAGGCCTTTTTCTCTCAAAGTGCTTTTCTCTGGCAGTGAAATGTGAACTGGGGCTTCCTCTTCTGAGCCCAGCCCTGGGCCAGGTTCAAGGGCTGGGTGATACTTACCCAGACATCACAAGGGCTCCAGGCTCCTCCTCACTGCCTGGGTCAGTTCTCACGGAGATGGGACCCACACTTTGCTCCTTGAAATGGGCCCCTGGAAAGCCAAAGAGCAACTCCCACAGGGAACTGAGTGGGGGCCTCAGTTTCTGTCACTTACTTCTCTGCCTGAAGCTGTTTCCATTAACAAGCTCCCTACCATGGCAAGGAGAACCTGCTGGGGGAACTGGGCCAGTGGCCTGATCTGAACACTGGTTTCCTCCTGCGAGAACTCCCATGCAATCAGGGGAACTGAATGAGGCAATGGATATAAAGGGCTGGAACATGCCCTCCACACAGCAAGCCTCAGAAAATGCTGCTTAAGATGGGGCTGCCGTGTGCTGGGCCAGCACTGCACTGGCTGCTGTACATACGGTGGCCCCAACTACTAACAACTGCACCACCATCACTTCTCGCCTGGGCTCGCTGTCCACCCGTGCCCCCTAATCTATCCTCCAGATGAAAGTCAGACCATGTCACTCTGCTGCTCAGAACTCTCCAGGGGCTCCCATCTCATCAGAGTAAATGCCAAGCCCTCGGCATGACCCACTAGACAGGACCTAGTACCTCTCACTACCTCTCCAGTCTCCTCTCCTACTACTTCCCTTATGAACTGACTTCAGTCTCACTGGTCAGATGTTCCCTAAACAGAGGGCAGTGCCTTGCCCTCAGCCTCAATGCTTCTCCCTCCCCACTTAGGCTTTTACTCAAAAGCCACCTGTCACCCCACCCACCCACCTGCTGGCAGTGAGGCTCTTCCGCACCTCCAGGCTCTACCCTCCACTCTGCTTTATCTTTCTTCCCATCTCTTCCCACCACCTAACGTGACATAAGCACTTATTTAATCCAGCTAGAAAGTGACACTCAAGGACAGATTTTTCTTTTGTTCCCTGCCTTATTACTGGTACTTAGAACAGTACTGGGACTTAGGTGCCCAGTAAATGTACTGAAAGAACAACAGCTAACGATTACTGCATGCCCTTTATGTACTAGTGCTTTCTGTACGTATTTCTTTTATTTAAGAATCTTTTAATTAATCTCCACAATAACTCTGTGATGCAAGTATTGTTACCCATATTGCAAAGGAATGAATGACATGCCGAAGGGACTTGTCCATGCTTGCTCTCCCAAGTCAGAGGCAGCAGTCTGAACCCATCCTGCCTGCCTCCAAGGTCCTGGGCTTCACTCTGCCTCTCCTGCGCCTGGGTTCAGGAGTGTCCGCACTCCTTGAAGAAGTCCACAGCTTTTCTCCAGCAGGTAGTACAGCCTGAGAGAAGGAGGGGAGTATATGCTGGTGGCTTAGCAACAGCCTCTTCCTTTCCAACTCACCACGTCCCTGGGCTAATTTGGCCTTCCAGGAGCTGTTCCTCTGACACTCTAACCCACGCTTCCCTCCCGCACGCTGTCTTCTGAAGGATGGATGAGTTGTCCACGGGAACAAGTGGGCGTCCCATAGTTTCAGCTCTTTGGAACAAAGTGTTCCAAAGGAGTATTCTCATTCCGAAGTCCAAAGATGGGGGCTGGCGACCCTTTTTCAGCCCTGCTGGTCTCTGAGGACCTGATTGCTGCTTTGTTGTGGGAGTTGTTATTGCTCAGAATACAGCAGCTCAGGGATGGAAATCCTGGAAAATGCAGTGGGAGAGGAAAATTTCTCTGGGTGAGATAGGTTAGATGGGTTCCTTTCTTTTCAGAGGAGCCAGTTAATTTCGGGAAGTCATCAGCACCGAACTGAGCAAACTCTTCCACTGTCAGACCGCAGGAGCCAGCCTTTCAATCTACCTCATCAGGGCACTGTTTTCACTTCCCTTCTAGGCCAGGGTTTTTCTTCAAAGGACTTTTTGGGGCTTTCTCTTCCCCTTGGGTCTGCTTTTCTACTTCTTTAAGGAACAGTAACTGGATGCCTGCTGTGTAGCAGGCAGTGGGCACAGCACTGGGGCTTCAGAAATGAGCGACATTCCTGACCAAAGAGGGCGACAGGCAAACAAATACAGCTCAGTGGAAATCCAACCCAGGAAATGCAGAAGACCTTGCTCACAGTGGGTGCTTAATGAACAGTAGTGGAATGAATGATGAATAGGCAAATATGAGATTCTGTGGTCTAGAGGAGGGAGGCTTGCCTAACGCTGTGTTTGGTTTTGGGGATTTGGGGGGAAAAGAAGAGGGGTTCACCAGATGAACAAGGTGGTGGTGGCTGGGGGGAGGTGGGAATGGCATTCAAGACAAAGGGAACAGCACCTGTAGAAGCACAGAGGCATGAACTAGCAGGGTGAGTTTGGAATTAATGAAATGCAGGGTGAGTGTGCAAGAGTGAGGAGGTCACCAGGAGTCAGTGGAGAAGGTACCAGGAGTCACATCATAGAGACTGGAATATCAAGTTGAAGTCTCATATTTTCTCCTGAGGGCAAGAGCTGGGTATGGCTGGAGAGCAGGAGCTAAGGATAACTCCCAGATTTCTGGCTCAGACCGTGAGGTGCATTTGGTGGTGTCACTGTAGAGGGGCAGCAAAGCTGGGGAAAAATGAATTCAATTTGAATAAACTGCAGGAGGTAGTAAAGATCTGGAAGGCAGCTGGACTCTTGAGCCTGGGCCTCCCTATCCCTGGAGTAACATACTGCACTCTCACCCTGCTGAACCTCCATCCTTCACGGTCCACTAGGCGTCTCCTACCTTCCTCCAGGCCTTCCCCGTTGCCCTAGACTTTTATCCTGCACCCCGCAAACCCAACTGCCTCAATCTCTAAAAATGTGCAGTGGGTCCATTGTTGCTGTGGAAAGTGATCTGCCTGGCCGAGCCCAAGACCTCTACCCTGGGGGGCAGGCACTCAGTCATTCTTGGGTGGGATTCCAGAGTAAATCTTCGTGGAGTGGGGCGGGGCACGTGCAGCTCAGCACTAGGACTGGAAGTCAGGGCCGGGCAAGAAACCTGGGATGGTGGGAAGGACGGTGAAGTCACAACGGTAGGGCATACTCGGGGATCCGAGGAGCTTCCGAAATCCTAGGGAGCGAGGGAGCTTCCTCTTCATTCTGAGCAACAGGCAGCCCGGAGCGCAGGCGTGTCAACTTTGCCCTCCTCCCTCCCACAGCTGCCTTAGAACGGAATCTTATCAGCCAGCAGGGGGCGGCTCAACCGCACCCTCGCCCCTTCGGGAAGCCGTTAATGGACCAGTGGTCGGGGGCGTGGGGAGGCGAAGGGACACTCGCCCCTTTAAAGCGCGATTTGATCCGCGTAGACTCCAGGCGCGTAAAGAGCGGACGCAGACCCTGACCGAGACTTCCCATCTCTTACTCTGCTGCTTTACCTGTTTGTGTGTGTGTGTGTGTGCGTGTAGGCGCCAGCCACGAGCGCCTGGAAAAAGCAAGAAGCCGGGTGAGTTTAGCCGGCCAGCAACCCGCGGGGCACGGAGACCGCCATTTGCCACCCCGCAATCGCAGGATACCCTGGGAAGCGCCCGTATCCACGCGCAGCCCTGTTTGGGTGACACGCATGCGCCCTAGCGATCCCAGCGCGTTTTAGTGGCTCGGCGGGGTTTCTGCGCAGGCGCTGTAACCCATAGCAACCAGGGGAGGTCGCCTCAGGCGGAGTTTGGAGCTACCGGAGCGTCAGGGTGGGGAGTCGTTTGAAGAGCTTTGATCCAAGATCGTTGGCCAGATTGGGAAACGGAGGCCTGCGGTGAAGAACAGGCCCTAGGAACCGTTGGGGCTTTCTCCAGTGCCCGAGTGCTCGGAGTTTTGTGCCTGGCTGCATTCAAAAAGCGGGAAATTGAGGCTGAGCGAGGGGGTGGGTTCGTCTTGAGTGGTGGTTCAGTGTCCCCCCACCCCGGGTTAAAAAAAAATAAACGTGATGCCCTCTCTGTACTATAAAGGAGAAATGAGAGCAATGAAAGTAATTTATAATAAAAGAATATGCCCTTCACTATGTAAGAGCTCAGACTGGATGACACCTGGTCACGTCTGTACCTAACTTAAAGTGAGAAAGTTTGGATTTAACAGATAGTATTCAACTAAATTTTGCCAAAGTTTACATTCATCATCTTTTGTTTGTTTGGCTGTGTGGGGTATTAGTTCCCCGACCAGGGATGGAACCTTCTTTCCCTGGGTTGGAAGGCGGGTTCTTTACCACTGGACCACCAGGGAAGTCTCTCTATGTGGCATCTTGAGTCGAAGGTTAAATGTATTTGTATACAGGCGTGCCATCACTGTGACAGCTACAAACGCAGGCACACATGGGTGCGTTCTGGTGACTCACCTGAGCTCAAAAGGATTGACAGTGATTTTCCACAATGGTGAACAATAACTTCCTCGGTTAAGCTGGTGTCTACATTTCTGGATAATATATTGTATATTAAAGCCAGGGAAAGTTTCATTGTATTTGTATATAAAACAGGTTATAAACAGGTTTTTTGCCTTCATGAAGGTTTGGCAGGGTATTGGAAAGTTGTGCAGGACAGCTTTGTTGGGGTGAGCTGTTCTGTGTATTACAGGAGGTCTGGGTCTCTACTCCCTGCTTCCTAAATGCTAGTAGTGTCCCCTCAGTCATGTGACACCCAAAAATGCCCCCACAAATTTCCAATCTGTTCCTTGGAAAACCACTGATTTATTCAGTCGAATAGCAATTTTGGCCGGCATCCATGTGCTGGGTGCCGTTTTGGTGGGGAGGCATAGGGTGGTGAACAGGACACAGTCCCCACCCTTCCCAGTTGGGGCCCGGTATGAGGAAATACCCAGATAGTAATCATACAATATGATAAATAACTTGACAGTAGGGGCGGTACAAGTCAGTTTGGGAACACATGAAGACCCAGCCAACTAGCAGGGGGTCCCATGGTCTGAAAAAGCCAACCAGAGAAGAAACATTTGAGCTGAGCCTTGAAAGAGCACCGTGCAGAGAAGGGTGGTGTGCCAAGCAGAGGGATCAGCATGACTGAAACAGATCCAGTGTTGCTAGCACGCAGTGGACACTCCAGTGTTGTGAACGAGTAGATGGATGACTGAATGAGACACGCATATTTGCTGGCAGGGAGCCATTCCCCACTATATCATGAACCGCTAAACCTGCCTCTTGATTCCACCCAGAGCCCAAACCTTAGTTGAGACCCAGAGTAGGTGGCAATGGTGAAAGGGTCCCAGACACAGAGGAAGGGTTGTGTGGTCTTAGCCTGGGAGTGATTTCCAAGAAGTAGATCTCTGATTCTGCTCTCCCAGAGGGCAGCTGCTAAAAATATAACCGGCTCTGCTGCTTTAGTGTTTGAAAAAGCAGGGCAGGGGTGCCTCATTTTCACACCTGTCATTCATGTGTGATCCTGGTAGCAGGGCATGTTTTTGGCAGATGGTACCTCCTGAGGACTGTCCCGAGATAAAAGTTTCCCAGAGTGTGTGCACAGTGGAGAAGACCACAGACGAAGTGGTCTCTTCCCCCAGCTGATTTAAAGGAGGTCAGGGCCAGTCTCTCTCACCCCCTAGGACAATCCCTGTCCTCTTGAGATGATCATTCCTGCCCCAAAGGCTAAGGCAAAGATCTGCAGCTGCCTGCCTGCAGGAGCCAAGCAGGCAGCGTAAGTCAGCTGGATGGGCACTTCGGGAAGCAAGGAGGTGCGTGCAGCCCCATGTTATGGCAGGCTGCGACTTGGGCCTGGCTGACTGTTGCCGTGTATGATTCCTGCTCTTGCATTGCCAAATAGTGTGATTTTTCTTTTCTGTACAAGTTAGAAGTGAAGAATTTTATATCTCCAGATTTTAAAATGTTGGCACTAATTCAAATGAAAACAAAAAAACAAGTCTGCGAGAGGCGAACAAAACCTGTTTGGGACCTCTCATCCTTGTTTCCATCCTAGGAAGGTGCATGTCCATAGGACATCAGAGCTTTACTTTACAAGGAGAAAAGTGGAAGCCCAGGCAGAATGCATTGCTTCTGGAAATATTATTGCGTTGGTGTCCGTGCTAGGGGCTAGGAGTTCCATAGCAAATTAGAAGGTCCAGTTCCTGCCCTTCTGGAACTCCCAATAGGTAGACAAAGAGGCAACTACAGGAGTAGTGAGTGATCAACAGAGTAGGAACATGAGTTGGATGAGGAGGGGGCTTTGGGGGCGGGGGGAGCACAAATCAAGGCAAGCTTCCGAAGCGAAGAGCCCTCTGGTCTGGGACTTGAAAATAACTGGGAGTTAGCTAGGTAGGGAGTGGAGGGGGTAGAAACGTATTCCAAATAGAGGGAACAATAATACATGCAAAGGCCTGGGGACATGAGAAAATTCGATTAATTCGAGGATCTGAAAGCAGCTCATTATGGCTGAAGCTGAGGGTGGGGGTTGGGAGAAGGACGTGTGGAAAGAAAGAAAGCAAGCAGGAGAGGGCTTCCCGGGTGGCACAGTGGTTGAGAATCTGCTTGCTAATGCAGGGGACACGGGTTCGAGCCCTGGTCTGGAAGGATCCCACATGCCGCGGAGCAACTAGGCCCGTGAGCCACAACTACTGAGCCTGCGCGTCTGGAGCCTGTGCTCTGCAACAAGAGGCCGCTATAGTGAGGCCCGCGCACCGCGAAGAAGAGTGGCGCCCGCTTCCCACAACTAGAGAAAGCCCTCGCACAGAAACGAAGACCCAACACAGCAAAAATAAATAAATTAAACTCTGACCCCCAACATCTTCTTTAAAAAAAAAACCAAAAAAGAAAGCAGGAGAATTAGGCAGGGGGGTGCAAGCAAACGTCTATAGGGTCTCAGTGCCAGTGAGTAAAGCGGTCTTGATGTAAGAGACAGCAGAGGCTGGTGGGGTCTGGGACGCCCGGGAGCCAGCTGCGACTCAGCTGTAGCCACTCAGCAGCGGTCCAGGGTTGCCAGAATGTCGTGTTTTTCAGGAGCAATGTGAAGTTAGATTATTAAAAGCAGCGACTTGGACTTCCCTGGTGGAGCAGTGGTTGGGAATCTGCCTGCCAACGCAGGGGACATGGGTTCGAGCCCTGGTCCAGGAAGATCCCACAGGCCTCGAAGCAACTAAGCCCGTGCACCACAACTACTGAGCCTGCGCTCTAGAGCCCCTGAGCCACAACTACGGAGCCCGCGTGCCTAGAGCCCGTGCTCTGCAACAAGAGAAGCCACCACAATGAGAAGCCTGCGCACCACAATGAAAAGTAGGCCCCACTCGCCGCAACTAGAGAAAGCCCACGTGCAGCAATGAAGGCCCAACACAGCCAAAAATAAAATTAATTAATTAAAAAAAAAAGCAGTGTCTTGAGTTATGCATTTGGGGGCTAGTTTGAATGTATAAAGCACTTGGCAACAGATTTTTTTTTTAAACATCTTTATTGGAGTATAATTGCTTTACAATGTTTGCATCTGGCCTTTGAGCCACCAGTTCCAATCTTTGGAGGAATCGTAAAGGGAATGTGGGCTTGATTCTGAGAGTGTGGAGCCACTGGGGGTTTTCAGCAGGGCGTGACATTCCAGGCTCATGCAGAAAGGGCCTGGCGGCTGGAGAACAACAATAGAGGAGCTAGGACTCATTGGAGATGTTGTGGTACCTGCAGAAGGGCGGGGAGATGGTGGAGGTCTGCAGACAGCATGGGGATTAGGGATGGGATGTGGGAGAGATGGGATTTGACGGCAGATTAGGAGGGATGGGGGAGGTCGTTGGGGAGTGTTAAGGTTGATACAAGGGTCAAGGCAGCAGGTACAGAGGAAGGATGAGGAACAGGGATGGATGAAGATGACCTTAGCCCCTGTGGGTCACTCAGGGGAGATGCCCAGAGGATCTGGACCTGGTCCAGAGAATGTGGGCCCAGTGGGGTGAATAGGACACCTTTGACCCCAAGGAACTGCAGTTCAGGTGGGAAGACAGACTGAGGACGATTGAAGAGTCCAGGGCCGGAGGCTGGCCCAGAGTCTCTTCTGAGGGCAGGGCCCTTGGGAGCAGCAGTGACCTCATTGTCTGAGAAGCCAGGGTGGGAGGGCGGGGCAGAGACATCCAGCTAGTGACGACTGGCCCAACAAAGGCCCGGAGACGTGACAGAGACAATGTGTTAGTGGGTAAACGGAAAAGAATCCAGAAAGACAAACTGCTCCTTCCTCACATTTCAACTAGGAAGGAAATAAAGCATTTCTGTGAGGTAATTTCTCTGAATTTCTTTTGGTACCTTGCTCCGAGGTCCCTGGTTCTCCTCTGGACAGGTAGAAGGCGTTCAGTAAATGTTTGTCGTGCTTCCCCCCATTTCCTTCTCCCTCTGGAGCAATGCTCTACTGAGTGTATAAATTCTGCTACAGTCTGTGTGCATGCTTTTAAGAGTTGCCTTTGGTCTTACCTCATTGTGGTCAAGATCAAGAGTCACCAGTGAGACCGGAAGTGGCTGGTATGCAGCAGGAGCTCAAATGCCCAGAGATGGAGAGGCCTGTGGGGGCTGGGGAGGACTTCTAAAGCGCCTGCTGCCTTTCTGTTGTAATATTAAGTCCCCGCCCACTTGACACTGGACTGAACCCTGTGTAGCTGTGGGATGATGCTGTGCAAACCCCTGACGGTGGCCGGGTATACAGCAGGTACTCACTACCCACCAGCTGGACTGGATCTAGGTCTTGAGTGATCAGACCTCATAAGCCTGTCTGACCTTTGAAACAGGACAGGGAAGGACGTGGCCCCCAATCCTGCTTTGCCTGGTCAGCATGTGCTAGGTGACCCCAGGTCTCAGGTTCTAAAGCCCAGAGTCAGCTGAACATGGTGGGATGGGATTTTTGCGGGGTTGAGAGCACAGGCTTGGGAACCAAACAGACTTTGGGTCAAATCCCAGCTCCCCCAGCTCTAAAACGGGGATAATAATACCTTTGTGACATCTTTCTCATCCTGAGAGCGCTGAGTGGCACACGTCTGTGCCTCCTCTCAGCCCTCAGCCCTCCTCACCCTCTGTGCCCTGCAGCGTGTTCCAAAGAGCAGCCATGTCCACCCTGTACCCATCTCTGGAGGACCTGAAGGTGGACCAAGCCATGCAGGTAAAGTGCCAGGCTACCAGCCTGGGGTCCCCTGACGGGGCCTTCTGGATAGCGCCAGGGTAGCTAAGGGAGGCTTGTCTTGGGTCAAGTGCTGGGGACCCCTGGGAGTTCCTGACTGGCTCCAGGGCATGCAGGTCCCCACTGCAGGGCCTGCTGGGCAGAGCCGGTGTCCAGAGGCCAAGGCAATGGAATTACAGCAGGTGGAGAAGACCAAGCAGCTGCAGACCGGCCGTCTGGTGCCTGCTCTATCCCAGTGCTTCCTGCATCCGGGTTCGTGTAGAACCCATGCTCTAGGACAAGCTTCCAGAGTAAACCCCGTGGTCGTGGCGCTTGGCCTACTCGGCCCCCAGAAGCCCTTTTCTCCTTCCGTCCCACGTGAGGTCCTAGTGGGTTCTGAGAACTGGGGGCTTTTCGACTGAAAATCTGCCTTGGCTGCCTCAGGTAGTAAACGAGTTGTGACATTTGGTGGGTCGCGGGCCCCTGGGAGAACCTCCTTCCAGAAGCGTGGACATCTGCAGACGCCATATTTACTCCAAGGGTCATGGACACCCCCCTCAGGCCGCCAGCATACCTAATGCCCTGACCCCCAGCCTCAGGGAGCCCCAGGCCTCAAGGGCTCTGGGGCTTATGGCCACAGCTGACTGGCACTCCCCATCCATCCCCAGGCCGAGGCCAGAGCCGTACCCAGGATGCCCGCCCTGCCGGGGCAGGGAACAGACTCCCAGCCTTCAGGTGAGTGAGTGGGCTGGGGTTCTCCGGGCTGAGAGTGACCTCTGCTGGACATTTCCGAGAGCCTGCGTCCTTCCTGCCGCTGAGCCGTGGGCACTATGCAGGTTGACCCTCCCTAGAACCCCCCCTTTGAGGGGGACACTGAGAAACCTGCAGCTTTGTGAGGGCACTGACTGCCCTGACTTGGGGCCACCAAGGAAGGCTGCATGTGGAGACCAGGATATGTGTGGTGGCCCTGGAGCTGCTCGTGGCCGTCTTGATTCAGGCCCTGTGGTAGCAAACTTGAACTCAGGCCCAGCTCTTCTCCTCCTTACCATGCAGTTCCCCAGAGCTGCCCTCGGGTCTGGCCGGTGCCAAATAAAATCAGTTAAATTGAACACCAAAGTGATACATGAGGTACTCAGCGTCCCAGGCTGCTCCTGGAGAAAGCAGACCGTCTGAGGGGAGGACCCACAGTGCCAGCGAGCGTTCCTGGGAGTGAAGAGCCAACTCAGGGGTATACTGCATTCTTGGGAGTAAACAGCATCCCCAGGCCCTGTTTCTTAATAAAAATGAGTGACCACCTGGGAGCCAGGCAGGTGTGGCTAATCTCAGGTCCGGAGTAACACCTTTCTTCTTCCTTCCTTCCCTTCCCATCAGTTTTGTACCCAAACCTGGCGGAATTGGAAGGTTATATTGGTCTTTCGTTCTCCAGCCACGAAGTCCAGCAGAACCTGCCTCAGATTCCAGAAGGTGCCAGGGTAGGTATTTGTCTCTTGCCTGATGTGGGCCCTCCTTCTTGGTCTTACCATTTAAACAGACTTGAATCTCCTCTTTCCCCAGCGTTGCTGCGCCTCTGTTTTTGTTTTTTTTTTTGCGGTACGCGGGCCTCTCACTGTTGTGGCCTCTCCCATCGCGGAGCACAGGTTCCGGACGCGCAGGCTCAGCGGCCATGGCTCACGGGCCCAGCCGCTCCGCGGCACGTGGGATCTTCCGAGACCGCGGCATGAACCCACGTCCCCTGCATCGGCAGGCAGACGCTCAACCACTGCGCCACCAGAGAAACCCCTGCGCCTCTGTTTTTTGATGGCACTTCGTATTTTCAGCCTTCATTAAAAGTGCTGTGGGGTTTCGTGGTTTCCTGCGGGCCTTGGGGCTGAAGGGCCACTGCCTGCCCTTTGACCTCTGACCTGCTGGCCTGAGCCTGCTGGAGGAGAAGGGAGGACATTAAACCTGGCCTGAGCCTGGGTGCTTCTACTGAAGGGCTGCCTGTGACTTGACAGCAGCTGCATGATTAGGCAGAGCCCGGTGGGAAGGGGCTTGTCATCCAGCCCCACTCCCCAAATTAAACAATAATGCTTGATTCCTGCTCCGCATGGCTTCAGGGAGCAAAGGAAATCATAACATTGAAATATTCACTCCTGAAAATGTATTCACCTATAGAATCAGTCCCAAACCCTCTCCCAATCAGCTCCAGCCTCCCTGCGGACCATCTGTCAGCTGTCCTTGTCTGCCAGCCCCTCCCTGGTCCAGTGCAAATCGATTGCACAGTGCAAATGCAAATCTTACTAAGGCCGCAGGATTTCATGAAATTGATGGAAATGAGGATGAGAACTGCTACACTGACAAATGAGGATTTCATAGGAAAAATCAGAAAGGATGAGGACATGTGGGACCCTGAGAAAAACTGGTGACACCCTGGGGTGTTTCTCCAAAATGACCCTCTTGACAGTCATGTAGGGAAGTACACACATGAAGCAAAGTAGGTCATGTTGCAGATACTCCAATTTTAATCCATCGATTTAATCCCTCTTTGGCCCAATAATTAGGACAACCTAAATTTTGATAAAAAATGACAGATAGGGCTTCCCTGGTGGCGCAGTGGTTGAGAGTCCACCTGCCGATGCAGGGGACACGGGTTCGTGCCCCGGTCCGGGAAGATCCCACATGCCGTGGAGCGGCTAGGCCCGTGAGCCATGGCCACTGAGCCTGCGTGTCCGGAGCCTGTGCTCCGTGATGGGAGAGGCCACAACAGTGAGAGGCCCACGTACCGCAAAAAAAAAAAAGACAGATAATGCATTTTTATAATTAAAAATTTTTAGTTATTTTATTTCATTTTAACTTTTTATTTTTAAGTAATCATAAATTCATAGGAAGTTGAGAAGATAGAGAAGTCCTTTGTGCTCTTCACTCAGTTTTCCCAGTGGTTCCGTTTTATGTAACTACACTATAACGTCAAAACCAGGCATTTTACGTTGGTACAATGTGTGTCTGTTGTTCAATGTCTTTTTATCACCTGTAACCACCAGCGCAATCAAGATAGAGAACTATGTTATCACCACAAAGGTATCTCTAGTGTTGCCCCTTCATAATCGTTCCCAGCCTCCCTCTCACCATCCGCAGCCCCTTGGCAACCACTAGCGTGTTTTTGTCCCTATAATTTTGCCATTTCAGAAGGTTATGTAAGTGGAATCACACGGTGTGTGACTTTTTCAGATGGACTCTTTCCACTCAGCATCATGCCCTGGAGATCCTTCGAGGCTGTTGCCTGTATCAACAGTTCATTCCTTTTTATCGCTGGGTTGTGTTCCATGGTGTGTCTCTACCCCCAGTTTGTTTAACCTCTTGAGGGACATTTTAGTTGTTTCCAGTTTTTGTCTATTATAAACTAAGCCATTACGGATGTGTACAGATTTTTGTATGGATATAAGTTTTTGTTTCTCTGGGATAAACGCCCAGGAGTGCAATTCCTAGGTAGTGTTATAACTGTATGGTTAATTCTTTAAAAAAGGAAGTGCCAAGCTATTTCCAGAATGGCTGTGCTATTTTATTTTCCTGCCAGCAATGCATGAGTGTTTTCAGTTTCTTCACATCCTTGCCAGCATTTGGTATTATCACTGTTTTAAATTTTAATCATTATGGTAGGTGTGTAGCATCGATTTATCATTGTCTTAATTTGCATTTCCCTAACGCTAGTGATGCTGAACATCTTTTCATGTGCTCAGTTACCAGCTGTATATTCTTTTCGGTAAAATGTTTCTTCATATCTTTTGCTCATTTTCTAAATGGATTGTGTTTTTAAGTCAACTTTTGAGACTTTATTCTAGAGTCCTTTGTCAGATATTTGATTTGTAAATATTTTCTCCCACTGTGTATCTTCTCCTTTCATCGTATTAAAAGGGTTTCTTGCAGAGCAAAAAGTCTTTAATTATGATGAGGTCCAATTTATTGATTGTTTTCTTTTGTGGATTATGCTTTAGTGTCCTAAGAAATTTCACTGAGCCCTAGGTCCTAAAGATTTTCCCTTTTACTTCTAAAACTGCTATAGTTTTATGTTTAAATTTATGGTTGAATTTGAGTTAATTGTTGTATAACCTGTGGAGTCTGTGCTCACATTTTGCCCACGGATGTTCAGTTGCTCCCTCACCATTTGTTGAAAAGACTCTTCTTTCTCCAGTGAATTGCTCTTGCACCTCTGTTAAGAAGCAGTTGCCCCTCCTTGTGTGAGGCTATTTCTGGATTCTCTCTTCTGCTCCATGATCCGTGTGTCTGTCGCTCCCCAATACAACACTGTCTTAATTACTGTAGCGATATAATAAATCTGGAAATTTGGTAGAGTCATTAATCCTGTTTTATTCTTTTTATCAAAGTAGTTTTAGCTATTCTAGTTCCTTTGTCTTTTCATATAAAGTTTAGACTAACCTTGCATGTATCTACAAAACATCTTGTAGAGATTGTGATAATAATTGCATTAAATCTGTACATCAATCTGGCGACAGTTGACAGCTTTACTATGTTTTCCCAATTCATGAATACAGAATATCTCTCTATTTATTTAGATCTTCTTTGATATCTTTTATCAGTGTTTTTTTTCATTTCCAGCATACAATTCCTGCATATGTTTTATTAGATTTATACCTAAGTATTTCTTTTTTTTTGAGTGATTGTAAGTGGTATTGTATTTTTAATTTTAGCTTCCACATGTTCATTGTTAGTATTTAGAAGTACAATTGATTTTTTTGTATATGTTGGTCTTGTATCCTGTGACCTTGTTGAACTCACTTATGAGTTCTAGGAGTTTACTTGTAGATTCCTTGGAATTTTCTAGTGAAGTATCATCTCATCTGCAAATAGTGACCATTTTATGTCTTCTTTTCCAATCTATATGCCTTTTTTTCCTTTTCTTGCCTTATTGCTCTGGCTAGTTTTTCCATTACTGTATTTAATAGTAGTGGTGAGAGTGGACATCCTGACCTTGTTCCAGAACTTAGGGGGGAAAGCACTCACTCATTTTGGTACTTTTACCTTAATTTTTTTCAAGGCAGAGATCAACTTGAGCCCATTTCCCCCCATCGTTCACTATTTTCTGTGGAACTTTTATTTTTAAGTGGATTTTAAAGGGCTCTTCTCCTGACCCCAGTTTGCCTTGGAAAACGAGGACCCCTTTCCTATTTACCTGTCCTCTCTTCTCTCCCTACTTTCCCGGCTGCTTTTCAGGGGTGTGGACTTTGACGCCCCCTAGTGGCGTCATTGAGCCATGTTCCCTCTCGCCCGCACGCGGGAAAGTGTGCGAGCTGGGGTGGACTACGACCCAAGGTCCACTCCATTCTCCTTACCCCATCCCTGCTCCCACCCCGGGGACTCTTGTGGCACGAGGCCCCAGGCTCTGGCTGACCGCCTGCTCTTCTGATGTCTGCAGGCAGCGGTCTCGGGCCCCTCACCGGACCAGGTGGTGGCGCCGGTGTCCGGGAACAGCTTGGGCGTGCTGCCTGGGGAGGTCAAGCCCGGGGTGCGCGAGATCCACCTGTGCAAGGACGAGCGCGGCAAGACGGGGCTGCGGCTGCGGGCCATCGACAAGGTGGGACTGGGGGTCGCGGGGGAGAGGAAGGGCCCCGCGGAGGGCGGAGGGCGGAGGGCGAGCCCGCGTGCTGGACAGCGCCTGCCCCCGCCCGAGTTGCCCGCCCTCCGCGCTTCTCCGGGGTTCTGGCCGCCTCGTCCACCAGCGAGAGAGGAGGCAGAGCGGGGAGCCCCATCCACAGTAAGGAAGGGGCTGCGCGGGCTGGGAGCCGAGGCCCACCTGACCCCTAGGCCAGGCTCTTTCTCTCAAGCCCCTCCTACAAGGCCCGAGGGCTGGCTCCGGGTTGCGCCAGGGATCCTCTACCTGCCCCTCCGTGGGCTCCTTGCCTCCTTGCCCCCCAGTCAAAGGGATCTGGCTTCTGGGCGGCTGTCTGCAGACAGTGGAAGCCGGGGGCCCTGGATGCCAGTGTGAGAGGCCTTGTAGTCCAGTGGTTGGGGGTGCAGCCTCCAGTTGGGGTTGAATTCCTGACTCTGTTGCTTCCTAGCTGTGTGGCCTGGAGTGTTTCCTCGCCAGGAAAATGGGGTTGCCGTTGTCTGCTGCGCAGAGCTGCAGTCCCAGTGCCCTACAGGCTCTGGGAGGATCGGGAGGCAAACAGCAGCTTGGAGGAGGGAGCTGGGCTCATGGTGGGCCGGGAGAGCTGACTGTGGGGACCGCCTCCCCCAGGGGCTCTTTGTGCAGCTGGTCCAGGCCAACACCCCCGCGTCCCTGGTGGGGCTGCACTTTGGGGACCAGATCCTGCAGATTGATGGGCGCAACTGTGTCGGGTGGAGCACAGACAAAGCCCACCGGGTGGTGAAGAAGGCGTCGGCTGAGAAGATTGTCATGGTTGTCCGGGACAGGTGAGTAGCTGGGTCCCAGGAGCCTCTCTGTCCACCCCCAGCCACGCCCCAGGCCCAGCTCACTGTCCGTCCCTGCCAGGCCATTCCAGCGGACCGTCACCATGCACAAGGACAGCACAGGCCACATCGGCTTCGTCATCAAGAAGGGGAAGATCATCTCTTTGGTCAAAGGGAGTTCTGCGGCCCGCAACGGGCTCCTCATCAACCACTACGTGTGCGAGGTGAACGGGCAGAACGTCATTGGGCTGAAGGTAAGCTAGGCAGAGCAGCGGCTCTGTCCCGGGATGCCGGGGGCTGGGACACGCCAGGTGGTGGGCAGGTTCGTGTCTGCGGGTGGGCTGCTGCCCCCACCCCAGCCTCATTTCCTCATCCTAAGGCTGCTACAGGGATTCAATGTGACAAGGTACACAGAGCTTCGAGCACAGTGCATGCACAAAGTAATTGCTCAGTAAATATAAGCTATTGTTACTTACACGTGGAGGCCAGAGCTGTGACAGGGAGCCGGGGGGTGGGGGTGGGGTGGTTGATGACCTGTGTAAGGACGTAGGTGCCCAGGTGGCTCCTGGCTGCATGGACACCTCCCTACTCTGTGCGGCACTTCTGTTTGTATCCTGGATCTTGTTCAGTAATAGGAATATTTTAGAAAATTGCTCTTCAGAAGTCCATTTCTGACCTCTTTTTTTTGCCCTCCCAAGGGGGTTTGCATGGCGAGTTTTATCTTTAAATACAGAAGGAGCAAGTGGTCTAGGCCCAGTGCTGTGCCCTGGACTCGGGGGTGGGTGCCTTTGGGGAATGGACCCTGGAGGAGGATGAGTCACGCCGCTTCTGGTCCCTGGATAAGTGAGAGTGGTCTATCCCGACTTGATACCACCAGGACTGAGAGTGCTTCTTAATCCCAGCTGTGATTTAGAGGGAGGGTCCCTGCCCTGCTGCAGCCAGGGCTTTGGGGCTCACAGGTAGGGCTCCCCGGGTAGAGGTGGCGTGGGCGGTGGCATCTCACTCCACAGGTGGCAGAGTCTTTTAAGCCAGTTCTCCTCCCCTTCGCAAGGGCCATCACCATCACCATTCCTGTGGCACATCTTCCTCCCTGTGCTTGACAGTCTCCCCACCTTCCCTGGAGGCTTATCCTGCTGGCTCATGAGCACAGTGCTCAGCAAGTCCTTCCTAATGTCTGCCTGACATCCCTCCTGCTGCCTCTCTCCCCTTCCTTGGGGATCAGGCATGACGATCCAAAGGGAATCCATTGTAGCTAAAAAGCTGAGTACAGTAATACCAGCTCTGAGGGGCTGGCTCTGCTGGGTGTGAGTGGACCCACTCCTTTCAAAGCATGACAGTTCTTTGTTCTTAACTGTTCTGGAGAGCAGTCCTTCTAAGATGTGCTGCAGATTCTCTTGTCCTCACTGATGGTTCAAGGCTTCCCTATGAACTTATCAGTTATCCTACCAAACAAGGGCGTGAGGCTCTAAGGACTGGGCCTGTCCCTTTGCTGAATGGCCCCAGATAGCTATGCGTCTTGAGATCATTTATCTTCTCAAAGGTCTGTCTATTTCTACTCTGTGGCCATCACTAGTCCCACCTAGCTCATCTTCTCCCATTTATCCTGGAACAGCTAAGAAAACACATACCTGGGTTAGACACCTGTGTAAAGTAAAGGTCATGGTGTCTGAGTAAGGGCCAGAGGCTCTTCCAATGGCCATAGCGTTTGTCTTTGGACCGTTTGGCACACTTTGTGTAGGTGCCTTTTGTTTCTTGTTCTCCCCATGATCTGAATGGCTTCTGCGGGCCTCTCTTTTCACTAGTCAACAAGATGTAAGAGGAAGAAGTACCACACGGGCTCAGCTCAGGCTGACAGGAGCCCAGGGAAGAGGGTGGGGGAGCCCCTGCTGTGCCCCCACTGCACGGTTATTCTCTTTGTGCTTTGGGTCCAGAACCCGAGTGTGACGGGGTCCTGGGCAACGGCATACATGTGTGCTTGGTGAGAGTCCCAGGGCTCTTTGGGGAAAGTCACGTTTGTGAGGCCCTGTTAGGTGTCAGGCCCACACAGGCCCTCGAGCTGAGGGTGGGAGGGGCACGCTCGTTTTACTGACAGGGCCTCAGGTGGGAGGCCCACGTTCTGGTTCACCTGAGGGGCAGCCCTGTCCCTGATGTCAGAATGTCAGTGGCATCCTTCAGCGGGGGCCGTGCTGACCTCTCCACAGAGGTGCCTTCAGAATTTCCCCTGGCCCCCGGGGTGACCGCTCACTCACCCCTTCTCCAGGACAAAGAAGTCACGGAGATTCTGGCCACAGCCGGGAACGTCATCAACCTGGCCATCATGCCCACTGTGATCTATGCGCACATGGTCAGAAAGTAAGGCTGGTCCCCTCCTGCCCCTCCCCCCTCAGCTCCCCACCTCCCATCCACCCAGGCTTCCTCAAGGCTCCTGCAGAGCCCAGACCAGCCCGCCCTCTGCTCTCCTGCCCTTGCCTCCCTTCACACTAGCCAGTGGCTTCTGGTGATTTGAAGGTCTTAGACTCGGTAGTGAGGGTCCACAAGGCACGCACAGGCTTTGCGGGGATGGGGGAAGGTGCTGCCAGTGTTGGCGACTGTCCTTGTTGCTGTATCTAGGTTGTCCCCAGCCCTGCTCCACCACACCATGGACCACTCCATCCCTGACATCTGAAGCCACGGGAGAGCAGCTCAGCCCTCTGACCCTCCGGCAGGAAAGGGAGAGTCCTCAGGGGACAGACTGTGGAGGCCTCTGCCTGGGGGCGGGGCTGTCTCGAGGCGGGCATGTTCTGGGTGGGGCAACATTGGATCACATGGGCCTGTCCTTTATACACACTGGCCTTCTTGGAGCCTCAGCCTCTTAACTGGGCTAAGGCAGGGGCAGGGCCCACAGGCAGTGATTCTCTGAGCCGATTTAAATGCTGGGCACGTAGGCAGGCCGACTAAACACTTCCTAAAGTTGCAGCTGGGTCCCGTTCAAACTTTTGCCTCTACCAGTAAAACGTTTCTACGGTTTGAGAGAACAAATACATTTTTTTGGGAGAATTGTTTCTTTTTCCTTTAGTTGTTCTTTGTCACAAACTGTATTTAGTTATAACCCGTCACTGTCTTTGAATAAAGATTTGATTTTACATAAAATCCCTTCCTCAAAAGTAACTGAAATTCCAGAATCTTCTGTCTCATGACATGCCAGAGCTGGTTTTCTTTTAAGCAGTGGTGAGACCAAGGCCTTTGCTACATATTGCCTCTGAGAGCAGTGACTGGGCTTTGCCACCGTCACATGCCGCCGGTCCGGGGCATGGATGACTAGAGGGGGACAGTGTGGGGCCCTGGAAGGGGGCCCTGGCTTTTGCGCACCCCCTGCTCAGCGACTGTAGCTGGCTTCCGCATCTGCAGAACGGGCATGAGGACCACTTCAAAGGTGCTGGAGAGGATGGAACACGTGCACTTACAGGGCCCCACGGGTCTGACGGGGGGCGTGGGGTGCACCAAGTGACCCCCTGGAGGGGAGTCAGAAGCACGCAGCTCTCTGGTTCCCTCAACCTCAGGAAAGATCTGTCTGCTCAGCTTTTCCCAGGATGCGTGTTATGACTCCCACGCAGGTGGGGACAAGTGTGAGCCCCCTTCATCCCCCTCGCCCCCACCCCCAAAGGACACAATATAAAGAAAACAGGCCAAGGATCTTGTTGTGTTTTCATGCTTTAATTCAGAGCTGTCTGCTGTAGGTACAACTCTGTCTGATCAAAAGGACAAAGAAGACAAAAGTGAAGCCCCCTCCCCACCTCCCCCTCCTGTATCCCCTGAACTCTCTGTCAAGGGCATGGCTGAATGCAGCAGTGCACTGTGACTTGTGTGCACTGATTCCTAGGTCAGGGGGGTAATGATTTCCCTGGGCAGAGGCCCCTCTGTAGGCCTTTACCCCAGAACCTTGTCATCTGCCCCCACCCCACCCCCCAAGGTGCTGCCAGATACCCCTGTGCTAGTGGCGACTGGGAAGGGTGTTCAGTGAAAAGCTAAGTTATCCCCTTGGGAGATATTTGGGATAAACTCCATTTGAGGCCAGCTCTCTGAGCAGAGTCCCGGCCCCAGACTGATTCCTGCTTTGAGCCTGGACGAGAGGAGCAGCAAAGCAGCTCTGGCCTGGACCCTATAGCTTAGGAGAAGCCCCTTCTGGAGGTGGGACCCCAAGGGACCAGCAGTTCCAGAAGGTGGTTCCTGAGAACATGGTCCCTTAGGATCTAATCAGCTCTGGCCAGAGGCTGGGGACAGGGGAGACCCCAAAGATCTCTGCTGCAGAAGCGGAGGGCGGGAGGGAAAGGTCACAGCCCAGCAGGAGGTGGTATTAAGCAGGAAGGAAAAGGGGAGCCTTGGAGGATGAGCACTTAGCGGGAGGCCCCCGGGCCCTGGCCTCGCTTCCTGGTCCCACATCCTGTGTCCTGCAGTCAGGGCTTGGAGCCTGAGCCCGTGGGCCGCTGCGCCTCTGCCTCCGCCCCTGGGAGCTGCCCAGGCAGCGCTGCCCCTTTTGCATAGATGCAGGATACCGAGCACACACACGCACACACGCACAAGCCGGGGCCTGGCCGACACGGTCCCAGCGTCTGTCCCAGGCCTGGGCCAGAGAGCTGCCTCCTCCACCGACAAGAGGCAAAGCCCGTCAAGGTCCCACCAGACCCCCCAAAAGAGAGGCACCCCCAACACTGTGGGCTGGAGGCCCTCTGACCAGACAGGCAGGTCTTGAGCCACAGGAGGAGCAGAGGGCGGTGCCAGCTCCGCTCACCTTGTCCACAGTCCTCGGTCCACGCTCTTCACGAGCGGCTCCTCCAGCATCAGGGACAGAGCGGACCACAGCCCCGGCCCTGACCACGTCCATCAAAACACAAGACACAGTAGGAAGGCCACAGACAGCAAGACGCAGGCCGGAGCAGAGCGGCTACGCAGCTCGACTAGATTCCAGTGGTGAAAAATATATAGATTTTATGTTGTCAAATATAATAGTCATACATTTATTTTCTCGGCAAAGCTGTTCACTATTTCTAAGGAGACACCACGCAGCTCCGTGAGGACGCGGCACGGGAGGTGGGGTCCGCAGCCAGTCCTGGCTTGGCTTTGGGTTTGTCCACTGCCGCTCCACGTCACGACCCCCAGGTCCCGTGGGGCAGCCCAGCCCGGCCCCCAGAGTTTGGGTTTGGTTCGACTGGGGTGGAGGGGTGCTCCACAAAGGATGGCAGGTCTGAGGCCCAGAGCGAGGAAGGGGAGCTTTGGAGGCACAAAGCGCGTGGCAGAGGGGCTCTCCCCACGATGGCTGGGCCGGCTGCCCACCCCCAGTGCATGCAGGCATCCCCCCTCAAGTAGGCGGCACAGAGAGGAAGGGCAGAGCCCATGCGTCAGGCAACAGCTGTCGGAGCAGCGGGGGTGGGCAAGCAACCTTGGCAGAACCAGAGTGGCCCCTAGGCCGGAGGGGTGAGTGAGATACAGGGTCCCACCAACACCCTCCCCCCGCCGCAATGTAGGGCCTAACTCTGAAGAGTGGGTGAGATGACAAGATAGGTATAAGCCCTGCAGAGGAAGAGGAATGGGTTTACTCTGTAAAATAATAATGCAAATAACATGTCAGCAGCTTTGCAGAGGGACCTAGATGTGGTCCCGGGGAAGGAGGGGGGCCTTCCCAGGCTGACTGGGCTTGGGCTGGGAGCCCCACTCCACCCCCTACCTGGGAAACATCCCAGGACACCCTGCTTAGGCCTGGACGGACATCATGGCTTCAAAACCTCATCTTGCCATTCATCCCGCTGGAATTCCCCTCAGAGGCAGAAAGGTGTAAGATTTAGGAATCCTCATCCTAGAAAGCAAGCAGCCACCTCACAGGAGACCCTGGGATGCGTGAGAAGCAAGCCCCAAAGTGAACACAGTGCAAAGCAGAAGTTGGTCCCAAGGTCCCCGGATAAACTAGGGCGCGCTCCAGGGCAGTCAGACCTGGAGCAGTCAGCTGGCGGTTGCCGAGTCCAGCCCTGCCTCCCAGGCTGCAGGGCCCTGTCTCAGAAGGCTGGAGGTGCCCCCTTAAGCTGCCAGCCCCCGCCTCCTCCTTTCCTGCTGGCAGCGTCTCCAGACAGAAGCTGGGCTCAGGCTAGCATTCACACCCCGGCACTCGCCTGTCTGGCTCTCACAAAATTATCTGACACACTCAGAAGCGCCAGGAGGAAAACAGATGTGGGGAAGCTCTGGGACGAACAGACAGACACAGAACCCACACCGCCCTCTGCCCATCACCATCTTTCCTCCAGCCCTTGGCCTTCACCGTGCTCCCAAAGCGGGGAGCAGCCAGAAGGGGATGGAGCTCAGCCCAGGCCAAGTGGTTCCAGACCCGCTCGGAGTCCCGGCCAGTTGCCTGTACTTTGGGTCGCAGCTGCCTCCGTCTGAGGAGGTAATACCGGCCCAGAAGCCTGGGCTGAGGGCAAGGGGTGGCTTGGGAGAGAAGGCTTGGGGTGGGCAGGGAACTGGACAGGACATGGGGGTGGGGGACGGGGAGGCTTGGCACACAAGTTAAGCCCGGCCTCCCCAGATCAGCACACCAGAGACTTCCTGAGCAGGGGCTGCCCTGTGTGAGAGGCCAGGGGGGCGGGGGGGCCAGGTTGGGGGCATCACCACCTTCTTTCTCTGCAGTGTGTCCCATCCCTGTGCCTCCCTGCCCTTGGTCTCTCTTCCCTTCTCTCCTGTTGCAGTTTTGGGACACCTTCCCCCACCCCCCCGCTCCCAGCCCCTGACACTGTTACCATTCTGAAAACACCACCTCCAAACCCAAAACTAAATAAATAAGATGATGCCCCACGGGAAGGTGCAAGAGGGAGGACGGCACCCCTACAATCGGTAGTCAGGCCTCCGGAGCCCGGGCCGGGATGGGGCCTCAGAGCTGCGAGCTGCCGCCTGCAGCAGTGCTGGCGCTTGGGCCCTGCTGGCTCAGCGAGCGACAGCTGATCCTGCGGATGGAGTGCAAGGCCACGGTGCAGCAGCCCCGCAGCAGGGAGCTGATGTTGTAAATGGGCTGGCCCTGGCGCCGCTGGGAGCGGCAGAGCCAGGCCACCGTGGGCACGGCTGGCACCACCACCGCCAGCAGATCCACGATGTAGTGGCGGCTCCAGTAGCTCCTGGGCTCCTTCTCGGCTGCGGCCACCTCCTCCTCCTCTTCCACGGGGCACGCCACGCCCACCGACGGGCTGGGGTTGGGGTTGGCACCAGGGTGGTGTGGGGTGGGCCCCCGCGTGATGGGCTCCGGGGCCTCGAGCTCGTCACCCACCGTCACCACCACTGCAGAGTTGGGGTCTCTGGGCCCCAGGGGGTGGGGATCCAACTCCGGGCACCTGTCCCCTGACTTGGGGACTGTCCCGGAGACCTGGGCCTTGGTCACTTTCTCCAGGATGGTGTCCAGGTCCGGCTGGTACTGCACGAAGTCCGTCTGGATGGCGCGCTCCTGCATGCAGCTGGCCTGCACGCCGGCCTCCGTGCCGCACAGCAGCTTCTCGTAGGTGTTGCTGGCGGGGAAGCGGGGGCCCAGGCTGAAGGAGCCGTGCAGCGAGGAGCCCTCCTCGGGGCCGCAGTCCACCCCCGAAGATAGCAGGCTGCTGGCCTCCAGTGCATCCGTCCGGCTCAGAGTGTCGTCGGTCGCCGCGAAGCCACTGTCAGCCCCGTCCTCCACAGAGGCGCCTGGGTGGTCACCCGGCAGGCGGTCGCCGCAGACAGCGGGGTCGCTCAGCTTTGTGTAGGTGGAGCTACGGGTAAGGGAGCGGGCGGGGGACCCGCCGGCCGACTCGGCGGCGCCGTCCTCCTTGGCGAAGCCGTTCTGGGCCACCTCCATGCTGTGCAGCAGCGTCTCCAGCTTCTTGTTCTGGATGTTGATGTCCACGAAGTACTTCTGCAGCCCCTTGTCCTTGTCAATCAGGTTGTTCTTGACGGTGTCGATGACCTGCTTGAGCTGCTTGATCTCCTTGCGGGCCTCCTTCAGGGCCAGCTGGGCCTCCACGCGGTGGCACTCCTCCTCGATCCAGTCCTCCTGCATGCGCGACAGCTGCATCTTCAGGTCATCGATCTCCGTGTCCCTGTGAGCAGATGAGACACACATGCTCACCGCCTGGCCTGTCACCATCACCAAGGACAGACAAGGAGGGGGCTGTCCCCAAGGACACAGGGCCTGTGCTGCTGCCCCTCAGAGCTGAAAACAAAGGAACGACTCAGAGTTCCTTCCTCACCCTCTTTATTCCATCGGGGAAGCAGTGGGGACGGGAGAGGGGCCAGGGCTCAGGACACGAGAGACCTCCTCTTCAGGGACGAGAATGAGCCACCATCTCCTTGCCACCCCCTAGAGCCAAAATGCAGACAACTGTCCACATTTATATCCACTACCCAGAGAAGACAGTAGACGATAAAGATTCTCAGTTTAAAGAGCTACCGCTATAAAAACTTAATACATCCATTTAAAAATCTTCACATAAAACAACAAAAACTAAACCTAAAATCTCTACTCTGCAGAAATGGATGTGGCCTCCTACAAAAGCCGGTGGTGGAAATTTTCAATGGAGGCGATTTGGCCAGAGACCCCGGGGAGAGAGTGATGATCCACTTTGTTTTTATGAGAGAAATTACTGCCTTGAATGTAGCTGATAATTTTACATCTTCCCTCAAGTGGAGGGATGAGAAGTGGTGGATGAATCAGAGGAGAATGATGAGAACAGAGTGGCTGTCTTTTATCCATGCTAGATGTTTCCTCTCTGTATCTACTCTAGAGAGGGAAGACCCAAAAGATTGCCGGAAAAGGCACAGAGCTATTCCCGAAAGAAGAGGCAAGAGCAGGCAAACGAGACGGTCAGAGGACTCTTGTCCAGAAACTCGCAGGCTTTTAAAATCCCTGAGGCATAGATGAATCCAGGGGGTGCAGGGGAAGGAGGTGAAGTAGAAAATGATGCCATCAAGTCCAGAGGTAAAGCCAGGGTGAGACTGAACAGGATGGACCAAAAGCAGTGAGAAAGGAGGAGACTCCTTCATGGGACTGAACTCCCACCCTGGGTGCTCCTCCTTCGGCAAACGTCTTAGTGATCCGGCCCACACGCAGCCACTCAGCCCAAACCCTACATTCACACAAATAAAATCCAAAAGGCACGACATCACTTTGGATTTTATGAGTCCAGCAGAGTGACCAACCCAGCTCAAGCACCATGCACTTTTCAAAGTCAAATTAGAAATTCAGGAAATGGGCCCAGGAATCTCACTCCACAAAACACTGAAGGGACTGGGCCTGCGGGGCTGCAGCGGCCACAAGGTCAGCAATGGCATCAACTGGAAGGGGAAGGAGGGGAAGGGCTGCCCAACAGGATACAGCTTGGCGATGGACGTGGGATGGCAGCAGGGACCTGGAGCTGCTCAAGAGCTACGATAACAGACATCCCCACAGGTGTGGGGATAACGTTCATTCCTCCTGCCTCAGGGTGGGGAGCTCACTCTAGGATAACCCTCCTCACTGACTGTGAGCCCTGGCAGAAAGAGTGAGTTTGAAAGGAGGGACTGGGCATGCTCAGCTCAGCTGGGCCCCACTCCTCCTGGGAGCCAGCAGGACCCCAGAGCTATGGCTTCCCAGCCCTGTCTAGGTCTCAGGGGGCTGCAGGATGTTACATTTGAACTGAGTCTTATAGGATGAGTTTTCCAAGGGAGCAAGATGAGAGAAAGGGTATCTTAGAAGTGGGGACACAATATATGAAAGCACAGCGTGTAGAAGCAGAGCTCCTTCTCTGAGGAGGAAGTAGGCTACAGCGGGAATGAGAGGATCAGACTGAATGCTCAGAGCCTGTGAGGAGGCTGACGATACAGCAAGTACAGAATGGCCACAGGTACTACAAGAGTATCAGGTGCAGAGGCCGGGGAGCTGAGGTGCAGGCGTGTCCACTACAGGGCGTCCTGCCCAAACCACACAGGGCAGACTGTCTGCTCTGAGCCACAGGGCAGCCCTGGAAAGGAAGCAGGGAGATGGGCTGTCTGCTTCCCGAGGACATCAGTGTAAATGGCCAAGCAGACGCAGGGCATCAGTGAGAAGACAGTGGGAAATAGAAATAGAAATCCTAGCTCTACAGACAAGGAGGTCCACAGAATGCCACCTCTACCCTCCCCAAGTTCAAAAGCACAACAGATACAAACTGGATCAGCTACCTGGCAGAGCTCTGGTCAAGAGAGACACGGTCACGCTCACTGTGTGCTCCAGTTTACATGGAATATAATAGACAAATCCACAGAGGCAGAAAGATTAGTGGCTGCCAGGGACGGCGTGGCTGGGGAGAGATGGAGCGTGATTGTTACTGGGAACAGGGTTTCTTTCTGGAGTGATGGAACTGTTCTAGAATTAGATACTGTTGATGGTTGCACCGTTCTGTGAATATACTGAAAATCACTGAATTGTTTATTTTAGATAGGTGAACTGGATGGTATGTGAATTACATCTCAATAAAGCAGTTATATTACAAAGAAAGAAAGAAAGAAAAGATGAAGGAAGGCGTGGTAGTGGTGGCCTCCCCACCTGCCCTCCAGCGCCCTGCACGGCACCCTGTCCAGCTCACGGTCGGCTGCGTATCCGAATTGACACAGTCTGGAGAAGACGGGTAGGTGATGAAGAGATCAGAGGGCAGCCCTGAAGCTTCGATTATAAAGATGAAGCCGCCAGCCTGGAAATGGGGAGGCCGGGAGGATCAGGTCTGGAGAATGAGCTCAGACGGGCCCACGGGGGCTCCTGGGAGACCCCTGGGCTGGGTGGGAGCTCCGAGGAAGGTTTCTCACGATCTTACATCATCTACACGTGGATGAGGAGGAAGGCTTCTGGGGCCTGAACTGGTGGGTCACGAGCCCCTGGTGACCCCCTGGGAGGAAGCAAAGGAGGGCTAAGGGGTTGTTTCTCCCCCACAGAGACAGGTCAGCCAGGAAGAGTGCCCTGTGCCGCTCCTCCCCAGGTAGAAAGGAGCCAGGGCACGAGAAGTGGCCAAATGGGGCTGCCAGGCTACAACTGGGAGAGCACTGCCGTGGGTGGGAGGCCCAATAGACCCTCGCAGGGGAAACTGCTCCAGGCCTGGCCCCAAGAAGCTACCTGATGCTTCAAGGAGCAGCTGAGGAGCCCCCAGCCACGCCTTCCTCCCAGAGATACTGCAGGGCCCTGGCCACCCGCTTACCGGTCCTGGAGCCGGTCCTGTGTGTCCTTCAGCCGGGCCTTCAGATGCCGGATGCACACCTCCTTCTGCTGCAGGGGGGTCAGGTACTGCTCCGGGGTGGGAGGCTTGATGCCATGGTTGTCACTGCACAGCGTGTACTTCATGGCGCGCCTGCCGGGGACGCTTGTCAGCAGGGAGGGAGGAAGGGGCCTGGCGAGGCGCTGTGCCTCCAGGAGCTAGGGGCCCCGCCTACCCATTCTGATCCCCTGGCCACTGAAGCGCTGCAGGCCAGGCCTCCCCCACGGGGCCCCTGTGGGCACGAGAACATGCAGCCCCTTTGGGAGGTGGGTTTCATTAAGGCTCTTTCGAGCACAGCATCAGGGTGGGGAGCTCAGGGCTCCTCTAGCTTGGGCTGGGGAGACACGTCACAGAGCGCGTGCACCAGCCTGGCGCCGCCCGGGGTGGCGCCCCCTCCGCCAGCCCAGTCCCGGCGCCGCAGCCCAGAGCTCAGGTGTCCACTCTCCCAACCCAGAGACCAAGGCTGAGGGTGGGAGAGGTCTCCCCCTCCGTGTAATTATCCTGGGGCCTGCATGGTGGGCCAGGATCTATCTGCTGTGTATGTGTATGAGTGATTTCGTGTGAAAATCTAGTAACTATGGCAGCCACCGTTTGAGCCGTCTCTGTGTTGTCATCATCACTACCGCCTCAGCATCCAGCGTGTAGAACACTGTGTGCAAGACTGGTACTAAGGTGGCAGCCTGTCCTTACACTGGCATAAGGCGGGTGATAGTTGATATAATATTAATAATGCGTTCGTTTTCTTAGTGTTCTACAACTTTGCTTTCAAAGAATCACATTACCCTACAGTATGCCTTTCTCTCCCAATTGGAGAAAATGCCTATCAGCCTATCATCACAGGTAAGAGGTTTTTAGAAAAATGTAACAATGTTTCTAACACCATATTTTGAATATGACTGTAATACTGTATGCCGTAAAAACTTTATAATGATTCATTCATTAGATAAGCTAGGCAACCATTGCTAGCTTCTCTGTTATCAACGCATGCACACTATACCTGTAAATAAATACGAATTTCTTTTTCACATGAGCTTTTCATTTTTGATGTCTAGTCTTAGTAATACATGTAACAGCTACAGTGTTTTGTATCATGTAAGACAATATTGATGTACTGACAGATGATTCATTTTAAAAACAATGTAAACTTACAGTATCAATAAATACAGTATATTGCTGTAAATGTATTTTCTCTTCCTTATAATTTTCTTAACGTTTTCTTTTCTCTAGTTTACTTTATTGTAAGAATACAGTAAGTCCCCTATATATGAACCTTCAAGTTGCAAACTTTCAAAGATGAACGTGTGTTCCCATGTCCAATCACATAAGTTAGTTCACGTGGCTGGTGTACTTTTCCAGGTACTGTACTGTAAGATTAAAAATGTTTTATTTTTTGTGTTTGTTTGTTTTTCATGTATTATTTGTGTGAAAAGTGTTATAAACCTATTACAGTACAGTACTATATAGCCAATTGTGTTAGTTGGGTACCTAGGCTAATTTTGTGGGACTAATGAACAAATTGGACTTAATGAATGCGCTCTTGGAGCAGAACTCGTTTGTATGTAGGGGGCTTACTGTATAGTTTATAATACATATAACACACCAAATACATGTCAATCAACTCATTACGTAATCAGGAAGGCTTCTGGCCAACAGTAGGATATTAGCAGTTACGTTTTGCGGGAGTAAAAAGTTACACGCGGATTTTCAACTGCACGAGGGATCAGTACCCCAACCCCCTTGTTGGTCCAGGGTCAACTGCTCTAGGACACCAGCCCATGAACACATTCACACAAACGCAGGCAGACCCTTTCCATCTGCATGTGCACGCTCTGGGGGCACACGTGAGCACACACGGGAACACTGGCTGTCTCTGGGCATTGCCCTGTTCACAGCTGTACCCTGCAGCCACAAACACCCTAGCACAGGGTGGCGCAGATGCGCGCGCGCGCGCGCGCGCGTGTGTGTGTGTGTGTGTGTGTGTGTGGTGAGCACGCCCCGGTCCCATCAGGGCCGAGGAGGAGGAATTCCCACCCAGTGGATGTGGGAGGGCCGAGGCTTTCACCCAGGGAAGGGGAGCACCCCATGCCACCAGCAGACCACAGCCAGGCCACCTCAACTCACAGCTTCCTGTCGGCTGTTCTGTTTGGGAAGAAACCTCCTTGGATTTTGGCTTAAACACCTGGGCGTGTTCTCACACGATTTGGCAGAGGCCTTGCCGCCATCCAGCTCTGTTCCTTTAGGGGACGGGGGGTCCCAGGTCTAGCAAGAGGCAATCACATTTTATGGATGTAGAAAAGACAGGCCCTGGTGGGGCCCATTTGCTGAAGGAGCCAAGTTGGAGGCAGTTTTAAAAGTTTTGGGGAGGGCTTCCCTGGTGGCGCAGTGGTTGAGAGTCTGCCTGCCGATGCAGGGGACACGGGTTCATGCCCCGGTCCGGGAAGATCCCACATGCCGCGGAGCGGCTGGGCCTGTGAGCCATGGCCGCTGAGCCTGCGCGTCCGGAGCCTGTGCTCCACAATGGGGGAGGCCACAACAGTGAGAGGCCCGCATACAGCAAAAAAAAAAAAAAAAAAAAAAACGCTTTGGGGAAGCTGTCTAACATTTACCGAGGAAAAAGTATTTGTAAATTGTAAACTGTTGAAGAGAAAGTGTGGACAGAAGTGGAGGGAAAGAGAAACTATTCTCTTCTACTCACTCAGCTCCTGGCCTCTAAATTTAGCTCAAGTCAGGTCACACACTGGCTTATTTTCTGTGTGGCAAGGGGAAGAGGCGCGGTGTCGGGTGGGACCTTGGGGTCCCCTCTGATGGGCTCTAAGAAATCTCCTTCCAAAAGAGAGGAAGCCAGCAGGGGCCCTGAGCCCCATGTGTTAGGCCAGTAGACATCCTGGTGCCCTGCAAAGGCTATGGCGAGAGGGACCCAGAGCTGTGGTGAGAAAAAGAGGCCTTTTCCCTGTGCCGGGGTAGAGGAACCAGGATTACTTAAACTAGTAAGAGCTGAGGATTATAAAGGAAGTAACTATTTTAACTTTTTTCCATATGCTTTCACTAGTTTTCCTTCTCAATATAACATTTAACACTGATATATTTTTAGTAACTAGCTCTTTGTGGGAAAAAATATTTTTTAATATAGTATATATTTACATATATACTATACGTACCTGAGAAGAGAAGTATACTACAATTCATGTCCCTCAGCTAGTCACACCTTGGAACACCTGGCTACTTATAGTGAGGCTAGAGCCGAGGCACTGCTCACCAGCAACTCTGGTGGTGGCAAGGAGACCCTTGCATGGAAGCAGCTCTCAGCCTCAGGGCTGGGACTGCCCCCATGGGTTTCAGTTATGACATGTGTGGCAAAAATCTGCTGCCAATAAAAAAGTATTAAAGTTGCCAATTATACACTTTTCAAAAGGTAAATTAATGCATCATCAATCTCACTCACACACTACCACCACCCCCCACCCCCGTTCTGGGGGCAGCTACAGACAGGATGCTGGGGCATGGGTCCAGCATATGTGTGTCACCCATCATGCGTGTCATGGTGGAAAACTCAGAACTGCCGCCTCAGTGTGATCTGGTCACACAAATGACACTCACTCAAGACAAGCCTTCCCAGGAGGAGCTCTGGCCATGGGAGCTGCAGGCCAGAGTCTCCTGGCCTTCTCTTGCCTACGATTCTCAAGTTGAACCAAAGTCCTAATGAGAGCGGTTACGCGTTACGGGCCAGCAGCAGAGTGTGGTGGGTGCAGATATCAGCTCCCTGAAGCCTCCGGGTCGTAAGCTCCACTTTACAGATGAGGGAGTGGAGACTCAGACCGATTCACATCCTAAGCCCGTGCTCCCCCCTCACGCTCCTGGGAAGCAGGACGGGCGCCGCCATCACAGCCTGCACGTCCTGGTCTCTGAGGACCCACTGCTCTCCTTACCCGTCTCCCCAGCCCGATCCTGCCTTTCCTCTTTGCTGAGAGCCCAAAGCACACGCTGCACTTGTAACACACTTCACTTTCTAGAACAACTCCACTCTGCCACCCTCACAGTGTACCACCCAGAAGAGCAGGCTGGCGGACGCCACGAGCTGCCTCCCAACATCCATTCTTGCCTTTTCTCCAACAGAACTCCCAGTTTGCTTGGGTGGCCCTACGCTGGGAACCACTAACTCTCCCTGTAGCCAGTCATGCCTGGCACCAGCCAGCACAGTATAGACAGAATTTCCTGGGCAATGTGTCCTGTCTCAAAAACACGAGTCTCTGGGGGTTCAGGGGCTTTGGCCTTTCTACCTTCTTCCTTCCTGGATGCTGCCCTGATGCCTGGAGGTGTAGGAGCCAGCTGTACACCAAGGATGGTGGAGATGGGGTCCCTGACACTTCAGGGAGCTGCCCGCCTCTGGCCCCTTGTTTTGAAAGCATCACCCCCAGTTTGTCTCAGCTACTGACTTTGGTTACGTGTAGCTGGGTATGATCATACCCATCTTACAGATGGGAACTGAGGCTCAGAGAGAAGTGACCTGCTCAAGGTCACACAGCGGGGAAGTGTGCTAGAGTTGGGGATGGTTAGAACGTCCACCTCCCCCGACCCCCAGGGCACTCAGGGTTCCAGCCAGCTTGGCCAGGCCGGGTGCGAGGGAGTGGCTGGTTACCTGGGCGTGGGGCTGCTGTCACTTCCCTTGCAGGAGCCCGAGTTACTGCTGCTGCTGAGGGAAGAGGTGCCGTGGGCATCCCGCACGCTCACGGGGGGAGAGGTGCGCCTGGAGGCAGGAAGAAGAGGCAGGTGCTCGTTCTGGCTGGTGGGCAGCTGCGGACACTGGACGAACACCGCCAGGCCGCTGCGGCCCAAAGGGCCCCCACTTCAGGGTCACCGCCGGGGAGAGAAGCGTGGCGGGGGGATGCACAGACAGGGGTGACAGAACAGACAGTGCAAATCAAGGTGGAAAACCAGAAGGAGGCCGGTCCTCGGGACTCCCCAGAAGGCTGAGCAGGGCTGCGGGCCAAGGGTGGGGTCCCAGCTACCCCTACCAAGGGTCCTCAACTTCCAGGGTCCCCCAAGCCCAGAGGGAAAGGTCCCTGCACGGACTGAAACAGAGGTGGAGAGGAATGGGGCAGGCAGGAGGAGGGACAGGAGGAGGGGCACACGGGGAGGCCAGGGGAGCCTGGGTGGAAGGCTGCATGCCGTCCCTGCAGTAACTGTGAAGATCGAACAACAGTACTGGTGACGGCAGGGATCCAATGGTTTAAGTCTTCAGAGAACTTTTATACCCACTGTGTCATTTGAGCCCATAAATAGTTCCTGAGGCCAGTGTGAGCAAGCCCATTTTAAAGATGGGAAAACTGGGGCAACAACTTGCTCAAAAACAAGCCGGTGTTGGACTGGAGACAGAGACCCTCCCTGCCCCCACCTTCAGAGGCCAAGGCTCCGGGCATTGGGGAAACTCACCTGCGGGATCCAGCAGAGGCCCGTCTACTGCCTGGCAGGGACATGGCCATGAGGCTGTGGGTCCGGGTGAGGGGCGGGATGGGCGGTGTCCCCGGGGCTGAGGAGAGAGGGTGGGTTGGGGGGGCCGCGGGGGTGGCCGGGCCCGGCCACGTCATCCTCTCGCTGGGGCCGCTGCCCGGCATGGCTTCTCCTCTCACCCTTCAGCAGGACACCCAGGACGAGCTGGGGGCTGGCAGGCCAGGCTCAGGCCACAGCTGCCTCCACCAACAAATTTAGCAGGCTCTCACCCCACCACCCAACTTAGAATCACGATCATCAGAGCCTCAGGGCGGGCAGAAATCATCAGTCCAGCCCCGTGTCCTCCACATGAGTGAATGTGCCCCAGAGAGAACAAAGGCCTCGCCCAAGGTCACTGACACTGGGGCAGGGCCTCCTAATTGGCTCGGCCCAGCACTGAGTCCTCTACGCTACAAGCCAGGCCCCCAGACCCCTGACTCTCGGACCCCCACCCCCACGCTGGTCAATCCTCCCTCGGCGGGGGCTGCAGACTGGAGGCCTCCTGGAGCAGGACCAGGAACCCCAGATTAGGCTGCGCTAGTCTCGATGTCACCTTCTCACAGTGCCTGCTGGTGCGTGGCTCGGGGCTTCCCGTCTACAGGGGAGACAAGACAGACCAACACACCACACACGTGTAGAAAGACATATGGATACACGCGAATATGAAAAGGTACCACGCCCCCTCCATTCCAAGGCATGCCACACGTGGCTCAGTGAACATGCTCAGGGGGCCTGCCCACAACGCAGGACATGCAGCCCTCGCCTGCCCCGCCCCCCCCGCCCACATGCTGCACACAGGCATGCCCGCACCCAACCGTGCAAATGCTCATGCTCATTGTGGGGTGCACCAGGAACTCAGGGCACAGGCTCAACGCAAATGAGGAAGGAGACAGATGGGAGATGAGGACTCCTCCCTGCTCCCAGGGGGTGTCTCTGTAGGCTGGACCCAGTAGGAAGTGACCATGCCTGCAGAGATCCATCCTTGGCCCTCTTGACAAATCAGTAGAGAGACTCAGACCTGGCCTCCTGCCCAGGAATCCCAAGGCCCCTTTCCTGGGTAGAGGTTTGGGCTCCAAGGGCAGCCAGCCCTACAGAAGTTTAAGGAGGGGAGAGGCCCCATCCTGGGCTGGTGTTGGCTGCTGTGGAAGGAGGCCTGCACAGGGCATTAGCCCAGAGCTCCTGGAGTCCGAGGTGGAGAGGCCTGGGCTCTTCGCAGCCAATGTGCTAGTGCTGTGCCAGCTCCAGAGACCCTAGTCCCCTCCTTCCACGCTCAGAGCAAGAACTAAGGACAGTAGCCTGGGTTACAGGAGATTCAGCCAAGGACACAGTGTGCTGGACCTTCCCCCATGCGGGGAGAGAAGCAGTGACCAAGCCCTGCTCCACACCAGACCCCGTGCCAACCACATTACGTACATTATGCCATCGACTCCTCCCAACAACCCTATGAGGAAGTGCTGTGATTAGTCCCTTTACAGATGAGGAACCCGAGAGGTAACGGACTGCCCAAGTCCCAGCCCCAGTGTGGCAGGGCCAACACTGAACCAGGCCAACACCAGATGCTGAGGGGCTGGGTCTCAAACCCCAGAGCCCCTGCCCAGGGCACCACCCCTTCCCACGTCAGGGCCTCTGGGGATCCCGGTCATCCCGGCCAGCGGCGGGGCTGCGTCCTGAGTGGACAACGGCGCTACTCAGGTGGCCTGTTTCCTGGCTGTGACACAGACGTGGCGTGTTCCCTGGAGGGCTCGGACATTGCCAGCATTGTCTGCCTAGAGGTGTCAGGTGCCAGGCACAGGAGCCGCCGACACCCCACCTGTCACCTGAGCTGCTCGCCCCAGCTTGGGGATGCATCCCACCCACCATGCCCCAACTGCCCAGGCGGGGCCTCCTGGAACTGCAGGGCCGGCTTCCGGAGGAGGAACAGTGAGACGGGCTGAGGGGACAACAGTGCTACTCCACACTTGCCAGGAAGGCCACCAATGGCTCACCACCTCCTGGGCACAGGAGGGCCTCAACTAGGAGCAGCTTGGGAGGGGCTGATAGTCCTTGCTCGTGGGTGGACGAGGGCGTCAAGGATCATCTGTCACTGATTGAACACTTCTGCGGCCAGGTGACCGTGCTGAGTGCTTTTATGTGCCTTGGTCCATTACTTCAAATAAAAATCCTTCAAGGCAGGATTTTTTACCACATTTGCGTCCAAGGTCACACAGCTGCACGTCCAACAGGCCCTGGCTTCTAGCCCCAGCCAGGCTGGCTTCACTGGCCATCCTCCCATCACCACTTCTGGCTTTTGGAAGGATGCTGTGATTTCAGGAGGACTTCTCAGCAGAGGCAGGACTCAGAGCTGAGGCAGGGCCTTGCTCTTCCAAGCCAGCTCTGGTGAGCATTGCTAAGGAGCTCAGAAAGTCCGGGTGGAGCTCTGGGCTCAGGTCCTGGGAGGCGGGAACGATGCCTGCTTTGCCTTGGAGCTGCGTGTGGCCTTGGTACAATGAGGACTTTGTTGTTGCTGTCCCTGCTCCTACCTTGCTTGGCAACCCCACGCCTCCCTCCTCTCTCGCTCCCTCTTCCTTCCTCTCTGGCCAGGGGGGTGGGGGTGGGAAGGGGATGGCATTTGTACCTGGTTGGAGCAGACAGTCTCCTGGGAGGCCAAAGCCAGCCATTCATCTGGGACAGAGGTGGAAGTGGCATTTCCCCTGCTGGGACGGGACCTTGCAGGCTGGGGTCCCTCTGGGAGGGCAGAAGACACCCAGGCCCAAAGGGAGTTGTCTCCCCAGGATCTAGCCCAGAAGTGTCAGTGAGCACCCTGGACTCTCTCAGGTCCTCCCGCCCCTCTGGGCCCCAGAGAGGAGGCAGATTGCCATGGCGTTTGTCTCCATGCCACCTGTTCGGCCTGGAGTCCCGCAGGCCTGTCCCCAGGTCGCCGCTTGGAATGGAAGGTGGAAAGGAAACCCCTAGCCGTGGGGAGCTGGGCTGACAGTTGCTTATCACCTCCACCCCAGGTTAAGCCCAGCCCCATTTCCCCATCCTGCCCACACCATGGCAACCCTGCCGCATCTACCCCTTTGATTAGTGCCTCACACACCGAACAGTGGGGGTTCAGGAGATATAGCAGGATCCAGGGAACAGGAGATGGAAGGAGTCAGAAATAGTCAAAGATATCTGGGCTCAAATCCCAGCTCTGTCACCCTCCAGCTGCAGGCAGTGGGCGAGTCACACCACTTCTCTGAGCCTTAGCTTCCTCATCTGTAAGTGGGGCTGTAACAGAATGCACCTCATGTGGTTACCGTGAGAATAACACAGGATCATGCATGCACAGGGCTTAGCCCAGTGCCCACCACACAATAAACACTCGAAAATGGGAACTCCCAGGATTTTGGCACTAGATAATTGCAATGCCATGTGAGCTTCAAAACAGAAAGACTCAAGGCATAATAGTGGCTTCAGGAGGGTCAGGGAAAGCGTCTCCAAAAGGAAATTTACACTAAGTCTTAAAGGGTGAATAAGAGGTCACCAGGCAGAGAAAGTGAACGGGAGGGATGGAGAAGCGTGGGCAAAAGCCGTGAGTAATGCAATAGCATGGCTGCTCAGGAACTAGGGGGCCTGGTGGAGGCAGAGGCACAGTGGGCCTGAGGCTGTAGAGGAAGGTGGGGCCAGGCCACACCGAGCCACAAAAGCCAGGATCTTGTCCTGTGAGCAACAGGGAGCCATGGAAGGGCCTTAAAAAGGGGACGGACACAATCAGACTTGCGTTTTAGAAAGCCCCTGCGTAGGGGGCCTTTGTGGACTATAGCTGGAAAGGGACAAGAATAGAGGCAGGGAGACCAGTTAGGAGGTTATCAAGAAATTAGAAGGGCCTGGGTCAGGGCGGCAGCAGGAGCAATGGAGAAAGGGGCCTGGAGCCTTCTCAAAATTCATCAGAGGCCCCCGATTAAGTAAAAATTAGGGCAAAACTCTTGATCCTGGCATTCAAGGCCCTCTTGTCTATACCCTTTCCAACCTGCTCTCAGCTGCTTGCTGACCCCAGAGGAAAGCCCTGCTCGTTGCTCCCACATCTTTGCAAAGGCTGTTTGCCCAGCCAACAGCACCTGCCCTGCCCTGCCCTGCCCTGCCCTCATGCACACGTCACACTTTCTGTAAGGCTCTGCCCTACAGGACTTTCCTCTTGGGACTTCACCCGTCACTTACTCTCTTGACCACTTAGCGTGTCATGCCTTAGGTTGAAACTCAGGGAACACCCCCCTCTGGGGAATTTCATAAAAATAAACACAATCAACACACAACCGTTAGAAACGCAATGAGTTAAACAGGCACATTTGATAGACCAAGGGGTTGGATTAGATGGTCTCAAAGACACCTCTGGATCCACCATTCTCTGATTCTAGGGCTGTAAATGAAATAGAGTTCTAATTGATGCTTTCTTCCCTTTCAGTTACTAGGACTCCTGGATTTCAGTTTCTACATCTGTAAAACTAGGAAGCTGCATTCTTCAAAGAGACACTATGGCATTTTGCTCAATCAGCAAGTCGTGGGGGAGAAACCAGGCACTAGGTTAATCTAATATTCTAGCTAAGTGAAAGTCCCTGTATGCACTATAAATTATCTTTTTTTCCCCAAAGAATTAGCCATCAATAAGAGAAGAAAGCTATCCTAAAATCCAAAGGAACAGAACAATCTGTGTCTGATGACTCAAGCCTCTCACAATTGTGGAAAGCAGAGCAATGCAACCAATAGAACAGAACTTGGGAGGAATCTTGTCTCTGCCAAGGCAACGCTAGAATGCAGAACATTCCACCCTCAAACAGCAGAACGCCTGGTGCTCCTAGAATGCTAATGCAGAGGGAAGCGGGAGATGGAAGATGGGCCTGGGAGTGTTCCAGCCGACCTCTCTGGACCTCAGAGGATTAGTGCTATGAGGGCTACTCATGGCTGAGGAGTTTGGTAAACCTTCCATTGGCTTCACGACCTCATCAGCCACTATGCTTCTCTGCACTATCAGCAAAACCAGGACCTTTCTTCCTAGACTTGGGAAGGGGGGCAGTGGTGGCATTTCTCCTGTTTGCTTCCTGTTTCCTACACAAGCTGTCCTCAGAGCTGGAACCATAGATGGGGCCACTGGACTCCTTCTCACTGTGGCAAGCCCAGTACAGTGCAGGGCAGACCCACAGCTTGGCCAAATGTTGCGAGGGCTCCCAAGGCAACCAGGATGGGCGTGAGGGCTGAGGCGTCTGCTATGCAGGTAGTCTCTGGTGGTTCGACTCAGATTCCAGAGCCTGGAGGGCACCAAGAGCCAGTGGTCTTCAAACCACCTGGAGAACTTGCCTCTGGGACTATGAGGGGGTGGGCTCAGGCCTCCTTCCCCATTTCACCTCGAGAGACTCCTCTTGTACCTGTTCTACATATGGAAGGTCTGAAGTAAGACTACATTTTTAAAAGGGTTTTGCAGGTTAAAAATCTATGTAATATATATTTTCCACAACGAGATACTATTTCACATCCACTAGGATGGCTATAATCAAAAAGACAGACAACAACAAGTACAGGCGAGGATGCAGAGAAATTGAAACCCTTGTGTATTGCTGATGGGAATGTAAAATGGTACAGCCACTGTGGAAAACAGTCTGGCAGTTCCTCAAAAAGTAAAACATTGAATTACCAAATGATCTAGCAATTCCACTAGTGGGTATACACCCCCAAAGAATAGAAAATAGGTGTTCAAACAAAAACTTGTACAGGGATGTCCATAGCAGCACTATTCACAACAGCCCAAAGGAGGAAATGACCCAAATGTCCATCAACGGATGAATGGACAAACAAAATGTGGCCTATACATACGATGGAATATCATTCAGACGTAAAAAGGAATAAAGTACCAATACACGCTACAACATGGATGAACCTTGACAATATTATGCTAAATGAAAGAAGCCAGACACAAAAGGCCACATGTCGTGATTCCATTTATACGAAGTGGCCAGAACAGACAAATCCATAGACAGAAAGCAGATTAGCGGTTGCCAAGGGCTGGGCCAAGGAGGAATAGGGGATGACTGTTAATGGGATTGATGAAAGTGTTTTAGAGTTAGATAGTGGTGACAGATACACAACTCTGTGAATATACTAAAACCCTTTGTATTGTACATTTTAAAAGGGTGGATTTTATAGTATGTGGCTATATATCAATAAAAAACAAAAATAATCTATATAATATATATTTAAAATGAACCATTGTAAAAGGACAGGCATGGTCCAGGAAGGGGAAGGGAATGGCCCAGGATGGCTCAGCAAGTAGTGACAGGACAGGAACTAGAAGCAGCCCTCCTGCCTCTACCTGACTTCAGGCAGCTGGGCCCAGGGCAGGTACTGCCCTGGTCCTCCTGACTCTGGGTCAGCCTGGAGGAGACAGGTGACTAAGACTGACCCTTTGAAGGTCTGGCATAGCCCCAACCTCATCTGATCCTCACAAATTCCCTGTGGAGGGAGGCCAGGTGGAGACTGATGCGTAGGACACATAGGAAACCTGAAGCTGCGGAGCTTTCGAGATCACTCAAGGTCACACCTGGACGTCTAGGTCATGAGTGCCTGCATTTCTACTGCATCATGACTGCCTCATAGTACAAGAGAACTGGGACACATACCGCTATGCTGCATGAAAAAGCAAAAATCTACTTTCCCGGGAGATTCTAAAATACCAGGATGGAGATGCAGGGGTTACATCCCCGCATCCTGGGCTCCTCACGCTTCCATAAAAGCAGAACATCGCATGTGGAGAAAAGGGAACCCTTGTATACTGTTGACGGGAATGTAAAATGGTGCAGCCTCTGAGGAAGACAGTGTGGAGGTTCCTTAATATACCGAAAGTAGAACTACCATATGATCTAGCAATTTCACTCCTAGGTATATATCCAGAAAAAACACTAACTTGAAAAAGTACATGCACCCCTACATTCAACAGAAGCACTATTTACAATAGCCAAGACATGGAAACAACCCAAGTCCCATAAACAGACGATTGGATTAAGAAGGAATGGTATATATACATACACACACACACACACACACACACACACACACACACACAATGAATATTATTCAGCCATAAAAAAGAATGAAATATTGCCATTTGCAACAATGTGGATGGACCTAGAGAATATTATGCTTAGTGAAATAAGTCAGACAGAGAAGGACAAATATATGATATCACTGATATGTGTAATCTAAAAACTAATATAAATGAATCTATATACAAAACAGAAATAGACTCACAGATATAGAAAACAAACATGTGGTTACCAAAGGGGAGAGGGAAGGGGGAGGGACAAATTAGAGGTATGGGATTAACAGCTACGAACTACTATAGATAAAATTGATAAGCAACAAGGATATACTATAAAGCACAGGGAATTATACCCGTTATCTTGTAATAACCTAAAGGAATATAATCTGAAAAAAATACTGAATCACTAAGCTGTACACCTGAAACTAACCCAATATTGTAAATCAACTATACTTCAATAAAAAGACAATAAATAAAATAAAATATTCCTGAAAAAAAGCAAGTGGACCTCACAGAAACAGGAGGTTAGCAGAGCAAGGAAGATTGTTCAAAAAGAAATTCTTCATGTGTCTTCTCCCTAAACAGTGTAAGTCTCTCCATGTCCCTCAAAGAATCAGCCATGTGGGCAAAGGAGAAGCCCTCACCATGAGGACCACTGTGTTCAACTCTTCCAACAGCTGCTGCATCCTGCTCACTAGCCCAGGTGCTGTGCGAGCCCAGCACTGAGAGACCCTCAGCTCCTCAAGCCACATCACATGGTCCCTGTCGGTGACCTTGCACCCTTGACCTGAGTCTCAGCTGCCTCATGCATTCAGTGGGAACCACCCTCCTGACCCTGCCTTACCCAACCAAGGCAATGAATGGAGCAACGGGGGAATTCCAGACAAACAGAGGACAGAACATTTCTTGCCGTTACTACTGCTACCACTACCTCTTATAAGGGATATTTTCTCCTTTTTCAGAAGTATTATTCCTTGCTTTAGTGCAAGTCAGAGCAAGCCCAGGTGGTGACTCTGAAATTACCGGCACCCTCTGCCGAGCCGACTGCCCTGGGGTGGCTCTCCAGGCCAATGCCTGGCAAGCCTCCTACATGGGGAGGGGCAGCAGGGGCGACACTGGTTTCCATCCCTCCACAGCTGTGCCAGGGCTGCCCCTCTGCAGACAACCATGGGGAGGTGTGGGGGACAGAGGGGCCCTGGTGCTAGCCCCAGCTTGGGAGCTGCTTGGCAAGTGGCTCCTGGCAGGTGGAGGTCCTTCAACGACCTTGGCCACAGCATGTGCTTCCCTGGGCTTCCCGGCTGATACAGCTGTCAAGCCGCAGCCTGGCTCCTCTCCTGCCACCGCCTCCTCCTGAGGTTCCAGCTTTAAAGCATGACCCTATGGACTCTCTTTTCTTCAGATCTCTGCTGCAGTTCTTAGGATCCTTGAGTCAGTGTCCACCCCTCCCCTGCATTTACCCCAAGTACCTACAGGAACTATAACACACTCACAGAGCTCTAGAATGGAAAGAATGTTGGGTAGACTTTGTCACAGCCCACCGTTTTACAGACAGAAACTGAAAGCCAGAGGGAGCACGCCATATGTCTAAAGTTGCTCAGCAAGTGCAGCACAAAGCCTGGGAGGGGAGCTCACCTCCTGACTCTAGTGACAAAGCTTCTGCACTGCAGCCCCACCCCACACCCCTGTTCGAATCCAGGCAGGAGTCTCTGATAAAATAAGAACAGAAGGCGGCTTTTTGAGTAATGAAGTCATGGAAGGAAAGCCAAGGGTAAAACAGAAGTCTCACCAATTTTAAGGCAGCTCACAAATGACACAGTAAAATATACATTGAAACCGAGGCCTGGGGAAGAAGGGAATACCACAGGCTGACCACACATGCAAACGTGGCGGCAATAACGAGGCTCAGTTTCCACTCTGAGCTTCCTGGCCATCAAAGCAAAAAGAGAAATTATGCCCAGTCTTCTTGTTCTTATAGTTAGGGGAGAGCAGGAAGCAGACTAGTTCTTTAGGAGACATAAAGCTCTCCCTAAAATGAACGCTAAAAGAAACATTATTGCATGTGATTTGCTGTAGGGATAGAGGACTGCCTATTGTGAATCTGCAAGGAGGATCCCAAGATAAAGGAAAGATGGTGGCCTCAGAGCTCAGCCCAGTTACCCTGTATGTGCTGTGCTCGGCTGACATGAGATTGAAGGACCCATGGAACACAAGGACCAAAGGGCTAAAGGGATGTTCAGACGTCATCTGATCTGCCTGGGACCACAGCTCCTTTCCATGGAGATAGCCCCCACCCAATCTGAGATCAGAGAGCTCTATCTTCCTGGGAATACAAAGCAGGGAACCACATAAACTCATGCTGTCTCTTGCATTCTCTCTCGCTCTCGCTCTCTCTCCTGGCATTTCATGACAATCTAGTCCAACTGCCACATTTTCTAAGCAGAAACTGATGACTTGCCGAAGGCCACAATGTGAGCTGTAGGAACAGGGGACATGAGACTGAAGGTGGGCCAGCTGATTCCAATCCACCAGCCACTGTGGGCATGCTGCTCCTGTTGGAAGCCAAGTCTCACCTATCTTCTTGAGGCTCCTGGGGGCTTTGTATGGAGACACAGGCCCAGCTCACCCAACTGTTCCTGTTTAGCCCAGGAGCCATGCTGATCCCAAATCAGCATCCTTCACCTCTCCTCCCAGACCCCCTTTCTTTCTCCAGCTGCCAGCTTCCCTGCCGTCCTCAGCAGCTGATTCCTGTCCAACTGACTTCCAGTGGCACTTCCCCCATCAAGCTGAATTATTTTGCCTTCCCTAAGATCTGGGGCCTTTGACAGAGCCCAACACGGCTCACACTTGCTGAAAGAGGGTGGGTAATTATAAACCTCTCTCCCCAAAAGACCTCCTACTCTGGAGAAGCTGCTCCACCCCTTAATTTAGCTAAAATGAGCATTTTAAAATGTTTTCAAAGGGAGACTCTGTAAAAATCTATGTCTATATTAAAATCCCTTTGTCTCAGAATGAGTTTTTCCCCTTTGCTGGGAGGCTAATTTAACAAAAAGAAACCATGGCTTTGGGCTCAAATATGCCAGGATTTGAATTCCAAACTGCACTACCCACTGTCTTTATGACAGTGGGAATACCACTTTACTTCTCTAAGCCTCAGTCTCCTCATCTGTAGAATGGAGCTAAGTACAGATATTGTGCACAAGTACAGTCACGATTAGCAGTTATACGTGCTAAATGCCTAGCAAGGATCTGGCATAGGGAAAGCACTCCATAAACAGTATTTATTTATTCACCTAAATAGTCTTGTTCTTAATGTTGTTCATATATGTTACATCTTTATTCCACTCCAAAATCTTCATCTGAAATATTATAATAGTTTGTATTTCAGGGGTCTCTTTCTTTCTCCCCATGCTTTATTTTCTCCACAGTCCTTAGCAACAGCTAATGTACTTTGTTTATTGTCTCTAGAATATAAGCTCTAGGAAGGTAAGAATATTTGCCCATTTATTTCTTAATTTAGTTCCCAGCGCTTAGACCAGTGCCTGGCACCCCACAGGCCCTCAACAAATATTTGCTGGATGAATAAGTGGTTCTGCACTCACTTGGGTTGATATCACTACCCAAGTAAGTGCGGGCTTCTTAGCAAGTAAAAAAAGGGGCAAGAAAAGCTTTGCAGTACTTAGTTTATATTATTATAGTCCTTCTCACACATGGCGCCCTATTTAGGTGGGCTGGTCTCTCCTGCTAGATTTGTAAGCCAGGGATTTATCCATCTCTGAATCCTTAGTATCTAGCAGGGTCTTGAGTACAAAACCCTTAAAAACTGCATCTTAAGGGAAAGCGTGAAAGCACCGTTTGAAAGCTGTCATTTAATCAGCCTCTTGCCAGGCACTGTCCTGGGTGTTCCACATTTATCCTCTCAGTTCACCCTCACGTTAGGGGGTGTGCCCTCCATTTTACCACCAGAGACCAGCGAACTTGCAGGAGGGCACGTAGCAAGTAGGTGGTAATACTGAGAGTGGAACTCAAACGATTCCAGCTGCCCCTCTAAATTACATCTCCGCACTCAGAAAATCCAATTCGTTGTGTCAACAACCCCAAATCCTGACAGCAGCCCTCAGAGAAAAGTGAAAGATACAACATTACAGTGGACCCTCATGGTTTGCAGATTCTGTAGTTGTGAATCATCTACTTGCTAACATTTATTCATAAGCCCCAAATCAATACCCAGTTCCTTAACAGTCCTGGGTGGAATGCACAGAGCGGTGAAAAATTTCAGTTGCCTGATGCCCATGTTCCCAGCTGAGTGGAACAAGGCAACCTCCCGTTTCATTTCTTTTCTTCTTTCTTTTTCTTTTAAATAAAATTGATTTTAAAAAATAGTATTTTAAACTGCACAGTTTCCAGGAGTACACAGTTATCAAAAATGCACACACTTCACTTAGCTTGGTTCCTTTCTTATACTATAAACAAGTGTCCTTTTTGTGGTCTCTTTAGAGCTATGTTTTTAACATATTTTGTGCTTTGCTGGTGTGGGGGGGGTAATTTTGCTATTTAAAATGGCCCACAAGCATAGTGCTGAAGCGCTGTCCAGTGTTCCTAAGCTAAGGAAGGCTGTGACGTGCCTTATGGAGAAAATAAATGTCAGATAAGGTTCGTCCAGGTGTGAGTTATAGTGCTGTTGGCACGAATTCAATGTGAATGTACCAACAATGTATATTAAAGGTGTCTTTAAACAGAAACACAAATAAATAAAACAATGTTATGTATTGATCAGTTGATGAAAATGTTGTGACCAGAGGCTCCCAGGAGCCTAATTCTGTATTCTCCCTCAGGAGCAATGGTTTTGTACTAATTCAGGGTTCACAGCTGGTTTATAGAACATCACTATTGCAAATAACAAGGACTGACTGTATTAAGCACAGGTGCCCAGCACCCAGATCTGCACACAACAGGTCCGGTTGTGTCCACGCACAAGTACACGTACAACCACGCTCGGCTGTGTGCTCAGCTCCGTGTACTCAACACTGCCGTCCGCACCAGCACCCGCCGAGCCCTCGGGGGGCCGTGAGGACTAAATGCAGGAGCTCGGTGGGTACAGCCAAACACTCCTGGATTCAAATCCCAGCTCAGTGGGGAGCTGTGTGCCTGCAGGCCTGTCATAATCAGGGCCAGTTTCCTTACGTGTACGTGAGGTTAATCGTTGTCACGATGGTAAAGTGGGGCTGTGCAGGTCAAGCGCAGGGGTAGGGGTGGGGCTTGGGGCAGGCAGCAGGACAGAGCCTTTTCAGCCCTTGTATCTGTACAGGGCATGGATGGGGTCCAGGAGAGCCAAGCTGAGGGCCTCCCCCTCCTTAGCCGACTGGCCTCCCTGCTCTCGCAGGCCTGGGCCTCACTCCGCCCAACGTTTCCTCGAGGAGCACCTGGAGGCCAGGAGGCCAGGGACCAGAAGGTCAAAGCCAGAAGGTACTCAGAGACAGGCAACTCCAGGGGTCCCAAACTGGCAGCCCATAGGCTGTATCGTGCCTAAAGACCACTCTCCTTTGGCCTGCATGTACGTGTATTTTCATTTCAGTCAACATTTATAACTTGAGAGACTGCACACTTAAAGAAACCCAGATTTCTAGCTTGTCTTAACCCCAAAGATCCTGCAGCTCCGCGCCTGCATTCCTGCATGGCAGTGATGGGCTGAGGCTGAGGAGTGGCCCCTTTTTGCCAGTTCTTACCTGCACTTGTGCTCTTTACCTGGGCTGTTTCGTTTGTTAGCTGCCTGGCATCAGGGTTTGGAATCTCCAGTCTAGTCCAATCCCATTTTATAGATAGAGGATCTGAGGTCAGGGGGAAGGCGTGGCGCTTGCCCAAGGCCCCAGGCATACTGGTGGAGCTGAGATTTGAACCCTTGCAGCTCTGAGCTCAGGGTGCTGGACACGCAGGGAGGCTGGGAACACAGAACGGGGGACTTGGGCTGAGGGGCAAATCCTGTTCAGGAAAAGGCTGCTGGTGCCAAAAGGTAAAGCAGAGACCAGCAGCTCTGGCTGCAGTCAGCAGAAAGCTCTCCTTCCCACCTGCGGGCAAATACCAGCCTCCCCCACCCTGTAAGATAAACTCCTCCCCGGCTCTGTTGACACAGGGCTCTCAGGTGTCCCTCTGCCCTGACATTTCCCCTGAGCAGGCAAAGATCTTCGTAATCGCAGGGGCCCCCGGGAAGGTGTGCAGAGCAGGGGCTTTTCCTAGAGCAGAATCTAGCTGGAAAACCTAGGTCTCAGCAGAGGACTGACCATGGGCTATAGCTTCCTCATCTGCAACATAGGGTTTCAACTGCGAAGATTTAATCAGATAATGCTGTGAAGAGCCCTGGCACACGCTGCCCAATGAGCAGTCATTTCTTTCCCTTATTTTATAAACCAAGGCCCAGAGACAAGTGAATAATTCACCCCAAGAAGGTCACGGAATTAGCTCCAACTGGGTAATTTTTAAATGTTAAATATAGTTTTATTTATGAATGTTGTTATTATAGCTATAAAGTAGCACATATCTTTTTTTTTTTTTTAAAAGCCTCCATTTTTGCTACTCAGAGATAAACCACTGGTTAATTTGTCGGCTGCTCCTCCTAGCTTTTTTCTAAGCATAGAAGAAAAACTATTTTGGAGGCGGGTTTTGTTATTTTTACATAGTTATAAACATGGTAGAGAGGCACCTTTATACCTTTTTAAAAAATTTAACATGGTTTATGAATTGCCCATGATATGGCATATTCTTTATAGGAAGTATTTTATGGGCTGTATAATAGTCCATTTCATGGGTCCATCACTGTTACCTTAACATCCCCCTCTGTTGAACATATAGACTTTTTTACTATCAAAAAGAATGCTACAACAGACATCTTCATGCATTATTATTTTTCTGTAGTTAGAATTATTTCCTTAGGAAGGATCCCCAGTAGTAGGTTTATAGGGTCAAAAAATTTGAATATGCTGCCGAACTGCTTTTCTAAAGGGCTGAGTTGCTAGTTGATTCTCCCCCCATAACATAAGCACAGCAGCTGTGTTTCCCCTTGACAAAACCACAGGCACTTAGCCTTGCCTCCTGAAAGGCAAGGAGTTCGAGCTCAAAACAGGAATTACCAAAGATGGTCTTTCTGTGTCTCTCTGGCCTTGTGACAAGTGTCTTCACCTCACATGGCAAAGAGGGAAACTGAGGCCTCCTGGAGAAACGTAGCTCGAAAGTGGCCTAGCTCCAAGATTGAAAGCAGGTCCCCTCAAGCTTCTCCTCTCTCCTAATCAGAGTACTTCTTACCTGTGTGGCAGCTCTGGCAGGGACATTTCAGTCAATGTTTACCAAGCGTCTATGTGCGCTGGGTTCTCCCCAGTAGTCCCAGTAATCAAAGCGTGTGTCAGGGAGGGGCTGGGCAGAGGACAGAGGGAGCCTCTCTGCAGAACTCAGGAGCAGGCTTCTGCAGGTGGATGCACAGATGTCTGTGGAGGAGCATTCCAGCTTCAGTGCAGGGAAGGGGGGTCAACGTTACAGAAACATGCAGGAGAAGGGGAGATACAAGGGGCTGGGTACACGAGACCAGACAGTGTAGGGACAAAGGGGAGCAGAGGGGAGACCAGGCACTGGGGGAGCACCTTTTGAGCCTACAGAAAAAGTTCTGAGCAGAGGAAGGACGAGGTCAGGTTTAGATTGTGGACGATAACCCTGTACCAGCTCTGCTGAGAATGGGCTGGAAGAGATGAGAAAGGGCACCAGGAAAGCCAAGACGGGAGAAGAGGAAAGGAAGTGAGAGAAGTAAAGATGGCTTCGAGAGAAATTTAGGGAGTAGACAGGGACTAAAAGAGATGGGCCGTGGGAAACCAGGGAGAGGGAAGAACCGTGATGATGCCCAGGCCTCTGGGTACGTGGGGGTGATGCCCACCCAATGTTCATCTCCCCTTCTCCCTTAATAACAGAACCCTATTTTTGTTCAGGGTTGGCAATATACCCAGCTTAAAACACACCAGTATCCAGAGTGGCACTGGCAGTTCTGGCCTGTGTACTGTGAGCATCAGCAGCGGGCCTGAGAGTCTGGCTAGTTGTCATCTAGCATGCGAGGCCGGAAGAGAAGTGGGCATCACGCCTTCAGTGGCTCAGTCTCCCAGGTGCCAGGAGCAGGGCCAGATTCAGAATCAAGGGCTAGCAAACACGAGCTGAAGGAAGTCAGGCAGCCAACCAGGTGATCTGGGACCTGAGAACCCCATGCACAGTCAACCTAGTACCAGGAAAATGGCCTCGAGGCCACCGTCCATCTCCCCTGGGACACAGCCCAGCACAGGAGAAAGAGCACAGAACTGGGAACCCGTACGCTCAGCCCTGCCATTGACTCACAGGCCTGAGGGCACCCTTCTTTTGAGTTGATACCTCAGTGTCCCCGTCTATAAATGGAGACAATGCCCCCACCTCATGGAGCTGTGTGACCACCTGGCCTCTGCCATCACATCTTCCCAAATATCCTCACTGATTCACCTCATGGGTTCACCATGCTTTCACCTATGCAGTGCCCTCTGCCTAGAAAGCCCTTCCAAGCTTCTTCTACCTGCTTCTCTTCCAAGCTCAATTCAAGCATGGATGCCCACGTGTGGCTCCACGGGAGACAGAGTTCACAGCTCTCGCCACGGTGGCCCCATGGCATGTGCTCTTTTGTTATACCAGGAGGACACAGGCTGTTTACACACATCCGCTGTGGATCACTATCTTCCATTTTTTGAGGGTTTCTAAGTCTACATACACAGACACAGAGGAGTTTGGCTTAAGCAGCGATGTGCACTGCTGGCGAGCTGTGAAAGGGCACTGGCAGAAGAGGTAGTGATGCCCTCAACCAGGCTCCACACACCCAGAGCAGAGCAGAGAAGGTTGCCCTGCACTGTTCCAGCCAGTGCATCTCGAGCCTGGCCCAGCGTGGAGCTCAACAAACATTCCTTAATGAATATATGGCTCCTCCTCCTCTGTCTCCCAAATGCCTTTTGTGACAATAGATGGTGCTGACACGCTCCTTGTCCTTGGAGTTGAGATGGTCAGCTACAGAGTTCTGCACCTGCCTCTCACCCACAGAAAGGCAGTGCCGTGCCCATTGTACATACAAGGTGAGGGAGAAAGGTGACCTGCTTCACCAAGTGTCACCGGAATCAAAGGCATCGAGGCACCCAGCATGGGCCCTCTTCCTCTAGAGATCAGAGGTCTGTGTGGGCTCTGACGCTACACCCCATGGTCTCAGGAACTCAGGCCCCCTGTTTGCAAAACAAAGCTGTGGAGATGTGCGAATTTTAAGTACCTCTAGGTGCTGTCCTGTGATTCCACGTGATAGTAGAGAAGGACCGAATTCAGAGGCTGCAATCTCTCAGGAAGCTAGTCTCTTTCTGAGTCTCTCTCTCTCTCACACACACACACACACAAACACACACACATACATACACATGCACGCTGAGTCTGAAACTCCCACAGGGCTCTCTGGGGCAAGACACAGATTGGGAGAAAATAGCTGCAAAATATATATTTGACAAGGAACTTGTATCGAGTATGTATAAATAACCCTTACAACTCAATAATATTAAGACCAACAGCCAAATAGTTAAATATTTAAAAGTTGGCAAAATACTTGAACAAATAATTCACCAAAGATATATGGATGGCAAATAAGCACACAAAAAGATGCTCAACATCGTTAGTCATTAGGAAAATGCAAATTAAAGCCATAAGGAGATACCACTATACACCTATTGGAATGATTAAAATTAAATAGACTGGGGCCTCCCTGGTGGCGCAGTGATTGAGAGTCCGCCTGCCGATGCAGGGCACATGGGTTCGTGCCCCGGTCCGGGAAGATCCCACATGCCGCGGAGCGGCTGGGCCCGTGAGCCATGGCTGCTGAGCCTGCGCGTCTGGAGCCTGTGCTCCGCAACGGGAGAGGCCACAACACTGAGAGGCCTGCGTACCGCAAAAAAAAAAAACAAAAAATTAAATAGACTGATCATACCAAGTACTCTTGCGGATGCAGAGAAACCAGAACTCTCATACGCTGCTGCTGGGAATGTAAAATGGTACAACCACTCTGGAAACACTTGGGCAGTTTTTTTAAAAGTTAAATATATATTTATCAAATGATCTAGCCGCTCCACTTCACTCCTAGGTATTTACCCTAGAGAACAGGAAGGTATGTCCATACAAAGACTTATACACAATTGTTCACAGCAGCTTCATTTATAATAACAAAAAACTAGAAAAAAACCAAATGTCCATCAACAGATGAAGGGCAAAACAAATCATGGTTTACCCTTACATACAATGGTGTACTATGTGTACTCAGAAATAAAAAGGAATAAACTGATGTACACAACAACTTGAATCTCTAAATAATCATGCCGGGTGAAAGAAGCCAGACCCCCACCGCCTCCCAAAAAGTATATTCTGTATGATTCCATTTATACAAAATTCTAGAAAATGCAAAGTAATTGATAGTGACAGAAAGCAGGTCAGTGGTTGCCTGGACAAGGGAGGGGAGAGGGAGGCATGAGAGGAAGGAATTACAGAGGTGCAAGAGGAAACTTTGGGGGTTGATGGATGTGTTCACTATCTTAATTGTGGTGATGGTTTCATGGGTTACATACTATGTCAAAACTTACCAAACTGTACACTTTAAGTATGTGCAGCTTGATGTATGTTGTCTGTACATCAATAAAGCTGGAAGGAGGGGAAGGGGCAGGGGAAAGAGAAGAAGGCAGGGCAGCAGGAAGCAGAAGGAGTCTTTCTGGGAAGCCTGGGACCTGGACACAGACACACGGACGTACATGCACTGAGTATGAACCTGCCACTTGGCCTCCAGGGGAGTCCTAAGAGTCTCTCAACTCAGGATTCCATCTGTGAGAAACACCAAGGCTACTTGCCATTTGCTCGTTATTCGTCCAGAATACTTCCTGTGTGCCTGGCTTGCGCTGGGCACTGGGGATTCAGAGATAAATCAAACACAGGCCTTGCCCTGGGCAGTTCATGCTATTGGCCATGGGGAAGCCTTCCCAAAATTCAGCCTAAACATTTAGCTTCATGCCCCAAATATACCAGGCAGGTTCCCTTCACAGGAGCTATGAGAACTCTTCTTCTTAGACCCGATTTTGTTTCTAGCCTTGCCACCTCTTGGGAGAAAGCTCGTAGCTCCAGCCGGATTCTGTCCTATATCTGTGCTAAGCAGACATCCAAGCTGAACCCCAACTGATTTCTAATAACTGACTAATGAGATCTGAGTCAAAGTCTTCACAGAATTGCAGAAATTCAGGGCAGGAAAAAATCTGAAGGTTTCAAAGCCCAACATCCATCTGATTGAAGCTTCACTTCTCTGAATAACATTCCTGTTCTGCAGTCACCCAGACCCAGTTTGAATACCTCTAGTGAGAGAGGAGCTCACTACCAACTGAAGATGTATCGGATCTTTGGAGAACTAGAGAAATTATAAAGTTCTTTCCTTCTAACTGTGCATGGAAGGGTACTGGCATTTATTAAGGACCTACTGTGTGCTAAACCCTGTGCTGGGGGCTTTACACATATGTGATTTCTAATCTAGTTTAATTCTCTACCCAGCTTTGCTCCTATGAGGCTGGGATTATGATTATGATGCCCATTTTTACTACTGAGGAAACAAAAGGTCAGAGAAATCAAGTGACTTGCCCATGGTCACAAAGTAAGTCCATGTTCGAGACCAAGCATGTCCAACTGCAAAGTCCATGCTCTCTGTTCTCGACCACTCAGCCTGTCTAGGCTTGGATCCTGGTCTCCTTCATCTGAAGGCTAACCTCTGGGATTCCTTACAATGGCGATCTCCTGCCAGTCCTAACAAACTCTGAAGCCCATCTTCTCCCAGGCACGGGCCCCACCCGCTTCCTTCCAGAAGGAAGCCACAAAACAGAGAGTTGGCTCAAGGTGTCCTACAGCTCCAGGCTGGGCCCTGGGTACTGCCCAGCATGGGCTGCTCTCTGCAGGGCAGGGAATGGGAAGGCATGGAGGGTCAGGTGCTCTCTGTCCTCTGCGAACACAGACCTTGGTCTGGTGACTAGGAGCCTGGGCTCTGGGAAGGAGCTGATGAAGAGGGACCCTTGAAAGATGGCATGTGAGCTGGGCCTTGAGACAAATGGGAACATGGGGAGATAGCAGTAGTGGTGGGAAGAAAATTTCAAGCAGAGGGAACTGGGGTGAGTAAAAGTAATTTAGGTAGAAAGGAAAGGCCCGTGGAAGGTATACTGCTGACCTGGGATAGAATGGGACCAAGGGTCCCTTAGGGACATTTCTGAAGTAACAAAATGCCTTTCTCTAGCTCTTAGGCCGGCTCACTCCAATCAGGCCCAGGGCTGGTAATCTTGCTCGTAAGAGCCCAGCTAAGGGCTGAGGAGGGACGAACGGATACTCACAGGCCTGAGAACAGAAATAGGGAGAGAAAGAGGATGAAAAAGCAAAGGGAGAAAAAGGGGTGGAGAGAAGGTGGGCTCTGGAATCAGATATTTGGTAGCTAGGCCGCATATAACAGACAAGTTGCTTAAATTCTCTGTGACTCAATTTCCTCTTCTATAATAATACCTTCCTCACAGAGCGGTAGGAGGATGCACTAAGTCACACATCCCTGCACCTGGTATGTGGTGTCCCTCTTATCATTCACCTGGACAAGGGTTAGGACCCAGTGGGCAGAGAAGCGATTGAGGTCGTGCAGAAGAGGGGCATTTGTGCGGACATCTGCTGTATGCCAGGCCCTTTCAGCAGATCATCACTCTCCTTTCAGGCAGGAATGATCGATCCCTCTTTGGTAGACGAGAACATGGCCCTGGGGGTAAGACAATTTGTCTGAGGTCCCAGGCTAACAAGGAGCAGAACTGGAGATGAGCCAGGCCTGACTCTGAAGCCAGGGCTCACCCTGAGCAGCAAGAAGCTGCTAGGAGGCCCAGGTCGGCTTCAGCTCTGTGCCCGAATGCAAGGAAGGTGGCCCTTGTCAGATGCTGCGGGCTTCGCCTCACGGCAGAGGCCACGTTTGGCACACCTTTCTCCCAGGGAGCTCAATGTCCAAAGTCTGCCACCTCTGAAAGGGAGGGTGGGAGGAGGTGAGTGGTACAATGAAGAGAGGAGGCAGGGATGGCTGGGAGGTAAGAGGGGGATGTGGTGCCAAACCAGCCTCCTAATGAGGAAAGACCCAGGACTCACTGTGTCATTTCCACCATTTAAAAAGCCCCAGAGAACAGGGGAAGACCCTTTGCTGAGAAGCACTAACCCCACAGCCCAGCTAGACTGGCGGGCTCACCTTACCCAGTCCTACTCCTCTCCCTTTTCGCAGCCCTTTAGATGCTGCTCTAGTTCCTCCTCCAGGAAGCTTTCTCAGATAGCTCCAGCCTACAGTTACCCTTTCTCCTGGGGTCGCCAGTGGTACCCACTGCTTGCATCACCTGTGACCAGTCCTATACTAGAACTCCAGATCCTCTAGATTGTAAGACTGCCAAGCACAGCCATTCCAAACCCCATTACATTGCAAGAACTCCTTCTAGAACATTCAGACCTATGTGAGCTGCCCAGAGATGAGGAGCTAGCTCTCAAAACATATTGTTTCATTGCTAGATGTTTTGTTTTTTTGTGTTTTTTTTTTTGCGGTACGCGGGCCTCTCACTGCTGTGGCCTCTCCCGTTGCGGAGCACAGGCTCCTGACGCGCAGGCTCAGCGGCCATGGCTCACAGGCCCAGCCGCTCCGCGGCATGTGGGATCTTCCCGGACCGGGGCACGAACCCGTGTCTCCTGCATCGGCAGGTGGACTCTCAACCACTGTGCCACCAGGGAATCCCTGCTAGATGGTTTTTCAATTTAGAATGTTCTTCCTAGAACTGAGCCAAAATTTTCCTCCCTGGCTGACACTTGTAAGTGCTGGTCTGGGGTCTGCCCTTCAGGGCATATGGAAGCCTGGGCTCTTTCCTGTGACTGAACTTTGAGTATCTGGAGACAACTATCTTTACCCTCAACGGCTACTATTCTGTCCCAGCAGTGTGGGAAGTCATGTCCAGTATGCCTAGATTGGGGTCCCAACCCTACCACTTCCTGGTTATATAACTCTGGCCAGTTCCTTCGTTCCACTAGTCCCAGCTTCCTCAATTATAAAAACTCCTAACCTCACCAGGTGGCACTGCCTCCCCTGCCGAATGTGGTAGTTTTATTGTTCTGTTCATTAACCACTTCTTTAGAGGCAATATGGCTTAGAAGAAAGAACATAGCTTCGATGCCAAACTGACCAGCATTTAAGTGTAGGCTCTGCTACACAGCAGCTGCGTAACTCTGAACAAACTACTTCCTCTCTCTGAGCCTCAGTGTCCTCATCTATAAAATGAGGATAACATATGCTAAGTGGGCCTGAATTGTTTTGCTTCTTGTTTTCTCTGACCCATCTGTGTCTTGGCCTTTCTTCTGGATCTGCCCAATTTTCCAAGTTAACTATAATGCAGCTACCCTTTTATTGAGCACCAGTGTGTGGCGGGCACAGTGCTGAGTGCTTCAGATGAGGATTCCATTCAATCCCAGTACCCACTCTTTAAAGCAGGTACTATATGGCTAGTATCTTTTACTCAGAAGGCACACAACGGAACAGCAGCTGTTATTAATATTTCTATGAGCCAGGCTCCATGTACCATCCATATATATTTATCAGCCTAAAAAGCTCCCTAAGGGGAGGGACCACATCTTGGGGCCTGCTTACAGAGCAGACACTCTGTACACACTGGCTGAATGAATGGATGGAAATACTTCTTTGCATTCTCCCACAGCGGCCCGGATAAAGCCTGACCACAGTAGGTGCTTGATGAATATTTGATTAACTAGAGCCACAAAAATGTAAACTGTCCTCAGTGGCTTTAGACTGAATCCCAGAATGTCCTGAAAGCATGTCAGCGGGACCCCTCCTGCTAATTAGGAGCTCCTCTGAGGTCCTTCTCTGAGAAGGCTCCAGGCTTCCTCCACACTCAGATCCCAGCTTTTCCTCGGTGGTGGCTGTGTGGCAGAGCTCTCTACAGAGAGACCACTTGCTGTCCAGACCTCATCACAACCCAGGCAGAGGTGGCAGAACCAGCAGGGCTTCCAGAGAACAGGAAGCACCTCTCCCGCTGAGGAGCTGCCAGAGCCTCTCCTCGGGTGTGGCTTCTATGCCAGCTTCACGTGCCATCAGCCAAGTTCCCTCTTCTGAGGCTGCCCACCAGGCTTCCAGAGACCCTGTGGTAGGGAGGCCGACTAGTGTGACAGCTTCAAGGGGGCTCAGAGGTGCCTGGAGGCCTCAGTCTCTAGAGGCTCCATTCTGACAGTGCTGCCAGAACAGAAGGGGCACTCATTAGGCCTTTGAAGCTGGGGGCCCAGAAGCAGAAGATCACAAGTGGCCAAAGTAATATGTTCCCTTGCCTTGCAGATAGGGCATCCCTGGCCCAGGCCTGCACTTCCAGCCTCGTTTCCCTTCTCCGCCCTCATCCTCAGGTGACAACTAGGAGCACTACGCACCTGGCGTCTAACACTGTACATCAGGGGACACAGACTGATGGCCTGACACAGACACACATTAATGGGTGCGTTTTAAAGTGTTTCCTAGTTGGCCACATTAAAAAAATCAAGAGATGTCACAAACATCCAGATTTCTTACAAATGAGAAGATCTGACAACACGAGGCCCAAGTTCTTGCATGGCAGCGGTGGCGAGAGCAGGCTAGCAGCCACCTCTTTCAAGCAACACTCTCTAATTTGCTATCACCCCCAAAGAGCCCAACATAGACAACAGGGTTTGAGGTCCCTTGCTTTTCATGTTTTATCATGGCATGCAGACCTCCTAATGACCTTATGAGGTAGATAGCATCATGTCCCCATTTCACAGATGAGGAAGCAGAGGCTCTGAGAGAAAAAGTAACTTGGCCAGGATTCGAACCCAAGCAGCCTGACTTCAGAGCCAAACACAAGGACACTGGTCTGCAGCAAAAGTATGGACAATGCAGTGAGTTTTTTTTTTTTTTTCCTTTTTTTTGTGGTACGCGGGCCTCTCACTGTTGTGGCCTCTCCCGTTGCGGAGCACAGGCTCCGGACGCGCAGGCTCAGTGGCCATGGCTCACGGGCCCAGCCGCTCCGCGGCATGAGGGATCTTCCCGGACCGGGGCACGAACCCGTGTCCCCTGCATCGGCAGGTGGACTCTCAACCACTGCGCCACCAGGGAAGCCCCTGCAGTGAGTTTTTAATACAGCAAAATGCATTCAGTTTGAAGGAATACTTTTTTCTGATTTTATATAGCCTTCTTACTTTGGGGCTAAAGGTATTAAAATGTTCTTTCTCTCACTATATGATAGTAATAGTAAACAGAACAAGTGTCATGTGTCTTTGCCTGGCAGATTAAAAAGTTGGCCAACCTAGGATACATTCCCAAATGTACTGATCTTTGAAGTCTAAGTCTGAGGACCATTGCTCTGCTATACAGCCTTCTTGTCACAGAATGATAGCATGTTTCTGCTACTCCTCCTGGTTCAAAAAAACCCCACCTCTATCTACATCTCATCTTATCTTTGAAGAGGTGGCTTTTGAACTGAGCTTTTCCCAAGCCCTCTCCCTCTAGCAAACTGACAGAGCATTTGTTCATTCCTCTTGTTATATTTATCTCATTCTTCCTCAAGTTACAGTTATCTGTATCCTATCCACTCTTGTACCCCCTAAAGTGGTTCTGGAACAGAGGGAAGAGATACTGAATTATTAGCCAGTCAGCACATGAAGAGCCCTTAGAGATCACCACCTCTGACTATCATTTTGCAGGTGTGGAAAAGCAAAGAGTCTCGCCCCAGGCCACCCAGGGAGTCCTGGCAGAGCTAAAGTGAGTCTCCCGGCCCCTCGGTGCTGGCTCTTTCCACTGCACCAGGCTGCTTCCCAGATGCTCCCTTTTGGTTGGCTCAGCACCTCAATTCAGAGGTGCTAGCATGTGACAAACACTTCATAAATATCTCTCCACTAAGCAGTAAAAAGCAGCCTGGGAACACAGGCCTCATCCTCTATAAGGGCCCTCAGCTCAAGCTTCACATCACCTGCATCAAACCTCCCACTCAGTGCAAGCTGCCCATCAAATGAAGAAACAGCCCCTTAGGTCCCTGGTGACCCAGATGTAGAAAGATGCACATATGGCTCAGAAATGCAATTCCATTAGGCCAGAGTTCTGATCCCAGCCTTGCTGAGTAATCTTGGGTAAATGCCTTCATCTCTCCAGGGGTCAGGTGCTCCAGACAGGTGAAAGAATGACATGAGGAAGAAGTTCCCAAGCCTATTGCATTGTTATAGGCACTAGACAGGCTTTCCAAGAGGAGCCTCAGAGTCCTGCCTCTAGAGGCCTCTGATGACAGGGAAGGTTCAGGCCCACCTGCGACAAATGGATGGTTCCTTTGGAACTGTGCCACAGAAGGGAGTCTGGATGGCCCCTCAGACTCTGTGGCCACATTTTGGGTTGCTGGGGTCAAGAGCCAAGAACTGTTTGAAAATGTCCTAAGTTGCGTAGAACATTTATTATTATTATTATTACACACAAATTCAACACAGAAAATGGCATCACCCTCACCTTCCTGACCCACTGAGTAGGAAAGGCCATCCCCCCTCCCTGTCCCATTACACCCACATCAGTATTATCACAGCTCCTAGATGGTTCATCATACCTCCACATTTAGATATTTGTCTCCCTCTGTTAGCCGTGAACTTCTTGAAACTAGGGACCGCCTCTTACTCCTTCCTTTATCCTGTGCACTTGGTCTAGGGCCTGATAAATAAATAATAAACAAAGGCTGATATATGTTTAGCTAGACAAGGAATCCCCTCCACTCCTGTTCTGGGATAAGGCAGCATTTAGGCCCCTTAGAGCCATAGACGCATCCAGCCCATTTGTGACATGCAGAAGGAAACTGGCCGATCCAAAATCACTCCGTCAGTGAGAGGGCTCGGACTAAAAGCAGCCTTTCCAACTCTCAGGACAGTGCATTTCCAGCTAAACTGTCTCGAGTTCTACCACACATTAGCTGTGTAACTCTGGGCGAGATCCTTTGCCTCACTGCCCTGGCTTCCTCACTTGTAAAATGGGTAAAATTGTAGTGCCTACATTATAGGATTGTCTGAGGAGTAAGCGAACCTGTGTAAAACAGAGCACAGGACATAGGAGGAGCTCAAAAAGTGTGCCTGTCATGACTGTCATTCACTCCTGGCTGTTCTCCTTGGTAAAGGGGCACCCACCACCCATCAGCAAAGCAGAGCTCACAGCGCAAGGAAGACTTTCCAGCACTGACTTACACAGTCTTCAACCCAGCAAGTCCCCTGCAACAATCCCTTTGGGGAAATGCCTGATCTTTTGTCACGAATCCTTCACAGCTTTCCCTCCTCCAAAGCCTTACGCACGTGTGCAAGTGTACACACAATTCACAGTGATGACAAGGAGAGGTTGTGAAACCTTTGCAAGAGCTCACCCTTTCAAGTCAGATAGACTGGGTGTCAGATAACAAGTCTGCCACTTAGAGCTGTGCAGTCTTAGGCAAGTCGCTCTCTCTAAGCCTCGGTCTCCTCATCTTTCAAAGTGGTATAATCTGGGCTTCCCTGGTGGCGCAGTGGTTGAGAGTCCGCCTGCCGATGCAGGGGACACGGGTTCGTGCCCCGGTCCGGGAGAATCCCTCATGCCGCGGAGCGGCTGGGCCCTTGAGCCATGGCCGCTGAGCCTGTGCGTCCGGAGCCTGTGCTCCGCAACGGAAGAGGCCACAGCAGTTAGAGGCCCGCGTACCGCAAAAACAAAAACAAAACAAAACAAAGTGGTATAATCTGTTATGAGGATTACCTAAAATATGTAATGGTCTGCTATTCCATAAATGATACTGAAAGTAATAATAGTTGTCTCATTTTTATTTAACAAAATCCACTTGACAAAATGTCAGAACCAGAAGGGGCCTTAGGGATCATGTGGTCCAGTCTTCTCGTTTTATAGCTGGAGACCCAGAGGTCTTGAGTGGAGGCGTGATTGGCCCAAGGTCACACATTGAGGTGGTGGTGGAACAAGACCTGGGACCTGGGTCTCCTGATTTTTTGCTACATGTCCATTTTGGCCCGTTTGATTCTCCTTATCTGCCCCCTCCCCGAAACACAGGAAGTGGCTGGAATCACTCTTTTCCCATCCTCTTCCCTTCATGCTTATCTTTCACCAGCCAGAACCATCTGTTTGTCAACATAATCACACCCCCCAGGCACATCTAGTCCCTTCAAGGCTGACTTGAGGAGAAGGTAAAACAACTGTTGGCCCCTGGCAATAGCAATAATAACAGTAAGAGCAATAAATAACGACAGTCAACAACTGGCACAGTACCCTATACTTTAAAATGCTTTTCCCTACATTGTCAACACATTCTCACAGTTTCTCCCTAACCTGGTTGGCTTAGGAACATAATTTCCTCCAACTTATTTGATTCAACACTTCCTGAGGACCCACTTTATGCCTAGCCATGGGCTAGAGATTGGAGACACAGAGAGGAAAAAGTCCATGCCTCTGCCGGAAGGAGCTCACAATCTAATGGGGATTGAGGGCAGGTGGGGACATAACAACTTCTTTTGGCCCAAATGGTGCAGCAGTAAAATGCCCTGCCCCACCCTATGGGGAGGCTTCTTTATCATGCTGTCAAGCGGCAGAATGTATCTTTGAAATAAACTGGAGCAAGAAAAGATGAATGAAAGGCTGAACAGGACAGCAGGAGGGAAGGTAGAGAATAGAAAATACAGACACCGAAAACTTGACCTCCTTGTCTCATGGAGATTCTAATGAGAGATTCCTGGAAGGGCAAGGGAGCAGCAGTGGGATCCATGTGAAATCAGAAAGCCACAGTCCCTGCCTCCCTGACAGCACACAAGATTCTGATGCTTCTGTTCCCTTAGGGATTCTGCCCTCGGATGCCAAGATTTTCCAAACCCAGTGCTGGGCTATATATGCCTCCTTGGGACCATCGTTGCTGGAATGACGTCAGTGCCCTTGCAGTGGAAATGTTTGTACCTCCTGATTGCTTCCTAGGCCCCTCAGCCTGGCAGCCCAACACACTCCAGCATTCATTATCCCCTGGCAGGGAACCATCCGCAGGGATGTAAAAGAGACCGGTGGGGTGGGGGAGGTGGGAGAGAACCGGACAAAGAGCAGCCACCCCTCCTCTCTCCTCCAGTCTATCTCCCAACTCCTGTGTCCCTGAGAACCTACTATGTGCCAGGCATAGGCACTATTTTAAGTGCTTTCATATATGTCTCATTCAATCCTTATATCAACCCTCTGAGATACATACCCTTCTTCCCAGATTTACAGATGAGGAAACTGAAGCTTGGGGAAGGGAGGTAACTTGACAAAGGTCATCCCAGTGATGGCGCAGAGATGACAATATAGGACTGTCTGATACCTCCGGTTCCACGAGGCCCACACAGTCAATGTTTCACTTGAGAAGTCTCGAGTTGAAAAAGATCAACTGAGGAAACCCCAATTATTTCATAGACCCAAGTTTAAATTCTGGGTTGCTTTAATAGGGATGTCCCCCTGACATGTAAGAGCTGCTTGAATGGCATATTAAAACTGTACAGACCATCTAATCCAACTCCTGAATTTAACAGATTAACAGACAGACACCCACGCCTACAGAATTTTAAGATGGCTACTTGTGGCCTACGAGCAAGCTAAAGGACTAGAACCCCAATCTCTGGCACTTTCCCTACCCGACCATGCCTGCAGAGATCACCTTTTTCTGGGAAGCAACTCCAGCCCATCCCACCTCCAGATGGGCAGAGAAGGCAGAGGAAACAGGCAGTGTGTCGCCAGGCCTCTCCTCAATCTGCTGGGTTGAGTAAGGGTATATGGGCGCTTCCCAGGCTAGGAGGTGTTCCCAACAGCCCAGCTCCCTGCCAAGGAGCAGAAGAAACCATCACAGCCTGTGGAGAATCCATGGAGACTGAGGCTTAGATCTCCTACTCTAGGGGTCATGGACATTTTTTTCTTCTCGGGGGAGAATATGGGAAGGAAGCAGTCATTGGCACTTGACCTTGGGCTGGGTGTGGGGTTCCCTGCTTCCCCCTCCCCCAGGTACTCTTGCTCCTCCTCCAAGAAAGAAAGAGGCTTAAATGTTTGTCAAACAAATAGGAATGGGGTGATCCCCAAAATCCTCCAAATAGCCCACTTTGGGCATCTTCTCTGCTGCCACCAGCATCCTCTAATTAGTGAATTTCTAGGTGGTGGTGGTGGGGCGCTTCGAGGGATGTAGGGGAATGAAGGGATGGTAAGAATGAGTCACAGTTAACCCCTCCTCGGCTGGTGCCCTCTGAGGAATTCTACCGCAGAGAGCAGCCCCCGCCCGCCGGCCTCCGCGGTGCAGCGCAGGCTCCCATCCCTGCTCCGCCGAGGCCTCCTCACCTGAGTCCACTCGCCCTCCGCAGTCCCGCCGGCTCTCACCACTCCGGCCCGGCTTGGCGCAGCGCCTCTGCAGTCGCTGCTGCAGCTGCCTGGCCCAGATCAGCAACCTGCGGCGGTGGGGAAAACAGACAGACAGGGGCGGGTGAGCGCGGGCGGGGACAGCGCGCAGCCGAGTCCCCGACCGCTGACAGCTGGGCCGCCGCGGCCGGAAAGCCTAGAGGGCCGGCTGCCCGCCGGGCGCTCCGGCCGCTCCCCTGCGGGGCCCGCGCCTCCCCTACCCCCACCCCGCACTTGGCACTCTGGGCTGCGGCGGCACAGCTGGGCGGTGGGCCCGGAGGTTCCTGTCATCACCTGCAGAGGCTTCCATAGCTTCGGCTGCCCTGCCCAGGCCGCCGAACTGCTCTCTGGAGTCCCTACTGGAGGCGGCTAGCTGCGTGCTCGCTGGGGCTGGGGCTGCCGGGAGGGAGGGAGGGAGGGAGGGAGGGAGGGAGGGGAGGGGAGGGTGAGGTGGATGGAGGGGACCAGCCAGTCGGCGGCTCGCCGGCAGCTGCGTAAGCGGCCCGCTTCACTTTCCTTCTTAAAGAGATAGTTAGTGTCTTGCTCCAGAGAGCGCGGAAGACGCCAGCATGCGTGGAGTTAGGGGCCTCTCCTACCTCCACACCGGCCTGTACTTATAACTGGGCGGCGGGGCCTGGAGGAGAGCACGTTGGCCCACTGACAGGTCGTGTGACCCTGGGCAAGCCCCCTCACCTCTATGGGCCTCAGCTTTCCCATCTGTAACATCGGATGATGATAACAGTCTTACTCCCTGTCACACGGTTGGCTTAAATAGTAATTTGATCCGAATTTCTCTGAGAACATTGTTCACTCCTCAAATCAAGTACCTCTGAGTATTTAATGCAAACAGCACTCAGACTACTTAGAAAAATGATAGCAAGAATCTTAAACAAGATGGTGAATCATTGGAAACATATGCAGTCACAACCTAAAGTGTTTATTATACACCTTTCCCCTCTGTGTCTGTCTTCCACCCACTATCACAGGGGAAGAAGAGGAAAAACAAGTGGGAAAAGTAAAGAAAACTGGACTCTCTGCCTAGCGTTTCCACTTCTAGCCTTGCAACTTTAGATAAGTTAACTCACTCTCTGGGCCTGGTTTCTTATCTGCTCCATGTGTGGGAAGTGGAGCTCAATGGGAAGGGGCTCCCTCCTTCTGAACCAGCCCTAACTATCTGATTTGTCATTCCTCTGCTCAAACCATCTGTCACTTCTTCCAGATCTCTGCTCAAATGTCACTGTCCCAGGGAGGCCTTCCTTGACCATCCAAAATAAAATAGTGATTCCCTCCTCCCTCACTTCCTCTGCCCCAGTTTTGCTGTATTTCGCCACCAGATTGTATTTTTACTGTTTGTAGTCTTTCATTATTACCCCCACTAGAATGTACACTCCATGAAGGAAGGGACTTTGTTCTGTCTCCTGCCATATCCCCAGTGCTTACAATGGTGCCTAACACATATCAGTTGCTCAATAAATATTGCCTAAGTGAATGAGAGAGCAAGCATGCATTGTGCCAGGCCCTAGTCTTCTATAAGAACACAAGGCCAGATGCTATCCTCGTCTCTTAAGACTTTTAAGTCCTAAAGTCTCAGTCTACTTTTGGCAAGGCTGTACCTGGTACCCTCCACCCTAAACTGAATTTTCCAAGAGAAGTATTTGTAAAGTGACTTCACCAACTTCATATCATGACTCTGCAATACTGGCCTGGTGAGAAATAGTTAATATTTACAATGTACATGAAAAAAATAATTATTTTAAATTAACTGTTACTTTTCAAAGTTAAATCTTTTGTGTAGCTCTGATTTGTGGTAAATCCATCACTCTATAACAATACATATAATTTTGCAACCAATGCCTATAAGTTTTTTTTGCATTGGTAATATTTTTCCCTCATTCAATTAAACTGAATTCTCCTATCAGATGGCCATCATTATATTATGCTTTGTGGAAAAACATGACAGCAATCGTGGCAGAAATAGGAAATTGTAGTTGAAAAAGCCATGTGAAATAAGGCCTTCTGTCTAAAAACAAACAAACAAAACACTAATGCTAAATTAGCAAGTTAATTGATGAAATGTTTTATCTGCCCTAAGGCCCACCTAAATTATATAAGTGACTTATTTACACTTAAAGCAAAACCAAAGGAAGCCATGTAATTGTTGTTTGTTTATCAGGAGATAATTCCTGAGATCCTTATTTAAAAAATATGTTTTGTTTGTCCTCAGGTTTTTTCCCTTGGTACTTAGAAGACTACATTTCCCAGAAATATCCACAAGGAACTTCACCCCACAAAAAGAGAGAGGACTTCTAACCACATTACTCCCATCTGGGATGGTGTTAAGAATCTCTCCTCAGTAACATAAAGCGTGTGATTGAGAAGAAGAGAACCAATGTTTAGTTACAACATAAATTATAATAAGTGAGGATTTTAAGCATAAAACAAATTATTCTAAAGAAATTAGTAGTTTTTGTTTTGTACACATTGGGAAATACTTAAATTTGTTTAGTTTCAAAAGCAATTTTGGTTCCAATTCTGGGTAAGCACATTCCTCCCACTGAATGCCACAATAAACCTGAACAAAATGTATGTAGCAGCTACTTGAGGACTCCGAAAATACTAGCAGGAAATTGGGGAAGAAGGATAGACTCTGACATACCACTGACTAGTGAATTTACCAGTTTTTCTTCCTCTGGTATCCCCCAGCCTGGTCTGAAGGAAGCCCAAAACCTGGACTTGGGGAATCAACACAGGGAGAGTGCCCATGAATCTCCCTAGTTCTGACTTTAGGGTTAGGAAAGGAGACCCCATGCTCAGGGTGAGAGGGGGAAATAATTTTTCTTTTATTTTTTAATCTTTTCTCCATTATCTCATGCCCAAGCTCCCAGGGAATCCTGCAGTGGTGGCTGTGACATCAGGGACCCACAGATCCCTAAAACTCTGAGGGAGGAAAAACTTCTTCAATCAAGTATCTGTAGTCCTAAGAGAGTATGAGCCTCTGCTGGTTTTTTGTTTTTATTTTTATTTATTTATTTTCTTTTGTCTCTTTCCATCCTCCCACCATTTGGCTTCAGATGCAGGTGCAATTGTGGGGAGAAGGCAGCAAAACAGAGCAGAGTAAACAAAGCTACAAGCTCCAGCTTTCTGGTGAACCCCAAAGAGGATAAACCAAATAATGATAATAATAGAAAAATAATGATCCCAGTTACTATTGAAGACTAAAAATAAAGAAAAAATCTTGCAAGCAATCAGAGAAAAATGATGTGTTAATTACATAGGAATAAAGATTTGAATAACTGTGAATTTCTCAACTGAAACCATGAAGGGCAGGAGAAAAATGGAACAAGAATTTTAAATTGCTGACAGAAAAGAGCAGTCAACCAGGATTCTATACCCAGCAAAAATATCCATCAGGAATAAAAGTAAAATAAAGACATTTCTCAGATAAAGGTAAGTTAAGAAAATTCGTTGTCAGCAGACCTGCTCTGAAAGAACTGTTAAAGGAAATTCTTTAGACAGAAGGGAAATTATATTAGAAGGAAACTTAGAACATCAGGGAGGAAAGAAGGGCAATAAAAATGGTAAATATTTGGGTAAATTTAATAGACTGTCCTCCTCTTGAATTCTTTAAAATATGTTTGACAGTTGAAAGCAAAAATCATAACACTGTCTGATGGGGTTTCAATGTAGGTAGATGTAATACATGACAATTTTGATTACATATAAAGCAGGAAGTATAAAGGAAATTATATGGTACAAGGTTTCTACACTCCACTTGAAGTGGTAAAATACTGATTCTAAGTAGACTGTGAAAAGTTAAGTATTTATTTTGTAATCCTTAAAGAAACCATTTAAAAATATCTATAACAAAAGATATAGTAAAAAACAACAGATAAATTAAAATGGAATTCTAAAAAAAAAGTTCAAATACTCCAAAAGAGGGCAAGAAAGGAGGAAACAGAGGAATGAAAAATAGAGGAAACAAACAGTAAACAAATAATAAAATGGTAGATCTAAATCCAAACATGTCAATATTTACATTAAATGTATAAACATCAATTAAACAGAGATTTTCAGGATGGATAAAAAATGACTTAATTAGATGCTTTCTACAAGAAACTCACTTTAAATATAATGATATAGGTAAGCTAAAAGTAAAAGATGGGGAAAGATATACCATAATACGAATTAAAGGAGAGCTGGAATGGCTTAATATGAGAAAAAGTAGACTTCAAAGCAAAGAAAATTACCAGAGATAAAGAGAATCATTATATAAAAATAAAAGGGTCATTTCACAAGGAAGACATAATAATTGTAAATAATTGTAGAAGAGCTTCAAAATACATGAAGCAAAACTTGTCATAACCGAGAGAATAAATAGATTCACAATTATAGTTGCAGACATGAACATTCCTTTCTCTGTAATCAGTAGAACTAGTAGACAGCAAATAAGCCAGGATATAGAAGAACTGAATAGCACTAACAACGAACTAGGTTCAATTGACATTTCACCTAACAACTGCAGAATATATTCAAGTGTCATCCATCAAGACAGACCCTACACTAGGTCATAAAACAAACCTTAATAAATTTAAAAGAATCAAAATCATTTAAAGTATGTTCTCTGACCATAATGAATTAGACTAGAAATAATTGCAGAAAGGTAACAGGAAACTCTCCCTTGAAAATTAAACAACATACTTCTAAATAATCCACAGGTCAAAGTGGAAGTCTCAAGGGAAATTAGAAAATATTTTGAAGTGAACAAAAATGAAAATACAACATGTCAAAATTTGTGCAATGCAGCTAAAGCAGTGCGTGGAGGGAAATATATAGCATTAACTGTTTAAAGAAGGTCTCAAATCAGTTAAGCTTCCACCTTAATAAAACTAAAAAATAAGAGCAAAATAAACTCAAAGCAAGCTGCAGGAAGGAAACAATAAATATCACACCAGAAATCAATGAAACTGAAAAAGAAAAGCAAAGGAGAAAATCAATGAAACCAAAAACTGGTTCTTTGAAAAGACCAATAAAATTAATAAGCCTCTAATATGATTTAAAAGAAAAAAAGAGAGAAAATACAAATTAACAATACATGAAATGAAAGAGGGGTTATTACTATGGATCCTGCAGACATTAAAAGGATAATTAGGGAACACTCTAAACAACTCTACACACATAATCACCAATTTAGATGAGATGGAACAATTCCTTGAAAACCACAAACTACTAAAACTCACCCAAAATGAAATAGATAACTGCATAGCCTTACAACTATTTTAAAAATTGAATTCATAGTTTAAAACATTCCAAAATATAAATCTCCAGATCCAGATGGTTTCATGGGTGAATTCTACCAAACACTTAAAGAAGAAATAGTACCAGCTCTACACAGTCTTTTCACAGAAAAATAAAATAGGAGGAAACACTTTCCAAGTTATTTTTATGAGGTCAGTACTTCCCTGATACCAAGATCAGAAAAAGGCAGTACAAGAAAAGACAAATACAGACCAATATCCCTCATGAACACAGATGCAAAAATCCTAAACAAAATACTAGCAAATCTATGTGAAAAGATGATCAACATCATTAGTTATTAGGAAAATGCAAATCAACACCATGAGATGTTATTTTATACTCACTAGGATAACTATAATCAAAAAAGGGGCAATAGCAAGTGTTGGCAAAGATATAGAGAAATTGGAACTCTCATATATTGTTGGTGGAAATTTAAAATGGCACAGGTACTTTGGAAAACAGCTTGACAATTCCTTAAAAAGTTAAACATAGAATTATCATATGACCCAGCAATTCCACCCCTACATATACATCCAGGAAAGATGAAAACATGTATACACAAAAAATTATAAACTGTTGTTCACAGCAACATTATTCATTAGAGTCAAAAAATGGAAACGACTCATATGTCTAGCAACAGATGAATGGATAAACAAAATGCATATCCATATAATGGAATATTGATTTGACCATTAAAAGGAATGAGGTACAGATATATTCTACAACATAAATGAACATTATGCTAAGTGAAAAAAAGCCAGAAACAAAAAACCATATATTATACGAGTGACAGAAAGTGGATTACTTGTTGCCAGGAGCTGTGGGGAAGGAGGGAGTGAAGAGTCATTGCTTATGAGTATGGGGTTGCTATATGAATGATTAAAATGTTCTAAAATGAGATCATGGTATTGGTTGCATAATACTGTGAATATATGAAAAACCATGAATTTAACACTTTATAAAAGGGTTTTTTAACACTTTAAAACTTTTATCATATGTGAATTATATCTCAGTAAAGCTGTTAAACTATATTAGCAAATTGAATCCAATGATACATAAAAGAAATAATATACCATGACCAAGTAGAGTTTATCCTGGATATGTAAAGCTGGTTAAAAATTCAAAACTTGGTTGGTGGGCTTCCCTGGTGGTGCAGTGGTTAAGAATCTGCCTGCCAATGCAGGGGACATGGGTTTGAGCCCTGGACCAGGAAGATCCCACATGCCGCAGAGCAAAAAAGCCCACGCACCACAACTACTGAGCCTGCGCTCTAGGGCCCAAGGGCCACAACTACTGAGCCTGCATACCACAACTACTGAGGCCCCCGCACCTAGAGCCTGTGCTCTGCAACACGAGAAGCCAGGACAAGGAGAAGTCTGTGCACTGCAACGAAGAGTAGCTCCCACTAGTCACAACTAGAGAAAGCCCACGCACAGCAACGAAGACCCAACACAGCCAAAAAAATAAAAAACTTGGTTGGTGTAATATTTAATAGTCTAGAGAAAAACCTCAGTATCTAATCAATTCAGAAAAAGCATTTAACAAGTTTCAACATACACTCATTAAAAAAATATATAAAACTGGACTCCCTCTTGCGAGAGCACCAGAATCACAACTAACTGCTGAACAATCATTGACAGGAAGACACTGGAACTCACTAACAAAGATGCCCCATATCCAAAGACAAAGAAGGAGCCACAATGAGATGGTAGGAGGGGCACAATCACAATAAAATCAATTCCCATAACTGCTGGGTGGGTGACTCGCGAACTGGAGAACACGTATACCACAGAAGTCCACCCACTGGAGTGAAGGTTCTGAGCCCCACGTCAGGCTTCCCAACCTGGGGGTCCAGCAACGGGAGGAGGAATTCCTAGAGAATCAGACTTTGAAGCCTAGCGGGATTTGCTTGCAGGACTTCAACAGGACTGGGGGAAACAGAGACTCCACTCTTGGAGGACACACACAAAGTAGTGTGCATATTGGGACCCAGGGGAAGGAGCAGTAATCCCAAAGGAGGCCGAACCAGACCTACCTACTAGTGTTGGAGGGTCTCCTGCAGAGGCAGGGGGTGGCTGTGGCTCACCGTTAGGACAAGGACACTGGCAGCAGAACTTCTGGGAAGTACTCCTTGGCGTGAGCCCTCCCAGAGTCCGCCATTAGCCCCACCAAAGAGCCCAGGTAGGCTTCAGTGTTGGGTCGCCTCAGGCCAAACAACCAACAGGGAGGTAACCCAGCCCCATCCACCAGCAGACAAGCAGATTAAAGTTTTGAGCACTGCCCATCAGAGCAACACCCAGCTTGACCCACAACCAGTCCATCCTATAAGGAAACTTGCACAAGCCTCTTAGAATGCCTCATCCACCAGAGGGCAGACAGGAGAAGCAAGAAGGGCTACAATCCTGCAGCCTGTGGAACAAAAAACACATTCACAGAAAGGTACACAAGATGAAAAGGCAGAGGGCTATGTACCAGATGAAGGAACAAGATAAAACCCCAGAAAAACAACTAAATGAAGTGGAGATGGGCAACCTTCCAGAAAAATAATTCAGAATAATGATAGTGAAGATGATCCAGGACCTTGGAAAAAGAATGGAGGCAAAGATCGAGAAGATGCAAGAAATGTTTAACAAAGGCCTAGAAGAATTAAAGAACAAACACCTAGTAGAATTAAAGAACAGACAGAGATGAACAATAAAATAACTGAAATGAAAAACAGACTAGAAGGAAGCAACAGCAGAATAACTGAGGCAGAAGAATGGATAAGTGACCTGGAAGAGAGAAAGGTGGAATTCACTGTCGTGGAACACAATAAAGAAAAAAGAATGAAAAGAAATGAGGACAGCCTAAGACACCTCTGGGACAACATTAGACGCAACAACATTTGCTTTATAAGGGTCCAGAAGGAGAAGAGAGAGAGAGAAAGTACCTGAGAAAATATTTGAAGAGATTGTAGTCGAAAACTTCCCTAATGTGGGAAAGGAACTAGCCACCCAAGTCCAGGAAGCTCAGAGAATCCCAGGCAGGATAAACTCAAGGAGAAACACGCCGAGACATATAGTAATCAAATTAGCAAAAATTAAAGACAAAGAAAACTTATTGAAAGCAGCAAGGGAAAAATGACAAATAACGTACAAGGGAACTCCATAAGGTTAACAGCTGATTTCTCAGCAGAAACTCTACAAGGCAGAAGGGATTGCCATGATATATTTAAAGTGATGAAAGGGAAGAACCTACAACCAAAATTACTCTACACGGCAAGGATCTCATTCAGATTCAAGGGAGAAATCAAAAGCTTTACAGACAAGCAAAAGCTAAGAGAATTCAGCACCACCAAACCAGCTCTACAAAAAAATGCTAAAGGAACTTCACTAAGTAGGAAACACAAGAGAAGAAAAGGACCTACAAAAACAAACCCCTAAAAATTAAGAAAATTGTAATAGGAACATACATATCAATAATTACCTTAAACGAGAATAGATTAAATGCTCCAAACAAAAGACACAGGCTCCCTGAATGGATACAAAAACAAGACCCATATATATACTATCTACAAGAGACCCACTTCAGACCTAGGGACACAAACACACTGAAAGTGAGGAGATGGAAAAAGATATTCCATGCAAATGGAAATCAAAAGAAAGCTGGAGTAGCAATACTCATACCAGATAAAATAGACTTTAAAATAAAGAATGTTCCAAGAGACAAGGAAGGACACTACATATTGATCAAGGGATCAATGCAAGAAGAAGATATAACAATTATAAATATATATGCACCCAACATAAGAACACCTCAATACATAAAGCAACTGCTAACAGCTATAAAAGAGTATCAACAGTAACACAATAATAGTGGGGGACTTTAACACCTCACTTACATCAATGGACAGATCATCCAAACAGAAAATAAATAAGGAAACACAAGCTTTAAATGACACAATAGACCAGATAGATTTAATTGATATTTATAGGACATTCCATCCCAAACCAGCAGATTACATTTTCTTCTCAAGTGCACACGGAACATTCTCCAGATTAGATCACGTCTTGGGTCACAAGTCAAGCCTCAGTAAATTTTAAAAAATTGAAATCATATCAAGCATCATTTCTGACCATAGCACTATGAGATTAGAAATCAATTACAGGGAAAAAATGTAAAAACCGCACAAACACATGGAGGCTAAACACTACGTTACTAAATAACCAAGAGATCACTGAAGAAGTCAAAGAGGAAATCAAAAAATACCTAGAGACAAATTACAAGAAAAACACAATGATCCAAAACCTATGGGATGCAGTAAAAGCAGTTTTAAGAGGGAAGTTTACAGAAATACAAGCTTACCTGAAGAAACAAGAAACATCTCAAATAAACAAACTAACCTTACATCTAAAGGAACAAGAGAATGAAGAACAAACAAAACCCAAAGTTAGTAGGAGGAATAAATCATAAAGATCAGAGCAGAAATAAATGAAATAGAAACAAAGAAAACAGTAGCAAAGATCAATAAAACTAAAAGCTGGCTCTTTGAGAAGATAAACAAAATTGATCAACCATTAGCCAGACTCATCAAGAAAAAGAGGGAGAGGACTCATATCAATAAAATTAGAAATGAAAAAGGAGAAGTTACAACAGACACCACAGAAATACAAAACATCCTAAGAGACTACTGCAAGCAACTCTAGGCCAATGAAATGGACAACTTGGAAGAAATGGACAAATTCTTAGAAAGGTATAACTTCCAAGACTGAACCAGGAAGAAATAGAAAATGTGAACAGACCAATCACAAGTAATGAAATTGAAACTGTGATTAAAAATCTTCCAACAAACAAAAGTCCAGCACCAAATGGCTTCACAGGTGAAATCTATCAAACATTTAGAGAAGAGCTAACACCCATCATTCTCAAACTCTTCCAAAAAATTGTGGAGGAAGGAACACTCCCAAACTCATTCTATGAGGCCACCATCACCTGATGGCAAAACCAGACAAAGATACTACAAAAAAAGAAAATTATAGACCAATATCACTGACGAATATAGATGCAAAAATCCTTAACGAAATACTAGCACACAGAATCCAACAACACATTAAAAGGATCAAATACCATGACCAAGTGGGATTTATCCCAGGGATTCAAGGATTCTTCAATACACGCAAATCAATCAATGTGATACACCATATTAACAAATTGAAGAATAAAAACCATATGATCATTTCAATAGATGCAGAAAAAGCTTTTGATAAAATTCAACACCCATTTATGATAAAAAAAAAATCTCCAGAAACTGGGCATAGAGGGAACCTACCTCAACATAATAAAGGCCATATATGACAAACCCACAGCAAACATCATTCTCAATGGTGAAAAACTGAAAGCATTTCCTCTAATATGAGGAACAAGACAAGGATGTCCTCTCTCGCCTCTATTATTCAACATAGTTTTGGAAGTCCTAGCCACGGCAATCAGAGAAGAAAAAGAAATAAAAGGGATACAAATTGGAAAAGAAAAAGTAAAACTGTCACTGTTTGCAGATGACATGACATTACATAAAGAATCCTAAAGATGCCACCAGAAAACTACTAAAGCTAATGAATGAATTTGGTAAAGATGCAGTATACAAAATTAATGCACAGAAATCTCTTGCATTCCTATACACTAATGATGAAAAATCTAAAAGAGAAATTACAGAAACACTCCCATTTACCATTGCAACAAAAAGAATAAAATACCTAGGAATAAACCTACTTAGGGAGACAAAAAGACCTGTATGCAGAAAACTATGAGACACTGCTGAAAGGAATTAAAGATGATGCCAACAGATGGAGGAATATACCATGTTGTTGGATTGGAAGAATCAATATTGTGAAAATGACTATACTACCCAAAGCAATCTACAGATTCAATGTAATCCCTACAAAATTACCAATGACATATTTTACAGAACTAGAACAAAAAATCTTAAAATTTGTATGGAGACACAAAAGACCCCGAGTAGCCAAAGCAGTCTTGAGGGAAAAAAATGGAGCTGGAAGAATAGACTCCTTGACTTCAGACTATACTACAAAGCTACAGTAATCAAGACAATATGGTACTGGCACCAAAACAGAAATATAGATCAATGGAACAGGATAGAAAGCCCAGAGATAAACCCACACACCTATGGTCAACTACTCTATGACAAAGGAGGCAAGGATATACAATGGAGAAAAGACAGTCTCTTCAATAAGTGCTGCTGGGAAAACTGGACAGCTAAATGTAAAAGAATGAAATTAGAACACTCCCTAACACCATACACAAAAATAAACTCAAAATGGATTCGAGACCTAAATATAAGACCAGACACTATAAAACTCTTAGAGGAAAACATAGGAAGAACACTCTTTGACATAAATCACAGCAAGATCTTTTTTGATCTACCTCCTAGAGTAATGGAAATAAAAACAAAAATAAACAAATAGGACCTAATGAAACTTAAAAGCTTTTTCAAAGCAAAGGAAACTACAAAGAAGATGAAAAGACAACACTCAGAATGGGAGAAAATATTTGCAAACGAATCAAGGGACAAAGGAGTAATCTCCAAAATATATAAACAGCTCATGCAGCTGAATATTAAAAAAATAATAACCCAATCCAAAAATGGGCAGAAGACCTAAATGGACATTTCTCCAAAGAAGACATACAGATGGTCAAGAAGCACATGAAAAGCTGCTCAACATCACTAATTATTAGAGAACTGAAAATCAAAACTACAATGAGGTATCACCTCCCACCAGTTAGAATGGGCATTATCAGAAAATCTACAAACAACGAATGCTGGAGAGGGTGTGGAGAAACGGGAACCCTCATGCACTGTTGGTGGGAATGTAAATTGACACAGCCACTATGGAGAACAGTATGGAGGTTCCTTAAAAAACTAAAAATAGAATTACCATATGACCCAGCAATCCCAATACTTGGCATATATCCAGAGAAAACCATAATTCGAAAAGACACATGTACCCCAATATTTATTGCAGCACTATTTACAAAACCAGGTCATGGAAGCAACCTAAATGCCCATCGACAGACAAATGGATAAAAAGATTTGGTACATGTATACAATGGAATATTACTCAGCCATAAAAAGGAACGAAATTGGGTCATTTGTAGAGACGTGGATGGATCTAGAGACTGTCATACAGAGTGAAGTAAGGCAGAAAGAAAAAAACAAATATCATATATTTACGCATATATGTGGAACCTAGAAAAATGGTACAGATGAATCGGTTTTCAGGGCAGAAATAAAGACACAGATATAGAGAGAAAACGTATGGACACCAAGGGGGAAAGTGGTGGGGCGGAAGATGGCAGTGGTGTGATGGATTGGGAGATTGGGATTGACATATATACAGTAATATGTGTAAAATGGGTAACTAATAAGAACTTGCTGTATAAAAAAGTAATAAAATTCAAAAATTAAAAAAAAAAAACTACAATGAGGTATCACCTCACACCAGTCAGAATGGCCACCATCAAAAAATCTACAAATAAATGCTGGAGAGGGTGTGGAGAAAAGGGAACCCGCTTGCACTGTTGGTGGGAATGTAAACTGATACAGCCACTATGGAGAACAGTATGGAGGTTCCTTAAAAAACTAAAAATAAAACTACCATACTACCCAGCAATCCCACTACTGGTCATATACCCTGAGAAAACCATTATTCAAAAAGAGTCATGTACCACAATGTTCACTGAAGCTCTATTTACAATAGCCAGGACATGGAAGCAACCTAAGTGTCCATCAACAGATGAATGGATAAAGAAGATGTGGCACATATATACAATGAAATATTACTCAGCCATGCAAAGAAACAAAATTGAGTTGTTTTTAGTGAGGTGGATGGACCTAGAGTCTGTCATACAGAGTGAAGTAAGTCAGAAAGAGAAAAACAAATACCGTATGCTAACACATATATATGGAATCTAAGGCAAAAAAAATTGGTTATGAAGATCGTAGGGGCAGGACAGGAATAAAGATGCAGACGTAGAGAACGGACTTGAGGACACGGGAAGGGGGAAGGGTAAACTGGGACGAAGTGAGAGAGTGGCATGGACTTATATATACTACCGAATGTAAAATAGATAGCTAGTGGGAAGCAGCAGTATAGCACAGGGAGATCAGCTCGGTGCTTTGTGACCACCTAGAGGAGTGGGATAGGGAGGGTGGGAGGGAGACGCAAAAGGGAGGGGATATGGGGATATATGTGTATGTATAGCTGATTCACTTTTTTATAAAGCAGAAACTAACACACCACTGTAAAGCAATTATATTCCAATAAAGATGTTAAGAAAACAAACCAACAAAAAAATCTACAAACAATAAATGCTGGAGAGGGTGTGAAGAAAAGGGAACCCTCATGCATTTTTGGTGGAAATGTAAATTGATACAGCCACAATGGAGAACAGTATGGAGGTTCCTTAAAAAACTAAAAATAGAAATATCATATGACCTAGCAATCCCTCTACTGGGCATATACCCAGAGAAAACCATAATTCAAAGACACATGCACCCCAATGTTCATTACAGCACTATTTACAATAGGCAGGACATGGAAAACAACCTAAATGTCCATCAACAGAGGAATGGATAAAGAAGATGGAATATTACTCAGCCATAAAAAGGAATGAAATTGGGTCATTTGTAGAGATATGGATGGATCTAGAGACTGTCATACAGAGTGAAGTAAGTCAGAAAGAGAAAAACAAGTATCATATATTAACACATATATGTGGAATCTGAAAAAATTGGTATAGACGACCTTATTTACAAAGCAGAAATACAGACATGGATGTAGAGAACAAACGTATGGATACCAAGGGGGAAGGAGGGAGTGGGATGAATTGGGAGATTGGGATTGACATATATACACTACTGATACTATGTATAAAATAGATGGCTAATGAGAACCTACTGTATAGCACAGAGAACTCTACTCAGTGTTCTGTGGTGACCTAAATGAGAAGGAAATCCAAAAAAGAGGGGATATATGTATACATATAGCTAATTCACTTTGCTGTACAGTATAAACTAACACAATATTGTAAAGCAACTATACTCTAATTATAAAAACAAAAAACATGCACTTATCATATGACCCAGGCCTAGACATTTATCTTAGAGAAGAAACTTTTATTCACACAAAAACTATACACAGGGCTTCCCTGGTGGCACAGTGGTTGAGAGTCCGCCTGCTGATGCAGGGGACACGGGTTCATGCCCCAGTCCGGGAAGATCCCACATGCCGCGGAGCGGCTAGGCCCGTGAGCCATGGCCACTGAGCCTGCGCGTCTGGAGCCTGTGCTCTGCAACGGGAGAGGCCACAACAGTGAGAGGCCCACATACCGCAAAAAAAAAAAACCAAAAAAACTATACACAGGTATAAGTAGCATCTTTATTTATAATTGTCAAAAGCTGGAAACAACTTAAATGTCCTTCAGAGGGTAAATGGATAAATAAACTGTGGTATATCCAGACAACAGAACACTACTTAGCAATACATAGGATTGAACCACTGACACTTGCTACAATTTGTACTAAGCTCAAAGACACACCCAGTGAAAGAAGCCAGTCTCAAAAAGGTTACATACTATGTAATTCCATTTGTATGACATTCTTAAAAAGATAAAACTATAGTCATGTAGAAGAGTACTTGCCAGGAGTTAGAATGGGGGAAGGGTGTGACTACTAAGGGATAGTACAACATAGTTTTTTTGTATCCTAGTTCTGGTGGTGGTTACAGGAATCTATACATGTAAAATTCATAGAACTGTGCACCAAAATTAAAAAGTCAATTTTTTCTGTGTGCTGATTAAGAATTAAAGGAAATTTATAAAAAGGCAATTTTGACATTTAAAACTTATAGTTAATACTTTCAAAGGGGTCATTTAGAATTTAGTCTGTAGCATAATTCCAGATACAATAGTATTTTAGACAGTCCCACAGGCTTCATTTTATAGCACACTATGGAGCTCACAGAACATTACATGAAAATTTCTTAACTTAAACTTCAACTAAGAAAAAAGAAAAAGAATGGATGTAATATCAAAAATGCTCAGTACTCCCTGACTTCAGACAATACTACAAAGCTGCAGTAATCAAGACAGCATGGTACTGGCACAAAAACAGAAAGATAGATCAATGGAACAGGATAGAAAGCCCAGAGATAAACCCACGCACATATGGTCACCTTATCTTTGACAAAGGAGGCAGGAATGTACAGTGGAGAAAGGACAGCCTCTTCAATAAGTGGTGCTGGGAAAACTGGACAGCTGTATATAAAAGTATGAGATTAGATCACTCCCTAACACCATACACAAAAATAAGCTCAAAATGGATTAAAGACCTAAATGTAAGGCCAGAAACTATCAAACTCTTAGAGGAAAACATAGGCAGAACACTCTATGACATAATTCACAGCAAGATCCTTTTTGACCCACCTCCTAGAGAAATGGAAATAAAAATAAACAAATGGGACCTAATGAAACTGCAAAGCTTTTGCACAGCAAAGGAAACCATAAACAAGACCAAAAGACAACCCTCAGAATGGGAGAAAATATTTGCAAATGAAGCAACTGACAAAGGATTAATCTCCAAAATTTACAACCAGCTCATGCAGCTCAATAACAAAAAAACAAACAACCCAATCCAAAAATGGGCAGAAGACCTAAATAGACATTTCTCCAAAGAAGATATACAGACTACCAACAAACACATGAAAGAATGCTCAACATCACTAATCATTAGAGAAATGCAAATCAAAACTACAATGAGATATCATCTCACACCAGTCAGAATGGCCATCATCAAAAAATCTAGAAACAATAAATGCTGGAGAGGGTGTGGAGAAGAGGGAACCCTCTTGCACTGCTGGTGGGAATGTGAATAGGTACAGCCACTATGGAGAACAGTATGGAGGTTCTTTAAAAAACTACAAATAGAACTACCATATGACCCAGCAATCCCACTACTGGGCACATACCCTGAGAAAAACATAATTCAAAAAGAGTCATGTACCAAAATGTTCATTGCAGCTCTATTTACAATAGCCCGGAGATGGAAACAACCTAAGTGTCCATCATCAGATGAATGCATAAAGAAGATGTGGTACATATATACAATGGAATATTACTCAGCCATAAAAAGAAACGAAATTGAGCTATTTGTAATGAGGTGGATGGACCTAGAGTCTGTCATACAGAGTGAAGTAAGTCAGAAAGAGAAAGACAAATACCCTATGCTAACACATATATATGGAATTTAAGGAAAAAAAATGTCATGAAGAACCTAGGGGTAAGACAGGAATAAAGACACAGACCTACTAGAGAATGGAGTTGAGGATATGGGGAGGGGGAAGGGTAAGCTGTGACAAAGTGAGAGAGTGGCATGGACATATATACACTACCAAACATAAAATAGATAGCTACTGGAAAGCAGCTGCATAGCACAGGGAGATCAGCTCCGTGCTTTGTGATCACCTAGAGGGGTGGGATAGGGAGGGTGGGAGGGAGGGAGTCGCAAGAGGGAAGAGATATGGGAACATATGTATATGTATAACTGATTCACTTTGTTATAAAGCAGAAACTAACACACCATTGTAAAGCAATTATACTCCAATAAAGATGTAAAAAAAAAAAATGCTCAGTAAACACCACATGAAGAACATTTATTTTAGTGACCTTTACTTGAATTGTAGCTGCAGAAAACATGCTGAATAAGTATGCGTTATTTTTTTAATGTTAAGAAGCAGTTTTGCTGATACATAAATAATGGTCATAATCATCATTAAATAGTATATAAATAGGTTGAATGATCTATTATTAGACTAAAGCCACTCAGATAATTAAAAGCTAAGGTGAATTTTATAACTCTTCAATTAAAATATTAGATTAAAAGCCAGGGCATAGCAAATCAAGAATGATATGCATTAGGATCAAATAAATTATTGTCTGTGGGGAAATAAGAAAGCATTAATTATTAATTAATCCCATAAAATTTAAGTAAATAATCCAATTTTTAAAAAATCCTTGAATGTTTCTTGAAGGCATAAAGTATTCTAACAATGTATTCTAAATGCAACGTTCAAGTCAGGGAAATGGTAAATGATATGCATTCAAGTCAGCTAAGTTAAAATATTACTTAGTTATAATTAAGTATTGCTGTAAGCATATAGGTTTCCAATTCTAGCTATGATTATTCTGAGCTTACAAAGAGGAAATAGGAGATCAACCTATCTATGAAATGGATCAGACCTTCAGTTGCTTCCAGACAGCTTTGGCATTAAACTGAACAATCTATAAAGAAATTCCAGTGGTGACATAAATCTGCATGTTCTGGATTTCCTTCACATTTTATGGAACATTGGTCCCTCTGTAGCTATAATATCTGCATAGGGAGCACTCTGCCTCAGCTCAATAGCCCGCTGTTTTTTTAGGACAAGAAAGCTATAAAATTTGGCTGCAGCTTGTTTTCGGTCATTATTTCTGCAGAGCTTCATCAGACTAAAGTACTGCATTCCCATCTTGTTGGATTCCTGGGAAAACAATTATAAAAGAAGAAAGGAAAGGGAAACAAGATGATTAGAAATAGAGCAGGCTGTGGATGCATAATGAACAACAAAATATTGATATTTTTGATAAGTGACTGTGAAATTCTTAAATGGAGAAATGCAAATGACTTATTAGGAAACATAAAAAACATCATAGGTCATTGAGCACAGCTTGGTTCATTGAGAAAATACGTGCAAAAGAACTCTAAAGTATTACACAAATTTCTAATGTGTTGTACAAACGTTAGGTCTTAAAAAATTGATGTTAACATAAATGGCTCCTGGAGAAAGTGCAAATTAATTTAGACTTGCAGGCAGAAAAAAGTCCACAGAACCTTGGGAGTCTTCAAAATCAATGAAAATTATCAGCCTATCAGGCTTGTTTTCTTTAAAGGTACTGCAGGATGGGGGTGACTAAACAACTCTAGTGGTAAATGTAATGGCAGGGGAATATGACTAAATACATCTCCCAGTTTCTTTGCACAGATTAAAAAGATGTTGGATTCACTATAGAACACCTGTGAATCTACTAGAAAAAACTGAGGTACAATAAAGTATTTAATTAGACTACGTACTTGGAATCAGATTTCTAGAACAGGAGTATTGTTTTTTAGTTAGAAATACTGTGGTGAATACTGGTCAGTATCCCTGTGAGTATTGTACTAATTTGATAGCTGTGAAGCATTTTTTTTTTTAAATAACATATACAAGGGTTTTCTGTTCTGTTTTGTTTTGGGTTTTTTTGCCAGTCCATAACACTTAACAAATCAATAAGTCAAATAATTTATCATACTTTATCTCAACCAAAGGAGCAGCCCAGTGTCAGCAACCTTTCAGAGATGGCATGCCAAGCCTTCATTTATCCCCCCCGTCTTGAGGAGACAAAATGCAGATCGGGTGGCTTTTTCCCCAGGGAGAGAGCAGGGACAGCCTTCTCAATTCCAAGAATCCTTTTGAAAAACGCCCTGAGAGGATTATTCTGTTTCCTCCAGAAACTCCTCTAAAATGAAGGTAAAGGAATAAAGGAAGGAGAGAAATACAAAGTGGAAGACTATCAGACTTAGAGAAAGCCGAACCCTACATGCCAGCAGAGAGGAAAGCCAGCAAAAAGCAAGCCAACTTGAGATACAGAAATTTGACCCTGTTTGAGGAAAGTCTTTTAGGAACTTATTTGGAGAACAAGGATTTTTGAGGAATGCACTAACCATTCTGCCTCTAGACTGAGTTTCTTGCTGGCTGTTCTAATCTATAGATCCCAGACTTGAACTGCAACATCCAATTGGATTTTCAGCCTCCAGCCAGCCCTGCTCACTTCTGACTGGCCAGACCCTACAATCTGAATTGGCTTGAGCCAATTCCTTAATCTATCTTGTTGCTACTGCTTCTCATGACTAATAGGGATTTTGTACAATTCAGTGGTTTTTGTACACTGAACAAAAAAACTACTTAGTTTGTCTAAAGTCTGAAGTCAAGGGGAGATTCTGTCAGCAGGCAAGGACCTCTCAGTTCAGTCCTGAATGGGCTTTTCCTCTAATTGCAACCCAAAGCTTTACATCTGTCTTCCTGTCCCTATAGAGTTTACTTGTGCCACTAAATGTGTAAATGTATATAGACAGAATGTTACTACCCCCAGATTCTCTAATTATTTAATATATTCTACAACCTCTAATATATCACATCCTTAAGGCCATCCGTCCGTTTATCTTTACATGTCAAAAATCTGGACATAAGGCCAGCATATACTTCTGCTCAGTATTTAATGGTGAAATTTAAGTTAAGTACAATAAAACATGAAAACTGTAAAATAATTAAAAAAAAAAAAAAAGCATTTCCAGCAGTGACAGCCTCCCCATGAGTATGTGCCTCTTGCAAAGGATCTCCTTCAACCCTCTCCAAAAGAGAAGAGGAAACATGAGAAGAAGCACCTGGTCCAGAGCCCCAATTCCTACTCCATGGTTATGAAATACCCAGGATGCCATAAAATCACTACCACCTCTAGCAATGCACAAACAGTAGTTTTGTGTGTTGGTTGCTCCTTGTTCTCGCCAGCCTACAGGAATAAAAGCAAGGCTTACAGAAGGATGCTCCTTCAGACAGAAGCAGCTCTAAAAGCATCCTGAATCAAGATGAGAGGGATACCATCCCTATAAACACACTTGAATAAAACAAAAGACAAAACCCCAAAGTGAAACAAAACCTAGGAAAAGCTCAGGAATTGTAGGCAGCAGGATGTCATAAGCTGGAAATGAGGGGTGAAGCTAAAAACATGAGAGTTCCTTAAAAGGTTACTTGGGAACAGTTAGATCCTCAGGTCTACTCCACCACCTCACAGAACCTTAAGACCACTACTCCCATACCTAGCAGGAAGCAGGAAGTTGTCTTTCTGGAGATATCAACCAGTGAGGTTCTAGACTTGGAATAATAGGCACTGTGGATGGTGGAGGAGAAGTGTTACAGACTGGGGGAATATGGGAAATTCTAATGTCTAAGCAGTGAGACTGCAGCCTCTCCCTTACTCCCTTTGGTTCCTGAACCACGGGCATCATGCTTATATCTCCTAGGCAGTAGATCTGAAGATTAAGCTGGGAAAGTGAACATTCCAAGGAAAAAAATCCTATAGATAATGACGTGTGTGTGTGTGTGTATTGGGGGGGCACCACCCAATTATCTCACTATAAAGACCACAAGTCCACAAGCCCCATCCATGCTTATCTAACTTCCAATCAGCTTTTTGGTGTCTCACTCTTTAAAAAAAAAAAAGAGATCTAAGAGACATTTGGATAAAATTTCTAACATTCAAGAGCAGAAAAGAATGCATTCAAGAGAATCACTAAGGGGCTTCCCTGGTGGCGCAGTGGTTGAGAGTCCACCTGCCGATGCAGGGGACACGGGTTCGTGCCCCGGTCTGGGAGGATCCCACATGCCACGGAGCGGCTGGGCCCGTGAGCCATGGCCGCTGAGCCTGCGCGTCCGGAGACTGTGCTCCGCAACGGGAGAAGCCGCAACAGTGAGAGGCCCGCGTACCGCAAAAAAAAAAAAAAAGGAAAGGTGCAATTCAGGAGATCCAACATCTGACGCATAGGTAGTGCAGAAAAGGAGACTAGATTAACAAGGAGGAAATCCAAAACAATTTCCAATGCAAGAACATGAACTCTCAGAATAAAGAATCTATTACATGTTTAGCACAATAAATGAAAAAGACCCATACCAGAGCACATCATCATGAAATTTCAGGCCACTGGGAATAAAGAAAAGATCTAAAAGCTTCCAGAGAGAAAATAAAGGTCACCTACAAAAGACCACCAACCAAGCAGCATCTGACTTTTCAATAACAACACAGATGCCTAGAAATGTTGCAAAGCCTTCAAGATCTGAGAGTTATTATTTTCAAACTATGTTCAGATACACCCAATAAAGTTAAAGGTAAAATAAAGACATTTTCAGACTTGTATGTAGGGTCTCTATCTCTTATGAACTCTTTTTTTAAAAAAATTAATTAATTAATTAATTTTTTATTTATAGCTGTGTTGGGTCTTCGCTGCTGTGCACAGGCTTTCTCTAGTCGCGGTGAGCGGGGTCTACTCTTCGTTGTGGGGCGCAGGCTTCTCACTGTGGTGGCTTCTCTTGTTGCAGAGCACAGGCTCTAGGCGCGTGGGCTTCAGTAGTTGTGGCACGCAGGCTCAGTAGTTGCGGCGCATGGACTTCTTGGCTCCGCGGCATGTGGGATCTTCCTGGACCAGGGCTCGAACCCGTGTCCCCTGAATTGGCAGGCGGATTCTTAACCACTGCACCACCAGGGAAGCCCTCTTTTTTTAAAAATTTAATTTAATTTGTTTATTTTTTATACAGCAGGTTCTTGTTATCTATTTTATACATATTAGTGTATACATGTCAATCCCAATCTCCCAATTCATACCACCACCCGCCCCCCACCCCCCCGCCACTTTCCCCCCTTGGTGTCCATGTTTGTTCTCTACATCTGTGTCTCTATTCCTGCCCTGCAAACCAGTTCATCTGTACCATTTTTCTAGGTTCCACATATATGCGTTAATATACGATATTTGTTTTTCTCTTTCTCACTTACTTCACTCTGTATGACAGTCTCTAGGCCCATCCACGTCTGTACAAATGACCCAATTTCGTTCCTTTTTGTAGCTGAGTAATATTCCATGGTATGTATGTACCACGTCTTCTTTATCCATTAGTCTGTCGATGGGCATTTAGGTTGCTTCTATGACCTGGCTATTGTAAACAGTGCTGCAGTGAACACTGGGGTGCATGTGTCTTTTTGAATTATGGATTTCTCTGGGTATATGCCCAGTACTGGGATTACTGGGTCATATGGTAATACTATTTTTAGTTTCCATACTGTTCTCCATAGTGGTTGTATCAATTTACATTCCCACCAACAGTGCATGAGGGTTCCCTTTCCTCCACACCCTCTCCAGCATTTGTTGTTTGTAGATTTTCTGATGATGCCCATTCTTTTTTTTTTTTTTTTTTTTTGTGATACGCGGGCATCCCACTGTTGTGGCCTCTCCCGTTGCGGAGCACAGGCTCCGGACGCACAGGCTCAGTGGCCATGGCTCATGGGCCCAGCCACTCCACGGCATGTGGAATCTTCCCGGACCAGGGCACGAACCCGTGTCCCCTGCATTGGCAGGCGGACTCTCAACCACTGCGCCACCAGGGAAGCCCTGATGATGCCCATTCTAACCGGTGTGAGGTGATACCTCATTGTAGTTTTTATTTGCATTTCTCTAATAATTAGTGATGTTGAGCAGCTTTTCATGTGCTTCTTGGCCATCTGTATGTCTTCTTTGGAGAAATGTCTACTTAGGTTTTCTACCCATTTTTGGATTGGGTTGTTTGTTTTTTTAATATTGAGCTGCAGGAGCTGTTTATATATTTTGGAGATTAATCCTTTGTCCATTGGTTCATTTGCAAATATTTTCTCCCATTTGGAGGGTTGCCTTTTCCTCTTGTTTATAGTTTCCTTTTCTGTGCAAAAGCTTTGAAGTTTCATTAGGTCCCATTTATTTATTTTTGTTTTTATTTTCATTACTCTAGGAGGTGGGTCAAAAAAGATCTTGCTGTGATTTATGTCAAAGAGTGTTCTTCCTATGTTTTCCTCTAAGAGTTTTATAGCGTCCAGTCTTACATTCAGGTCTTTAATCCATTTGGAGTATATTCTTGTGTATGGTGTTAGGGAGTGTTCTGATCTCATTCTTTTACATGTAGCTGTCCAGTTTTCCCAGCAGCACTTATTGAAGAGACTGTCTTTTCTCCACTGTATATCCTTGCCTCCTTTGTCATAGATTAGTTGACCTCCTATGCACTCTTTGTCTCAGGAAATTATGAGAGGATGTTAACCACCAAAAAAATTCAAGATAAAGATCAAATCATCAAAAATAGAGGGACTAACATAGGAAAGAGACAAAGGAATTCCCATGTTATGGTAAAGGAATGTCCCAAGACAAAAACTGTGGAGCAGACCTAGAGAGCAACTAGTCTAGATTAGAACAAGAGGAGGATGAGCTCTGGGAAGGATATTCTCAAGAAAAAAGAAAGGAACTGATGAATTAATTGATGTATTTGACCATACTAAAAGGGGTTTTATTTTATTGTCAGAGAGTTTTGAAAAAGAATTAAGGATGGGTATATAGATACTAAGCAAATGTGAAAAATGAGGTAAAGATTAACACCAAAATAAAAAACCCATAAAGTTGGCAAGAAATGTAATTATGCTTATGAAGCCTCAATTTAAACTAATTTTTACATAGTGGTGGCAACTGATGGTTGTCCCTTAATATCCATTTTCTTCTTCCTCCATAGTAATAGAATTATTAGCTGGTCCCATGGTTGCCAGATAAGGACTACGTTTCCCAGCTAGACGTGGCAAGGTGATTAAGTGCTGGTCAGTTAAATGTGAAAAGTGATACATACAATTTCTGGGATATACCCTTAAAGGAAACTTTGCTGCTGATTGGAATGCAGACATGGTGGATAGTTAGCCATTTCGGATCCCAAGAATAAAGAAAATGAGATAAAGGGAACCTGGACCTCTGACAACTTTGTGAACATAGCTGCCATACCAGATAGTACTCTACCTGACAGAGAAATAAACTTCTATCTTTTTAAGCCACTGACATTTTGGCTCTGTGTCACAATCAAACCTGCATCGTGACTATTCTAATTATAATATTGTAAGTACTGAATACTGTGCTGAAAATACACTGGGGCGGGGGAGATATAATAACTAAGCTAAATTTTCATTTTCTTCTGAAAGAAGTCAACAGATAAAATATAAAGCTGAAATATTAGGAAAGAGCAGTAAGAACATGTAATTAGAAACATAGATATAAATACTAAAAGAAACAGTTTATATAGTTTCCTCTGGTAAGCAGAACTTAGGCATAAGGAGGGGCGGGACAAAAGACTTCTGTGTTTCCCTTTCAGCCTTAAGCATAGTACTACTGAACTTTCAAAATTATATACATGTATTATTTTGATAAAAATATAAGTTAAATTTTAAAATTATCTGTTTCATTTTTAAACTGTTATAAATTTAGTTTCACATTGAGAATTAGTTAACAGGCTGCTAAACACAAGAATTGGACATAGAATAGATGTCTAGGGACATGAAAATAGGTAAGAATTGATTAGAACATGTAGGCACTAAAAGCAAACTCACATTTAGGCTCGGGTATACAGCTTAAAAATCATTTCACTCTAGTGTAATTTGGCCTCAACAAAAACACAATGAAAATTGTTTTATTTTTATTAATATTTAGAAGGTTGAACTCAACATTTTACTTATTTTTAAAAATAAAAATAGGGTTGACAAACCCTACTAAGTCTTACCCGCAAGCTATTTAACATCTGAAGTATTCTTCGATTCCATCTCTCCGCCTCAATATTTTGTTCATTCCCCAATGACTCCTGTTTGAATAATTGATATAATATTTCATTTAACCAAATTTTACTGAATGTTTACTATTTGCCAACCATAGTGTTAGCTGCCACAAGAAACACAACTGTAACACTGGGTCCTGCCAAATAAGGAGCTTATAATCTGATAATTGAGAGAATATGACTAACATACAAATATAGCTCAGTCTTTACAGGATTATATCTATACTCCCAGGCTATCTTCTGACAAGGGGTTCCAGAGTTGGAGATTCTGCCATCTCTATTGGTGATGCATCCCAGGCATTGTGCACTTACTTTTAAAAGTAAAGATGACCACTTTTGGCTAGGACTGTCCCAGCTCTGGTCAATCTGAACTCAGATGACAGGAGTAAACAAAAAGCTATAGAAGAACTACCTTGTAAAGGCCTTTATATGAATTTATCTGGTGATATAAAAGCTGTAACAATAACTGATGTTTAGTATGTACAATTGGGTTAGGAATCTTACGAATTTCAAGGGTGCCTTGTCCGAAAAAGATCAACCCACTGCCTTTCATGTTATTTGAATAGATTCAATCTTTTCAGTTTTTAGCCACTTTCAGAAACACCTTAATATTTAAAACTTGTAGAGTTGAAATCCCTTCACAGGAACTCATTCTAAGCCCTTACCAACTAACACCTTATAAGCTGAGAACAGAACTGGGCATAGGAAAGGTGCTGATGAGTCTGATAAAAAAGCAAGACTACAAAGGGTTGGGGGAGGCAAGTGGCACAGATCTGACCTACTTTATAATTTTCCCAATGCTATATCTGACCATGAAACCTAACAGCTTCTGTGTCACCCTTATCACAGCTCCACTGTTTGTCAAGTTTTCGTGTATACCTCTGGAGCCCAGACACTTCTTAAAATTGCATTCAATTTCATGAACTCCGAGATGATTTCAGAGAGCTTCAGCATATCCTGTATGATATTTTAAATCTTTTGAGGCTAAGGGGACTGCCAAGTCCCCATTCTTGCCAGCTGTACTGGCTTCCTGGTTCTGCCTATACAGCATCCTTTCTTACATTCCAAAGATAGTGATCTGAAAACATGGTCAATTTTATTCTGAAGAGTTTTCTGAATTCCTCCAGGTAAAATTTATGTTTATTTCTTTCTGGTTTATTCTGGGATAAACTAGTTCACCCAATTACTAATGTTTATTTTATTGTTAAATACACAAATGTATTTTTCAAATGTAAAAAGCAATGGCCCAACTCTTTTTTAAAGATCCATGAGACTGCAGCTTCACCTACATTGTACAACTAAACAAATCAGGAAAAGGCTCAGAAAAAAATAGTCTGTGCATTTTGCTGAAGCCTGTCCACTTGATCTATCTGGACACCCTACAGCTGAGTCCATTGTGTGGAAAGCCCTGTGGATTATTAAAACAGCTGAACTTGTGCTGTGTTGTGGTTTTCTTGACCATGTATGAAAATAACCTGTGTCTAGAAGCAAAGAGAAAGGCGAAAGTGACTCAACTCTCTTCTGGCTCAGTTGTTTGGATGTTTCAGGTAAAAATTTCATGTATTTATTCTGTCCTAGATTATCCAGAGAAGTCAGTCATATGAAAAAAACAATTGAATAGTCTTGGAACTCATTGTAAAGATAATTTATTTAAAAACAAACTAACATTAGGCATTAGTAAGTGTTTTGATATTATTTAAGAAGTTTTGTTAAAATTCATTACAATCTTAAAAATGCCTTCAGCACTATGGGACGAGGACTAGAGAAATAAGACAGTAATCTATATGGAGTCAGGTGAGTCACATGTTAGCTCTGGCTTTGCTACTGACTTGTGGTCCTCTGTGCAGACCATTCCCTTTTTCTGATCTCTAGAAGTCTTGAGTCAGACCTTGGTCTATATCAGCCACGGTCTTGGTATAGACCGTGAGTCATTGTTTTGGGAAATAATGCCCATACATTTTTCTTTAAATAAAATGAAATTTCAAATGCCCTAGGACATAGCCATAATACAGCTCTGCTTCTTTACAGTTGTTATAAGAATAACTTAAAACAATGATTCTCAACATTTTAAACCCATGACTACCTGTGATAAGCATAAAAATCCCATACATTTCTTTAAAATTACTTAAAGTTTCAAAATAAATTAAAGAATAAAAGATCAAAGGAATTCTGAATATGTTTTATCAAGCTACTCATATACATCTTTGTTAAGAACACAAATTTAAATTGTAATTTTAGAGAGTAACGTGACAGCTAAAAACAATTTTTAGGTAAATAAGGTGTTAACTATTTAGGAACAAAGTTTTAAATAACATTCTTAAGACTATACATCTATTTACCAATTCAATTGGACAGTTTTCAATTCCTTGTGCTAAGATGGCATTCATTAAAGATGATTCCTCAGCAGCTGAAGATACCATTTCAGCAATATCCTGCTAAAGCAAATTAGGGAAATATAGGTAAGTTATCACAGTAGTAGTAGTCATCACAGGAACAATCTCATTTTATTAAATGCTTTAATCACATGGATGCTCATTTCTAAAAGTAATTTAAAATACTACCTGCATTCTCAAAATATTATTTCTGAAATATCCCAAATAGGCAATCCCTGACTTAAATATTCCTGTTTTCTTTATGCCTCCCGCAATGAAGAACTTGCATGTTCTGCCCTCCTGGCTACGTATCTTTTCCCTTCCTATTTCCCTCAACACTACAGATGTCATATCAAAAGTCTCTGCTGCTGCACAGCTGAGACCACTTTCTTTGAAGCAGTTTGTCTTTGCCCCAGTGCCCTACCTCTATTCTTATGCCAGAACCAGGTGGCAGAGGAAGAAGAACTGTAAGCAGAGGGAATGAGAATGGCGGAAGGGATATTAATATCCCTACCTAGGGCCATGACAGGATTCTTGCCACTGCTGCTGGAGCTGCCACTAGCAAGAGGGAAGAAAAACTGTGTCCTCTGGAAGGGGAGTGAAGACATAAAGGAAGACGGAAAAAGAGAAATTCTCCATTCATCAACACTCTCTTTTCTCATTGCTATGGAAGCTGTTGGCCCCTTTCTCATCTTCAGCCTGTCTCCAAGCTTCATTCCCCAGCTGTTATCCGTGGTTGTGATTAAGTTAGAAGCTTCCCACAACATAGCTTACTTGATTTTTCATTTTAGCTTTTAAAAATTTTCATGAGTATGAGGTTGCATTTTATTCTTTAATATACATGTTTGTGGAGCCCTATCATGTTTTTTCCCTTTTAATTTCTATGAATATTCTACATTTTAGATACTCTCAATTGTGCAGTTATTTTACAAAAAATTGTTTGAATTTTTGAAAGATTTGAAAATGATTATCAGAATCAATATTTTTCTGTCCATTTAAATTGACTGTGCTTCCATTACTGACTATATTTCATATCTGTTCACCATTTTTGGAAGCAGAATAAGAATGAAATTGAAGGTTAAAGCATAAGTATAGGGTAAAGGAGTAAAAGGTTCAAAAGAAGTAGTGCAACAATCTTTCCTTCACTGCAAGCACCAAAATTTTGTCACTATGTTAAAAAATAATAAACTAAACAAATTTACCTAATCATAATTTCAGTAGGTGCATTCTAAGAAATGTCTGAATCCAAATAAGGAAGAGAGTAGTACTGGCAACCCAGTATCTCAATATCCAGTATATGATCAAATTAAAACACATTCTGTTTTAATGTATTACGAAATTGTCTTTCCTTCCAAGGGCATTCAGTTTCAATGTGGATTGACTCTCAATTCCCTGAGTGGTTATCAAAATACAGTGATGATGGAACAAACCAGAAAAGCACTGTTTTCTTTTTATCTGGTGTGGTATAATATTTACACTTGTACAGTCAGTAAAGTGACATTGGGAAAATATTTTACAGCACACTTTTTCCAACTACGTTGTTTTTTTTTTTGCGGTACGCGGACCTCTCAGTGTTGTGGCCTCTCCCGTTGCGGAGCACAGGCTCCGGACGCGCAGGCTCAGCGGCCATGGCTCACGGGCCCAGCCGCTCCGCGGCATATGGGATCTTCCCAGACCAGGGCACGAACCTGTGTCTCCTGCATTTGCAGGTGGACTCTCAACCACTGCGCCACCAGGGAAGCCCCTACATTTTTTTAGTAACTGTTTTTCAAATACAAATTATGTCTTCAAGTAAAAATTAAAAAAAATTTTTTTGGTCATGGATCTTTAGTCTTTCAGGCTAAGATAATTGGTGGGTCTAACACATATTATTTTTAGAGTTAGGAAGGGTGAACTTATGATCAGAAGCAAAGCATGGGTGTATTTTCTAGAGTTCTAAAGGATTCCATGACATATTGAATGTGAGACCTCAGCATATAACCAGATTCAGGTATAATAATTTATTCAGTGTACCATGAAAAATACTCTTCCAGTATGAAACTACTAATCTTGTGATTTACTATCCTAAACTTCTAGAAAATACTGTTCTGCAGATGTAAATTATGTTTTACCCTGTAGTACTGCTACATACTAAAGAAGTTATAGGATAACGTAAGACGAAATATAAACTATAAATATAAGACGATATACCAGAGTCTCAATGTTCCTTCACTGTATGTGACAGGAAGATAATAATATTTTTATTACTCTCTTTGGTTAACTTACATCAGAGTTAATATTTTTATTGGTATCCTCACAAGAGCTACACTTAGATCCATCAGTAGCTTCCTTCCAAGTTTTGGATTGACTTAACTCTTGCAGGGAATTTGGCTCTTCCATCATGGAGGTCTCTGAATTATTAAGGAAGTAAAAAAGATTTCACTAACATATCTTTCAAACTTAAAATTGGGATATGGTTGTTACAAAAGAAAACTTCTGACAGACAACTTAAAATCCAAGAATTTAAGCGTGCACAAACTTTCTTATAGCACCCCAAGTCTCACATATTTATCTTCCATTTTCCTTCATCTGCCTCTTTATCACCTCGACTCCCCATGTTCCACCACCTATCTCCTCCACTCTCGTTCCCACACATTTAACTCACAAGACAACATGGATATACCAAGCCCATCTTAGTATATTGTTCAGCAGATTTTAATGCCTTCAGTAAGCAGAGGTTCACTCACCACATAAGTTAGCTTTATTATTCCTTTATAATAGTCACAATAATAATTCATTATTAATATTATTAAAATTTCATGTATCCTCTAGGGGGATAGATATATCTATATCTCAGGTTAACTGTATTGTTTAAATGCTATTCTTATCACTAAGTGATTTTTCATGTTAGTTGTCTTAAAGTGAAACATTATCCTACGAGATATAAAATTTTCTTTGTTGAAGGCTTGTGAGTACTGCCTTTGCGGGTGGGGGAGGTAGGAAAGAGTGAGATTAAGAATAGTCCACATAGTATATATACTTCATCTTTTTAAGGTAGTTTGTTGGACAAAAATTAATCCATAGAGAAGAATGCAAGGCTGATCTAACAATTTCTTTTAAGTTCAAGTACTCTTCTAAGAGCATTTATACTTGGGAATATGGACTTGGATCCCATCTTAATTTTGAAATGTAAAATCAAAGTTTTGTTTCTACAACATTCCCCTCAACACCAACAGAATTAGGATGTCTCACCTACTATGTTTTTGCTTCCCATTTCTTCCCTTACTGACTCCTTCTGCATCAATTTTCTTCCAAGTTTAAAGCCAGAGGACACAAAGCATTTTGTAAACAACTGCAAAAATATACATTTTTGTTTCTCGCTTTTGTACAAGTAAAGCAATTCAACAAAATACAAGCATATATGCTAAAACGTTAAAACTATTATTCATGCACACACATCCAGCAAATTAATTCAAAAGGGGGTATTTTTTCACAAGTTTAAATTCCGTTGTATATATGAATATAAATATGTATTTATTTATCACCAAACATTGCATCCATGTAAAAGAATAGAAACTATTACCATTTTCAGTTCAGCATGAGTCAGATCCTGGGCAGCAGTTGACAGAAGTGTGTCTGCTCCTCCCCTCTGCTTCCACATCATCAACCTTTGGGTAGGAGGTGCAAGTTCCAAAACCATGAGTGTGTCCGTAAAGGAAGTAAGCTGTCTATGCATAATTTTGCTACTGAGCTCCTTGACTGGATCTATGAGCAGTTTCCTCTTTTTGCCTTTTCTTTTTTCAGCAATGTCTAAATATAATAAATACATACAAATGTGATAGGTTGTACAACTTTGTATAATGATATTCTAGGCATTGCATATCTAAGAAATGTCTACCACAATACAACCTACAGAGTTGACTTGGGAAGAAAATCCCCTTCTCTCTACCGAAAATTATGTTTTATACGGTTTTTGCACAGCTAGTGTGTCTCAGCAGCCAAGGGTTAACACATTTTGTAAAGTGCTTAGGAGGCAGGCACCCTGTTGATCTACTAAGTGGACAACTGAGGAATGTGGAGCAGAGAGTATATTGAGAGGGAAGTCACTCAGTTCTAAAGTTCCTTGAGATATCTACCTAACAGGATAACTTTTTAAAACATTAATTTGTATTTGTCCAGTGTATTTTTCCCTCCCCCATTGAAATTCATATACAAATTCCTAGTAGGTAGTTAGGGCCATGGGATTTTGCTCCTTTAACTAATTTGGCTGGGTAGAAAGTAGAAGTCAAGCTTTTCCTTAGTAATTGCAAAAGGGGAGTGGGGGGCAGTCAGATTTTCTGGAATGGGTGGAGATCTGAGATCAGATGGAGCCAAAGGAACTTGCTTGCTGATGTGCCTCAGTAAAATCTTGGGAATAGGACAAGATTCCAAAGGGGCTGGCTGTGTGATGACTCCAGAGGTTATGTAGGCTGGGACACTGGGTATCACACGGTGGTGTGGCTGATGACCAGAGGTTCCCTTCCACCTGCTGTGCCCCTCCCCCAAACTTTGATACTATACATGGCTCAGGGCAGATAGGGGAGGTTTGCAGATTGCATTTCTTGCCAACCAAGTGGGATAGAGGCTCAGAGTTGAATTTCGCAAAGAAAACGTTGAATGCTTTATTCTTTGCATGCCTGAGTTTATAAACTGAAATATCAATTATACTACTTAAAATTAGGATATTCTTAAAAGATCTAGTTATATATTAGATTCATATTCAGTGCCTCTGTTCCGACCCTTTTACTCTGTCTTATTTTATATTGCATGCTTATTTATCTCCTGATCAGACTGTAAGCTTCTTAAAAGCAGGAACTATGTCTTCATTTCTGTGCCCAGAATAATGGCTTGATAACTATTGGAACTGAACTCTGTTTTACATTTTCCAATTTCCCAAGCTGGATAGATGGTTTGACCAAGACTGAATATAATGAAAGGACCATCCCAAATTTTCTTCACACCTTTCCCTTATTGTATTATGAATGTTATTACTAGATTGACTACCTCCTATAATATTTTAATAATTATTAAAATATCTCAGGGTAAATAAGATAGTAGTGCATCAAAACTAAACATAAAAACATGAATGACTCTGACCTGAAGTATCAATTGGCTCAAGGGTAAATCCTTCCTCTTCATTTGATAATGTGGTTTCATCCATTTTTTCATTTTCAGGTGGACATACACACTCAGGATTATCTGGTTCTACTAATCAACGTTGCCATAAAAGGATTTATTAAAAAAAATAATGGTTATGTTGCAAACTAGAGGACTGTATGAGAATTAAAGTGAAAGATAAACTAACTGTAGATTTATATTGCTAACTGGAGCCACATCTGAATTCTTAGAATCATGTATTTAATAGAGCTGAAGAGACTCAGAGATTATACAGTCTGGGGCCTGCAGTGTTCAGGTGAGTCAAGTAGTATCACCCTCTTTTGCACCTGTCACATCTAAGGCTGGGCTACAGTCACATCAGAAGTGAAAACAGAGATAGGAACCACAATAAGTGATTGACATAAATTTGGCAATATGTCTGCTAAAAAAATTGTGTTCTGTTAATGATTAGTTGACCCATAAAGAACCACACATAACTAAATTTTTATTGCCTCTTTTTACATTTAAAATTTCTACTACTGTGTTAGAAAGCAAATGTAACATCAAAAAGAGTGAAAAATCAAAATGGGGCTAATCATTCTTTTAATTCTTAAGAAAAATCAGACTACAAGACTTCAAATCATCTGAGGTACTTTCACATCAATTTCAAGTAGAAAATATCCCCAAATTTATAATTTCTATCAAATTATATATAGATTGTCAAGCTATATTAATATTAATGTGATATTAATAATTAACAACCATGTTAGTGTCAAACATTAATGATGCTTTTACTATGTAACATATATTATTTTAATGATTCAAAAGCAGGGTATTTTGGCAGAGTATTTAAATGTGCTCTCATAACAAATAAACCCAATCCCGATTAAATACCCATCATTGTACTTTTCCCAGAACTTAGTTTTCTATTCTATATTATCTAAAGTCAGACTAAGAGTTTGAGGGACAACACTCTTTATTATCTTTCACTATACTATACTGCTACTTAAACCCATAAGTTTTGAGGCTTAATGTGAATATTAGTATCTGTTCACATTCTACACAAAAGAAACAACATACCCACTATAGTATCGGGAGGCTCAGGAAGCATGGAAATTTCTCTATTTAAATGCATGTCTTCTAACAGGATATTCTGATCATCTTGCAATAGATTGTCTTGAAAACACAATAAACACTTTGGTTATACAGAGTTGAATCTGTCATTTGTTCACTAAACACTTGACAGTATTGCATGCAAGGAGTTGTGATGGGATACAAAAATGAGTGAACCCTACTTAATTAGATTTGACTGGTTATATAGACTAACACATTTTATGCAGTATGACATAGAATTTTATATATTTAATTTCCTTTCCTTTATTAAAAGTCTATTTATAAACGTTTATTTCAGGAAATATTTACTAAACTACCAAGATAGTAGCCTTGTTACAAAGCCATGTTTAGATTTCAAATTAAGAAGTAAAAGTTTTCAAACTCCTTTGATAGAGATCTAAGGTAGAGCCACTATTTTTCGTAGTTTTCAAATTTCAAAAAGGTTGCCATAACCAGCCTTTTACTGTAAACTAGAGAATTAAAAAAAAAAGATTTGATATATAATAGTCAGTATCTTTAAAATTAAGTGCATTTCGATTTCCAAGTTTTCTCTATCCTATTTCTATGATGACTTTAAAATAATATCATAATATAAATATAAAATAATAATATAAAATGCTGGACAGATCCTTTAGAATAGCTGTCCCACAATTTCTGCTAAAGAAAACACTGTTTTCTAGTATACAATCTAGTATATTTTGTGAGGAATATATTTACCTCACTTCTTCCCCTCTAAAGACTAGAAATTTATAAAAATAAAAACAAGAACTTATATGATAAATGTGTTTAAACAGATAGCTATTTACTTGGAACTAGCCTAAATTTTTAAATATACCATAGACTTTGAAAACTCGTGTAAAAAACTGTGTTGACCTATATGACACAGAAGCATATCTGAAATTTTAGTTTGATGGAATAAAACTTCCAGTATGTTATGTAATTTGACTGAAACAGATATCCAATTTCTATATGACCAGATAGTATACCAAATATTTCTCCTGCAGCTCCTTCATCTCCAAATCCATCTCCACTGTCACAGAACAGAAACATTTCTCCAATGAGGCTTCCAGAACTATGTTCAACTAAAGGACCACTGGAATTTAGCAATATGTTGTCATCAAAGAAGCTATGTCTTCTGAGAATTTCAGGTTCCTCCTCTAAATAAATACATATAATTAATATTGAGTTAGTCATAGAAACATAGAATTTTAGGGTTAGAAGCTAGAATTTAGATATCATTTTGAATAGCTCCTTTCATTTTACAATGAGAAAAGTGAGAGCTAAACATTTATTTGAATTATTCAAAGACATACAGATGGCCAGTAGGCATATGAAAAGATGCTTAACATCACTAATTACTAGATAAATGCAAATCAAAACTACAATGAGGTACCACCTCACATCGGTCAGAATGGCCATCATTAACAAGTCTACGAATAATGAATGCTGGAGAGAGTGTGGAGAAAAGGGAATCCTCTGGCACTGTTGGTGGGAATGTAAGCTGGTGCAGCCACTATGGAAAACAGTATGGAGGTTTTTCTGAGGAGGTTCCTCAGAAAACTAAAAATAGAATAACCATATGATCCAGCAATCCCACTCTTGGGCATATACCTGGACAAAACTATAATTCAAAAAGATACATGCACCCCTATGTTCATAGCAGCACTATTCACAATAGCCAAAACATGGAAACAACCTAAATGGCCATCAACAGATGAATAAAGAAGATGTAGTATATATATACACAATGGAATACTACTCAGCCATAAAAAAGAACAAAATAATGCCATTTGCAGCAACATGGATGGACCTAGAGACTATCATACTATGTGAAGTAAGTCAGAGAGAAAAAAACAAATACCATATGATATCACTTATATGTGGAACCTAATTATGGCACAAATGAACCTATCTACAAAGCAGAAACAGACTCAAAGACATAGAGACTTGTGGTTGCCAAGGGAGAGCGGAGGAGGCAGACAGACGGACTGGAAATTCGGGGTTGATAGATAAACAACAAGGTTCTACTGTATAGCACAGGAAACTATATCCAATCTCCTGGGATAAACCATAATGGAAAAGAATATTAAAAAAAGAATGTATATATGTGTAAAACTGAGTCACTTTACTGTACAGTAGAGATCAGCACAACATGGTAAATTATACTTAAATTTAAAAAAGAAAAAAGAAAAAAATATTTGAATTATTCAAGTCATTCTGCTAATCAGTGGAGACTGGATTTCTAGCCTAACACTTTTTCCAATACAATAACAAAAATTTCCAAAATATCAGGATAGAGTTTTTAGTGGTGGTACAGTTTAATACTTCCCAGAAGGTTATTATTGGCAGTCGAATGATTTCTTCTACCTTAGGTGGGTCATATCCCACTTGATTGAGTATTATTTCATGGACAGTTGCTTGAGTTGTTTGTCCATAAGGAGGGATTGGAAAATAAGGAGTATGTCTGCCTTCTAAGTAATGGAAAGGTAGGTAAAATATTAAACAATGGGCTTATAACATTTGTTCAATAGATATTTATTGAATGACTAGGTATTAGGCAATATGCTAGGGGTTGGATACAGCAGTAAAAAAGATAAAACTGGTCAGCTAACATAAACTGAGTGGTTACTATGTGCATTGTATTATGTAGTAGAGGATACTATTATAATCCTCATTGTACAGACAAGGAAACATCCACAGAAAGGTTTCATAACTTGCACATAGTCACACCCTAATAAATGATAGAGCCAGGATCTGAAGGCAGCAAAGATCGTCTTAGTAACGGTGTTAGAATTCTAGCAAAATGGAGACTAATGAGAGAAAACTCCTAAGACACTGACAGCAGCAGATAAAATGAACTCCCTGCTTCAAACTGCCTGCTTCCAGATGGGCTGTCAGTACATGCATATTCTTTCCCTTCCTTGGGTTTGAATCTTTGGGTCCAGAAGTCTGAAACCCCAGGGGTCAGAGTCTAGAAGTCTGAAATCCCAGAGGTCAGAGGTTGGTCCTCTCTTTCCTTCCTCTAGCAACCCACGTCACTGCTAGTCAGTAAAGAAACTCATGAAGTATCACTCACTGGAAATTTTTCTACAGGCCTACATCTTCTAGAAATAAAGAGCTAAAAAAGGCAACCTTCATTGTATTGGACTAAAGATTTCCTCAATAGAAAAGATTAACTTTTTCAAAAGAACTAAAGATATTGTTCACATCTTCCAGATGCACCTTGATAGCTCCCAAAAGAAAAATCATTCTTGGTCAATAAGATAATAACATTTACGAACAGACAGTATATTCTGAGCACTGAACATCATGAGAACCTGAGAGTACACCAAAAAATTAAAGAAATAATCTTTGCTTTCACTCTTATACTATAATCCAGAATAGGATGGATTAACATTAAATATTTCTTAGAGGACATTAGGTTTGAAATAGTTTTTGAAGGAGAGAAAATCCCTTATTGGTAGAGAGTACTAAAGGAGAGAATAAGGGAAATAACTGTGATGTTGCTAGTAATATCCCGATTTAACATATAGGGCAGTAAGGCTCAGAGAAGCTAGGTGATCTGCCCAATATCACACAGCAAATCAACAGAGGAAGTCCAGATTCAAACCCAGGACTGTCAGTCTACTCAGGACATGTTCTCCCCACCTTCTTGAATTGTAGTAGACAAAACTGAGAACAACTAAATTGTATTGGTTGACTGGTAAGACATTTGCTTGACTAGAGCCAAAAGTCTATATTAAGGTAAAACAAAGTTAATAAAGATGGTGATAAATTGGTAGAGGGCCTTGAGGAGAGGCAGGAGTATCTATCAGTAAGTTATAGGGACCCAAGGCACTTAAGAAGAGAAATGTGATGTGGAAAAAAATGGAATTTAAGGACAATTCCTCTTGCAGAGCTGTATAAAATGTGGGGCCTGGAAGAAACTGTGTAGGAGGGTATACAGCACTTCAGCACTTTAGTACTGGTGAACTAAATATATATATATATTTAGTACTGGTGGCTAGGGAAACAGAAAGAATACCTGAGACATTTCCATTTTTTTTTTTAATTAGCACTGGTATGAAGCTTATAGAAAGCATAGTTAAAAGTGATCCTAAAGTTGCAGGGCTGAAGAAGAGCAGTAGCATTTACAGGGAAATGTGTAAAGAATATCTTGGGCAGTAGGAAATATGATTAACTTTTTACCAATGTGTTATATTTCAAGGTTTGGGGTAACAGCCAGTAAGAGATGCGTGCTACTCAAAGTAGGGTCTGTGGACAGTGTTGGTCCACAACAGAGTAAATACACAAATTAGAGGTAAATGTTCACAAAGTTTTAATATAACGTCGCAGAGTAATTTTATACATGTTGGATCTAATAACAAAAACTTGAGGCTACATGTTGATTTTTAAGTAAGTTTTTAAATTTTTCTAGTAATTAATTTTTATTATATTTTACAAAAGTGTCATTCCATGACAGATAAGAAATTGACAAAAATTATAAAACTGGTCCTTCACCACAAATCATTTGAGAAACACAGCTATAGATCATAAGAGTTATAGAAGGAGAGTCAGGATGAGAAGTGGAGGTTACGAGGTAGCTCGAGCATTACTGATGCTTGATCACCCTCCTCCACCTAAGACAAATTTAGGCCAGCCTTCTCCTATGCTCACTGCTTTGGGCACTATAAGAAAGTCAAAGATGAATGTGACACAGATCTTACCCTCATGGAGTTTTCAGAACAAAACAGACCAATACAATAAATATCGTGATACAAATCAGAGAGTGGTAAACGCCATAAAAAAGAACAAATACTATATAGTTAAATTACACCATATAGCTTTAATTCTAAAATACATTCAACAGTTTCTGTTTCCCAATCAATGTGTATTTAGTGTGTATTTCCTCCTCACTCCCAAGCTATTTTAAAATCTGTTATTGATATATATTTAGAGGAAATATATTTTGAAGGCTCTGTATGCAGCACATGTGTAAAACCTTGTGTATATGTTAACTACAGCAACTGTTTACTTATATGTCTCTCTCCCAGCCTGAAGCTCCTTGAGAGCAGGAAATGCTTCTTTAAACTTTGTATTGCCCATGCCTGTGATAGCACCTGACATATAGTAGATATTTAATAAACGGTTGTACACTGAGAAGGGAAGCATAGGCTAAGCCTGAGTCTTGGCATTGACACCTACAGTAGAAAAAGGCAAGAATAAGCTTATTGGGGGGTTACACTTATACATCAAAAAACTCGTTCATTCTAAAGATATTTCTACTGGCATAGAAATAGCTTTGGCATTGTTTTAATACAAAAATGCAAATATAATTGATTATGACTTGTAATTTGAATTTCTCAAATATTCTCACCAAAGCTCCCAGTGTGGAATAGTAGATCATTGCCATAATCTTCTCTAAGTGTGATTTCTTCTGGTTTGCTTTGGTTCTGAGTAAAGTATTCTGAAACATCAATAGCACTATGGAGAAACATAAGATTGAGGAAAGCATGTGAACAGAACACAATGATTTTGCAGTATACTGAAAAACAAACAAACACCCTTAAACAAAAACATGTTTTATTATAAAAACAAAGGAGAATTTTATTTTCTCAATAGTATTCCTTACAAACACTAGTTCATTATACATATGATATAATGAACTATGATCTCCAGGTTGTCAAATCCAATGGGCAATTCTCAGTCCCTATCTTACTTACCATACCCAACAGCATTTGAAATTGATGTTCACTCCCTTCCTCATGGAACACATTCTCTTCTTGGCCTCTGCAATACTACTGTCTCTTGATTTTCTTCCTACCTCACTGGCTGTTCCTTTTCCATCTCCTTTATTGGTTCTTCCTCATCTCCCAGATTATTAACTATTAGGAATGACCCAACATTCAGTCCTCAGACCTCTCTCTCTCAAATCTACACTCATTCCCTCAGGGATTTCTTATGACTCATGGTTGAAGTTCCATCTACATACTCACAACTCTCAAATTTATATATCCCATCAAACATCTTTCCTGAATTTCAGACCCAGATATTCAACTACCTACCTACTCCCCTTGGATGTGTAACAGTCATCTCAAAACCTATATCCAAAACCTAATTTACTTCCTTTACCTTGCCCTCTTTAAACTTGCCATGCTCTAGTTATCCTAATCTCATTAAACTGGTAACTCCATTCTCATGCCAAAAATCATATAGTCAACCTTCACTTCTCTCTTTCTCTGTCAGCTCTGCCTCCAAAATATATCCATAACTTGACTGCTACCACCTTGATAGAATGAAGACTGAGAACTGATCACAGAGACTATCATCTCTTGTCTGGACTTCTTACTGCAATAATCTTCTCACAGGCTCTCTGCTTCCTTCCTTTCGCCCTTATAGTATGTAGCCAGAGGAAGCATGTTGAAGTCAAGTCAGATCCAGTCACTTTCCTATTCAAAACCCTCCTGTGCTCCCTATCTGACTAAAAGAAAAGTCCTCATTACAGCCTATGACACCCTCCATCATCTGCACCCCAGCTACTTCTCTGACCTCATCTCCTACCACTGGGCCCTTCATTTACTCCACTCCAGTCTCACTTGCCTCCTTGCTGTTCTTTGAATAGGTCCAACATGCTCTGCCTTAGAGCCTTTCCATTTGCTTTACATGGAACATTCTTCCCCACATTACTGAATGATTTGTTCCTTCATTTCCTTTAGATTTCTGTTTGGACCTTATTAGAAAAGCCTTTTCTAATCTCTCTGTTATTTTATTTTCTATTTCTCTTCATAATGCTGATCATCTCCTAGCATACTATATATTTACTTGTTTGTTTATTACCTGTCTCCCCCAACTAAAATATAAGATTCATGCGGCCAGGAGCTATCTCCTCAGTGCCTAGAACAGTGCTTGGCATATGGCAGGCACCCAACAAATATTGAATGAATGAATATACTGTCAATATTGCAAACTACATTCAGCAAATATAATGATACATTTTTGGTTTTCTACTTCGAACTTTCACACTAAATTTAAGTCTTTGTCAACTGCATGTGTACTTCAGTTGTTAACTATGTTCCATCTGCATTCATGAAATCTGAAAATGTAAAACAACAAAATATCAGGAAAATCAAATTGAAGGAAAATAAAATAATTTACTTCATATTTTGGGGATCAAAATCATGAAATTCTTCTGGCAATGTGATCGCATTGTAAGCTGCTTCGAGATCCTCTTTTGGAAGGTCAACCAGTCCTGAAAAGGATAAAATATCACATTCAATAAGCCATGATGCTATATAAAATCAACTTCCAACTAAATCTCTACTTTCTCTTCACTGGACTAACTGTTTAGTCTCCTAACTGGTTTCCCTGTATCCACTCCTGCTCCTCTTCAGTCTATTCTCTACAAAACAGCCAGAGTGATATTTTAAATATGCAATTATATCAGATCACCCCCATATGTAAAATGACTCAGGGACTTCCCTAGTGCACTTAAATAAAATCCAAATTTCTAATCAGGGCCCTGTATCCCTACAAAACCTATAGGCATCATCTAACAACACCTTCCCGTACTCACTCTACTCCAACCGTACTGGTCTTTTTGCTCTCTGAATGAGTCAAGCACTTTACCACCTCAAGACCTTTGCTCTTGCAGTTCCCTCTCTCTGGAATGCTATTCCCTCATGGACTTCTTACATGGCTGGATACTTCTCATTCTTGAAGTCTGAGCTTAAATTCTTTCCTCTCAGAAAGGCTTTTCCCAATTAGCCTAACTAAAATACACTTCTCTCTTATTTTCTGTAGTAGTACTCTTTTTATATTCCTTCATAGCACAATCTATAATTATTATAATAATTTTTTTAGAAAATCTTTTTCATTATCTGATTTTCTCACCAGGCTCAAAGGGACCTTATTTGTCTTGTTTGTCCTTGTATCCCAGAGCCTAACATAGTGTTTCACACAAAGTATGAGATCAATAAATATTTATGGAATATATAAGTGAAATAATGAACAAATTTATTTCACTGAACCATATTTGATATAATTATAAATCTACTAAGAGATTCTACAGATATTTTAAATAAAGAAAAAAAAAACTTGTCAATCCTGATTCACCCATATTAACTGAGGCAACAGTATGTGCAAGGCACTGAGACAAGCACTATAAGAGATTCAGAAAATAAGTATGACAAAGATGTTGCCTTCAAGGAGTTTGCAGTCTAGTGTGAGAGGCAAGGTCTGTACCTAGATAAACATAATACAAGGTGGAAAATGACTAAAGTCTTAAAACTAAAATAAAAATTTGAAAGCGTTCTATTTATGACATATGTAAATCTCTAGCACTTTGGAATGCCTAAAAATTTTCTATAATATTTCATAAATAGCATGCTATTGTACTTAGAGTCTTGAGAATTGTGAAAACAATGACAATTACTGATATCTAGGTTTTGTCAATCACACTATTTCTAATTTATCTCATAAAGGCAAAAACAGATATGGCAAACCAAGTGACCCATTAAAACTGAATATCAGAGTTTCTTACACAAGTGTGGTAGCATTAAGTATATTTCTTGTGTAAATATGCAGGAACATTCCAAGTTTTTGAAAGCATAACCTCTTCCTGCAAACACAGGAAAAGAGCAAGGAAAATAATATAATTTTTTCTTAACCATGGAAACTTAGATTCAGTCAGAAGGAAGTTTACATTCACCATATTCACACTGGAACTACAGAGTGCTGCCAATTACAAGAGCCCACCCAAAATAAAAATGCAAAAGGGAACAAAGATGAGTGAGACAAATCAATATTGCATGTATACCTGGGCGAAATGTCATCTTCATTTTAAGCAATGCTTCACTGCAATCTGCCAAAAGATACTTTGCCTTCCTATTATAGATTCGAACAACTCCCAAAAGAAGGTGTCCTGAAGTTCGAAGTGCAATTTTCACCTTTCAAAAAATTTTTAAAGTATTAGAATATTAAAAATTAGATTCATAAACTCTGTTCTTTGAAAATTATAAAATAATGAGAATGTCTTCTCTTTAAAAAGCAGACATTTTGTATTCTTATTTAAGGTGAATCACTTAACTTTTACCTCACCTTGTAAAATGATTAACTTTTTTAATTCAGTGAAGATAATCTAATGTGGCATTTAAGTGAAGTATGCTATTATTGGTTTTATGGGAAGTATATAACCTTTGCAGTCGGGCAGACTTGGGGTCAAGCCTTGGCTCAGTTGCTGAGGCTGAGTCATTTAACCTTCCTGAACTTCAATTTATTAATAATGGCTACAATTTATTATATACTTATTTTGTGCCAGGCATTGTCCTAAGAGCTTTTCATACACTAATTTATTTAATTTGGACAACAACCTCTATTTACAGAAGCAAAAACTGAGACTCGGACATGATAAGCAGCATGCCCAAAGTAACAAAACTATTAAGTGATAGAGGAGGAATTAAATTTAAATTTGACCAACTCAGAAGTTCATGCTCTTAATTACCACACTTCACTGAGGCTAAAAGAAGCCTATCTCATAGGGTTATTGTGAAGATTAAGTAAACTAATGAACATACATAAAGTCTAGCCCAATGCCTGACACATGGTAAATTTTCAATTATAATTCATCCTTCTCTCAAGAAGAAAACTACTTAACTTATAAAAATATTAAAATGATATTTTAATGCAAATTCTAATAGCTTGTTATAGTATTTTATAATGAACATAGTACCTTGCTTATGAAGTGACTTCATATATATTTTGATTTATACTCAATCCTCCTTTCTTTCTACTCTCCCTATTCATTCATCCATTATTTTTCTAAGAAATACTCATTTGGTACCTACTGTGTATACAATATTTTGTTAGGGAATAAGAAACAATCACAAAATATGTATAAAACATGGCCTCTGTCCTTCAGGATCCAATCAATTTATGATAAACATATAAGAGTTAATTACCAACAGAAATCAATATATGTTTATGTCCAGAAAATAAATGCTATAGGAAATAAAAAAGAGAAGACCATTTAAGAAGTAAAGCTTCCTTGGAAATATATTTCATGATATAATGTATTTTAATTCCTTTCCTCTCCATAAGTCATAGCAAATACATACTATAATTTTAATGAATAACATACCTTAGGTGAAAGAATTTTTTCAATGGTTATTTCTAGATTACATTCAAATACATGGGCCTTTGTGAGTTTCTTCTCCCAGTGAGCTGCAAGCCAGATTTTGGCCAATGGCCCTCGCTTACTCATAAGCACATGTGTGTAGAACATGGCGCCCGTATTCCTTAGTAGTATTTAATGAACTACAGAGAACATTAAAAGACATTTAAATTTTAATAAAAAAATCTTTCAGTGCTATTTTACAGCAAGCAAAACCATTTTTCATTAATTATATAAAATAGATTATCTTCTAATTCAATGCATTATTCAATTCAAATTATTTTCTTATAAAAAGAAACTTTTATTTAAAATACAAAACTATATTGGGCTTCCCTGGTGGCGCAGTGGTTAAGAATCCGCCTGCCAATGCAGGGGACAAGGGTTCAAACCCTGGTCCGGGAAGATCCCACGTGCCGTGGAGCAACTAAGTCCGTGCGCCACAACTACTGAGGCTGAGCTCTAGAGCCTGTGAGCCACAACTGCTGAGCGCGTGTGCCAGAACTACTGAAGTCCATGAGCCTAGAGCCCGTGCTCTGCAACACGAGAAGCCACTGCAATGAGAAGCCCACGCACTGCAACGAAACGAAGAGTATCCCCCGCTCGCCGCAACTAGAGAAAGCCCGCGCGCAGCAATGAAGACCCAACACAGCCAAAAAATAAATAATTTTTTTTAAAAAAAGAAAAGAAACTATAGGAAAAGAATCAGAAGAAGGAAAGAAAAAAAAGAATCCAATTTAATGTTTTGAAATAAGAATGGTAAAAGAAAACCTTCACTTAAAGACAAAATAATTATGCACATTTCCACAAATTGTACTATTCTCAATAACATCATAAGGCTCCAGTACTAGGCAAAGGAATGTCATAACGCTTTGGCTGACTTCTAGAGAAGAATCAAGTCATTGTTTACATATAGGTAATCTTAAACTGCCACTAGAGAACCATTTTTTAACTTCTTTCCTACTTAAAGTTCTGATAAAAGAGAAAACTGAACCAAAGCGAATACAAAAACAAAATCAGCCACGGAATTAAAAACTTAGATGACCTTTGATCAATGCCCATTTCCACCCCAAGAATCAAATCATTGGGCCCAAAATAAAGGTTATGCAATCTACCGAACCACATTCCTCAATGGGACAGCTAGAGATTTTTTTTTTTTTTTTTTTTTTGCGGTATGCGGGCCTCTCACTGTTGTGGCCTCTCCCGTTGCGGAGCACAGGCTCCGTACACGCAGGTTCAGTGGCCATGGCTCACGGGCCCAGCCGCCCCGTGGCATGTGGGATCTTCCCGGACCGGGGCACGAACCCGTGTCCCCTGCATCGGCAGGCGGACTCTCAACCACTGCGCCACCAGGGAAGCCCACAGCTAGAGATTTTAATGTGTGTGGCCTCTGCCTGCCTTGGCTCCACTTTCTTCCTTTCTCCTGTGTCTGGTATTTTAGAATAAATTCCAATTTGTCTTTTTCAATTGCTCCCAGGTGTATGATTACTAGTAAACTTTAAGAAAAAAACAACCCTGTGATTTACTATTCCTGAGACGTTGATTTTCCTGAGACGTTGATTTTCCTACCTCACCCCACAAAAAATCCCCCACAGAAGCCCCATTGTCCTCTGAGTTATTTCTAGGTTGAATTGACTTCATGCAAAGTAAAGCTAAGGATAGTACATGGAACTAGGAGACAGGCAGGCTTAATTCGTGGAAAAGGGTCCCAGTGAGGAGAGTGAGGGCGGGAGGAAGGGTTAGAAAGCGGACCCTGGGGGCGAGTGGCGTCGGGGGTGGAGAGAGCCACAGAGGGCGCTCCTTCCAGGAAGAGAGAAGGGGGGAGGGGCGAGGAATGGAAGGTGCTGGGGTCGGGGAGCGGGGCAGGGGTATGAGGAGAAGACGGCGAGAGCCAAGGGCTCGGACGCCTAGGGCTCCCTCCACACACGACTCCTCAGAGTTGAAGGCCGGGTACTCAGAGAGGGACACCGAGGCTGAGGAGTGACCGCAAGCGCCCATCGCCTCCCCTCAGGCGGGGTCCCTCAGGGCTCGTGCCGGTGAAGAGCCCGGCGGCACACGTGTGGGGATGAGGGTGGCCGCGGCCGCCGTAATCCAGCCCGCCTCCAGCCCCCGGGTCCCGCCCATCGCCCTACTTCCAGCGCCGGGTCTGAAGCGAGGCGTGCCCGAACAGGGGCTGGAGGAGGAGTCGCTAGATCCTCCCGTTAGATCTCTGGCGCTCCACGCCCTGAGCTGCTGTGCGTCTGGGAGTGCGCGGCCGGGCTACAGGGCGGGGAGGGGCGGGGCAGTGGACCGGGGCGGGGCGAGGGGAGGGGCATATGGGGACGGCACGGGGCTATAGGCGGGGCAGTGGGCGGGGAACAGGGCAGGCCTAGGGCGGGGCGGCAGGGTGGGCGGGGCTAAGGGCCAGCGGCATGAGTGGGTGGGGCAAAGGGCGGGGCAGGGGACAGGGACCCGGACCGGGGCGGGGATGGGGGACACTGAGAGCAGTTTCCCGCGTGGTGCTTGCTCTTGGAGCTTATCTGTTCAGCGACCCGGTCACTAGTCACTGCAACAATTGTGAGGGGTGGTAATGTCTGACCCCTCTGCTTGACCTCTGAACATCACCAGGACGATGTCTCATCTTTTGCACTTAGAGCGAGGAGGTCCCTGGAGAGTTATTAAATCTCTTTAACCTTAGTTTTTCTCATCTGTAAAATGGAAATGATGATAATAAAAGTACCTGTGCCATAGGGTATTGTAAGAGATGAGTGAGATGAAGCATGTAAAGAGCCTAGCAATAATAACTGCTCAATAAATATTAGCTATCATTATTGTTGTTGTTAAAAAGATCATTCACGTTGACCAGCACTTTAGGGACAGCAAACATTTTCCTGCCTGGAATATCACAGCTTTCAATAGCTAAAGCCAACTGCTACAACATAAGAAAAATCATACAAAAGCATATGGATCAAAGGCTGTTTTCCTCCCTTGGAACTTCATAGTAAATACTGATAAATCTTGGAATAACAATGGCATCCAATATATAGGTTATTGATAAGGTCCCAGGCTCCTTGCTGATGGGTTGTCTTATTTACTCTTCAAACAACCTCACAAGGTAGTTAGTAATTTCCCTCCTTTTGAGATGAGGAAATGGCCTGGAGGGAGAAGCCACCTGTCCAGGGTCACATAGTTGGGGATGTTAGAGACAGAATTCAGCTCGGGTTTAGCTCCCCTTTTCCCACCTCAGGGAATGGTATCACAATGACCACTCAGGCAGACATCTGGGAGATGCCCTTGATGCCAACCTCACCTCTACCTTAATATCACTCCATAAGCATGCCCATCACTCCACCTTCAAATAGGACTTTATCCACTTCTCACTGCCTCTACCCTCTCTACCCTGGTCTAAGCTACTTCCCTCCTGGAAAAGCTCCAACAGCTTTCTCAGCAATCTCCCTCATGTCACTTGCCTTCCTTGAGCCCATTGTCCACACTGAAGCCAGAAGGGTCTCCCCCCTTTAAAGCCCTCTAAGTCCTCCTGTTGCTCTTAGAATAAAAACAAACTCCCGCCTAACAACTACAGGGTCCTGTATAGTCTCCCCCTTACTTATTATTCTAGCTTCATGTCCTATGGGTGGATTTATCCTGACCACAATGAATCTTCAGTTTCAGGGCCCTTCCTTGCATGGGCCCCTCCAAGGCCCTGGGAGAAACATAGCAGTGTGTTCACCTGGGTGTGTGTTTTTGTAAACATTGCAGAAGTAAGATATTTAATGGTAATCCTTTAAGATCGATGTCTTTCAACTCTCCCTTTATCATACTGTATTGTGGCAATGGAGTACCTGAAGGATGCAGCTAAGGCAGAGTTGAGTTAGGTGTACATTAATTTAGGTTCAGAGGTGTTATGGATTGAATGTTTGTGTCCCTCCAAATTCATATGTTGAAATCCTAATCCCCAATGTGATGGTATTGGGAGATGGGGCCTTTGGGAGGTAATTAGGTCATGAAGGCTCCACCCTGATGGGTTAATAATATGGGATTAGTGCCCTTATAAAGGAGACCTTTCAACCTTTCTGCCTTGTGAAGACACAGCTGTCTGTGAACTAGAAAGCAGGTTCTCACCGGACACCAAATCTGCTGGCAACTTGATCTTGGACTTCCCAGCCTCCAGAACTGTGAGAAACAAATGTTTGTTGTTTAGCCACCCAGTCTATGGTAGTTTGTTATAGCAGCCTGAACAGATTAGGACAAGAAGGATCAATTTATACAGTTCACAGCCCCTTTCATCTTTAGTTGTGTCATTGCTGTCCGTCTCAGTGTAGGAATGGCTTCCAGGAATATCCCTATTGTCCACTGTGCTGACTCACCCTGCACTGTGACAGGAAGGTGCAGGGCCACATGTTGTATCATTGCCCAGCATCAGTGCAAAATGGGTGGAACAAGATCTGGAACATACAGTGCTAGAGCTAATCTACAGAAAATTCTTCTGATCATCAGATGTATTAAACTATATGCAGAGGATTTGGCTCCCCACAAAGGCTGGTTAAAAGCAGAAGTATATTTGGCAGTGCAGCCTATACAATTATAAATGCACTGCACGTTTTTTCTTCCTTTCTAATAGGAATTGCACAAACTAGAAGATATCAAAGTCCTATGTTTGTAGGGATATGGCGAACTGTAAACAGCGAGTATGTCCATGAGGGAATTTGAGTGTTGTATGATCTCATTGTGTTGGGTCATGCCTTACTTAGCATTTCTGCCCTAGCAATGTCTTACAGAAGAAATGGCCTGTAGATGGTAATAAAAGTAGTATAGTAGGCCCTCCGTATCCACAGGCTCTGCATCCGTGGTTTCAATCAACCTCAGCAAAAATATTTGAAAAAAAATTCCAGAAATTTCCAAAAAGCGAAACTTAAATTTGCCACACAGTGGCAACTATTTACATAGCATTTACACTGTATTAGGTATTATAAGTACATGATTTTATAAATTATATAAATTATATAAATACATAAATCATAAGAGAATGATTTCCAGCAGGAATGAGAAGAAAATTCCTTTTTGTTGATCACCTACTGTGGTAGGTGGAAAAATGACCCCTACATCCTAATCCCTGGAGCTTGTGAATGTTACTTTATGTGGCAAAGGGGGGGGGGTCCTCCTTTGCAGATGTGATTAAATTAAGGATCTTGAGATGGGGAGATTATCCTGGATTATCAGGTGCACCCTAAATACAATCGCATGTATCCTCAGTAAGAGGAAGACAAAGGGAGATTTTACACAGAGCAGAAGGCATGGGTGTGGCTTCAAATCAGAGTACCAGCAGCCACCAGAAGCTAGACAAGGTCAAGAACAGATTATCCCCTAGAGCTTCCAAAGGGAGTGCAGCCTGGCCCACACCTCGATTTTGGTCCAGTGAAACAGGAGCGGAACTGCGACCATGGGGCAGAGGCAGGGCAGAAACCCCACCTATGAACTGGGTTCAAGATATGCTGGAGGCAGGGAAGGGGGCACGCTACTGGAGACACCCCGACTCTAGGCCTACTCACCAACCATGGTGATTCCAGATGGTGTTGTCTAGAGATGTCTTTGAGTTCCTTTCACACATACAGAGACTGTCTTGCCTCAGACTCTGCCAGAAAGAGTGGAGGGGTTGGTAGGGGGGCATGTGAACCCAGCATCTCTGCATCCTCTTTCCCACGGCACCCCTCCCTCCACTGCTGCTGATTGGAAGAGCACCATCATGCTGTGGGTCAGAGGTCTGCTTAGGCAGAAGATAGATCTAAGATTTACTCAGTGTGTTATTTTGGGCCACTTAGCTCCACTAAAGCTCAATTTCTTCATCTGATATCTGTAATATCACCCTTGCAGAGCTGTTGAGTGGGTTCACAGCAACAGTATCTTTACAATGTTTCTTATGGTACTGGTAGTTAGGGTAGATAATTGGTAATAAAAATGAATAGTTTACATGGCACACACACAGCCCTTATTAGATGGCAGGCTCTGCTGAAAACATTTTGCATGTATTTTTTTAAATGGGACCAGAAAAGAGTTTTATTTGAGCCAAACTGAGGACTATAGCCAAGGAGACAGTCTCTCAGATAGCTCTGAGGCATTGTTCCAAAGAAGCATGGTTTTTAGCACAGTTTTGTATCTTGTCAGAGCAAACAACATCAAACATTACAGGATACATTCCTTCAAAATTTCAAAGAAGACAGATGAGCACGTACACAGCAAATCAGCCTGGCCTTGGCACCTGTGAAGAGAGTCTTATCATCAAAGGAGTATTAGCATTGATGTTCCAGGAAGGGAGGTATTTATCTCTCTCTTCAAAACAGACGTTGTTTACTTCTGGACAATGCACACTTTTCTTTAATGGTTAGAGCAGATGTACAGTGTATGCTTTTTTTTTTGGTGTAAGCATATATATATTAAAAATATATATATATATATTTTTTTTACTCACATCACTCTGTTATTGGTCAAATCAGTCATACAATCAACTGGGTCATTCCATCACTGGATGACTTGAATAATATATATACATATATATATTTTTTATACAGCAGGTTCTTATTAGTCATCAATTTTATACACATCAGTATATACATGTCAATCCCAATCTCCCAATTCATCACACCACCACCAACAACCCCCCACGGCTTTCCCCCCTTGGTGTCCATGTTTGTTCTCTACATCTGTGTCTCAATTTCTGCTCCACAAACCAGTTCATCTGTACCATTTTTCTAGGTTCCACATATATGTGTTAATATACGATACTTGTTTTTCTCTTTCTCACTTCACTCTGTATGACAGTCTCTAGATCCATCCACGTCTCAACAAATGACCCAATTTCGTTCCTTTTTATGGCTGAATAATATTCTATTGTATATATGTACCACATCTTCTTTATCCATTGGTCTGTCAATGGGCATTTAGGTTGCTTCCATGACCTGGCTATTGTAAACAGTGCTGCAATGAACATTGGAGTGCATGTGCCTTTTTGAATTATGGTTTTCTCTGGATATATGCCCAGAGGGCATTGCTGGGTCATATGGTAGTTCTTTTTTTAGCTTTTTAAGGAACCTCCATACTGTTCTCCATAGGGGCTGTATCAATTTACATTCCCACCAACAGTGCAAGAGGGTTCCCTTTCCTCCACACCCTCTCCAGCATTTATTGTTCGTAGATTTTCTGATGATGTCCATTTTAACTGGTGTGAGCTGATACCTCATTGTAGTTTTGATTTGCATTTCTCTAATAATTAGTGATGTTGAGCAGCTTTGCATGTGCTTCTTGGCCATCTATATGATTTCTTTGGAGAAATGTCTATTTAGGTCTTCTGCCCGTTTTTGGATTGGGTTGTTTGTTTTTTTAATATTGAGATGCATGAGCTGTTTATATATTTTGGAGATTACTCCTTTGTCCCTTGATTCGTTTGCAAATATTTTCTCCCAGTCTGAGGGTTGGCTTTTCGTGTTGTTTATGGTTTCCTTTGCTGTGTAAAAGCTTTGAAGTTTCATTAGGTCCCATTTGTTTATTTTTGTTTTTATTTCCATTACTCTAGGAGGTGGATCAAAAAAGATCTTACTGTGATTTATGTCAAAGAGTGTTCTTCCTATGTTTTCCTCTAAGAGTTTTATAGCGTCCAGTCTTACATTTAGGTCTTTAATCCATTTGGAGTATATTCTTGTGTATGGTGTTAGGGAGTGTTCTAATTTCATTCTTTTACATGTACCTGTCCAGTCTTCCCAGCACCACTTATTGAAGAGACTGTCTTTTCTCCACTGTATATCCTTGCCTCCTTTGTCATAGATTAGTTGACCATAGATGCATGGGTTTATCTCTGGGCTTGCTATCTTGTTCCATTGATCTATGTTTCTGTTTTGGTGCCAGTACCATATTGTCTCGATTACTGTAGCTTTTTAGTATAGTCTGAAGTCAGGGAGTCTGATTCCTCCAGCTCCATTTTTTTCCCTCAAGACTGCTTTGGCTACTCGGGGTCTTTTGTGTTTCCATACAAATTTTAAGATTTTTTGTTATAGTTCTGTAAAAAATGCCATTGGTAATTTGGTAGGGATTGCATTGAATCTGTAGATTGCTTTGGGTAGTATGGTCATTTTCACAGTACTGATTCTCCCAATCCAACAACATGGTATATCTCTCCATCTGTTGGTATCATCTTTAATTCCTTTCGTCAGTGTCTTATAGTTTTCTGCATACAGGTCTTTTGTCTCCCTAGGTAGGTTTATTCCTAGGAATTTTATTTTTTTTGTTGCAATGGTAAATGGGAGTGTTTCCCTAATTTATCTTTCAGATTTTTCATCATTAGTGTATAGGAATGCAAGAGATTTCTGTGCATTAATTTTGTATACTGCAACTTTACCAAATTCATTGATTAGCTCTAGTAGTTTTCTGGTGGTATCTTTAGGATTCTCTACGTATAGTATCATGGTATCTGCAAATAGTGACTGTTTTAGTTCTTCTTTTCCAATTTGTATTCTTTTTATTTCTTTTTCTTCTATGATTGCCGTGGCTAGGACTTCCAAAACTATATTGAATAATAGTGGCGAGAGTGGACATACTTGTCTTGTTCCTGATTTTAGAGGAAATGCTTTCAGTTTTTCACCATTGAGGATGATGTTTGCTGTGGGTTTGTTGTATATGACCTTCATTATGTTGAGGTAGGTTCCCTCTATGCCCACTTTCTGGAGAGGTTTTATCATAAATGGGTGTTGAATTTTGTCAAAAGATTTTTCTGCATCTATTGAGATGATCATATGGTTTTTCTCCTTCAATTTGTTAATATGGTGTATCACATTGATTGATTTGCATGTATTGAAGAATCCTTGCATCCCTGGGATAAATCCCACTTGATCATGGTGTATGATCCTTTTAATGTGTTGTTGGATTCTGTGTGCTAGTATTTTGTTGAGGATTTTTGCATCTATATTCATCAGTGATATTGGGCTGTAATTTTCTTTTTTTGTAGTATCTTAGTCTGGTTTTGGTATCAGGGTGATGGTGGCCTCATAGAATGAGTTTGGGAGTGTTCCTTCCTCCACAGTTTTTTGGAAGAGTTTCAGAAGGATGGCTGTTAGCTCTTCTCTAAGTGTTTGATAGAATTCACCTGTGAAGCCATCTGGTCCCGGACTTCTGTTTGTTGGAAGATTTTTAATCACAGTTTCAATTTCATTACTTGTGATTCGTCTGTTCATATTATCTATTTCTTCCTGGCTCAGTCTTGGGAGGTTATACCTTTCTAAGAATTTGTCCATTTCTTCCAGGTTGTCCATTTTATTGGCATACAGTTGCTTGTAGTAATCTCTTAGGATGCTTTGTATTTCTGCAGTGTCTGTTGTACCTTCTCCTTTTTCATTTCTAATTTTATTGATTTAAGTACTCTCCCTCTTTTTCTTGATGAGTCTGGCTAATGGTTTATCAATATTGTTTATCTTCTCAAAGAACCAGCTTTTAGTTTTATTGATCTTTGCTATTGTTTCCTTATTTTCTCTTTCATTTATTTCTGCTCTGATCTTTATGATTTCTTTCCTTCTGCTAACTTTGGGTTTTGTTTATTCTTCTTTCTCTAGTTCCTTTAGGTGTAAGGTTAGATTGTTTATTTGAGATTTTTCTTGTTTCTTGAAGTAGGCTTGTATAGCTATAAACTTCCCTCTTAGAACTGCTTTTGCTGCATCCCATAGGTTTTGGATTGTCGTATTTTCATTGTCATTTGTCTCTAGATATTTTTTGATTTCCTCTTTGATTTCTTCAGTGATCTCTTGGTTATTTAGTAATGTAGTGTTTAGCCTCCATGTGTTTGTGTTTTTTACATTTTTTCCCCTGTAATTCATTTCTAATCTCATAGTGTTGTGGTCAGAAAAGATGCTTGATATGATTTCAATTCTTTAAATTTACTGAAGCTTGATTTGTGACACAAGATGTAATCTACCCTGAAGAATGTTCCGGGCGCACTTGAGAAGTGTAATCTGCTGCTTTTGGATGGAATGTCCTATAAATATCAATTAAATCTATCTGGTCTATTGTGTCATTTAAAGCTTTTGTTTCCTTATTTATTTTCATTTTGGATGATCTGTCCATTGGTGTAAGTGAGGTGTTAAAGTCCCGCACTATTATTGCATTACTGTCAATTTCCTCTTTTACAGCTGTTAGCAGTTGCCTTATGTTTTGAGGTGCTCTTATGTTGGGTGCATATATATTTATAATTGTTATATCTTCTTCTTGGATTGATCCCCTGTTCATTATGTAGTGTCCTTCCTTGTCTCTTGTAACATTCTGTATTTTAAAGTCTATTTTATCTGATATGAGTATTGCTACTCCAGCTTTCTTTTAATTTCCATTTGCATGGAATATCTTTTTCCATCCCCTCACTTTCAGTGTGAATGTGTCCCTAGGTCTGAAGTGGGTCTCTTGTAGACAGCATATATATGGGTCTTGTTTTTGTATCCATTCAGCAAGCCTGTGTCTTTTGTTTGGAGCATTTAATCCATTCGCTTTTAGGGTAATTATTGATATGTGTGTTCCTATGACCATTTTCTTAATTGTTTTGGGTTTGTTTTTGTAGGTCCTTTCTTCTCTTGTGTTTCCCACTTAGAGAAGTTCCTTTAGTATTTGTTGTAGAGCTGGTTTGGTGGTGCTGAATTCTCTTAGCTTTTGCTTGTCTGTAAAGCTCTTGATTTCTCCATCAAATCTGAATGAGATCCTTGCCAGGTAGAGTAATTTTGGTTGTAGGTTCTTCCCTTTCATCACGTTAAGTATATCATGCCACTCCCTTCTGGCTTGTACAGTTTCTGCTGAGAAATCAGCTGTTAACCTTATGGGAGTTCCCTTGTATGTTATTTGTCATTTTTCCCTTGCTGCTTTTAATAATTTTTTTTTGTCTTCAATTTTGCTAGTTTGATTACTATGTGTCTCAATGTGTTTCTCCTTGGGTTTATCCTGTATGGGACTCTCTGCACTTCCTAGACTTGGGTGGCTATTTCCTTTCCCATGTTAGGGAAGTTTTCGACTATAATCTCTTCAAACATTTTCTCTGGTCCTTTCTCTCTCTCTTCTCCTTCTGGGACCCCTATAATGCGAATGTTGTTGCATTTAATGTTGTCCCAGAGGTCTCTTAGGCTGTCTTCATTTCTTTACATTCCTTTTTCTTTATTTTGTTCTGCAGCAGTGAATTCCACCATTCTGTCTTCCAGGTCACTTATCCGTTCTTCTGCCTCTGTTATTCTGCTATTGATTCCTTCCAGTGTAGTTTTCATTTAGTTATTGTATTGTTCATCTCTGTTTGTTTGTTCTTTAATTCTTCTAGGTCTTTGTTAAACATTTCTTGCATCTTCCCGATCTTTGCCTCCATTCTTTTTCCGAGGTCCTGGATCATCTTCACTATCATTATTCTGAATTCTTTTTCTGGAAGGTTGCCTATCTCCACTTCATTTAGTTGTTTTTCTGGGGGTTTATCTTGGTCCTTCATCTGGTATCTTGTTCCTTCATCTGTCCCTCCCTCTGCCTTTTCATCTTGTCTATCTTTCTGTGAATGTGGTTTTTTTTCCACAGGCTGCAGGGTTGTAGTTCTTCTTGCTTCTGCTGTCTGCCCTCTGGTGGATGAGGCTATCTAAGAGGCTTATGCAAGTTTCCTGATGGGAGGGACTGGTGGTGGGTAGAGCTGACTGTTGCTCTGGTGGGCGGAGCTCAGTAAAACTTTAATCCGCTTGACTGCTGATGGGTGGGGCTGGGTTCCCCACCCAGGTTGTTTGTTTGGTTGTTTGGCCTGAGGCAACCCGACACTGGAGCCTACCTGGACTCTTTGGTGGAGCTAATGGCGACTCCTGGAGGGCTCACGCCAAGGAATACTTCCCAGAAGTTCTGCTGCCAGTGTCCTTGTCCCCACGGTGGGCCACAGCCAGCCCCCTCCTCTGCAGGAGACCCTCCAACACTAGCAGGTAGGTGTGGTTCATTCTCCCCTGGGTCCCAATGTGCACACCACTTTGTGTGTGCCCTCTAAGTGTGGAGTCTCTGTTTCCCCCAGTCCTGTCGAAGTCCTGCAATCAATTCCCACTAGCCTTCAAAGTCTGATTCTCTAGGAATTCATCCTCCTGTTGCTGGACCCCCAGGTTGGGAAGCCTGACGTGGGGCTCAGAACCTTCACTCCAGTGGGTGAACTTCTGTGGTATAAGTGTTCTCCAGTCTGTGAGTCACCAACCCAGCAGTTATGGGACTTGATTTTACTGTGGTTGTGCCCCTCCTACTGTCTCACTGTGGTTTCTCCTTTGTCCTTGGACGTGGGGTATCGTTTTTGGTGAGTTCCAGTGTCTTCCTGTTGATGATTGTCCAGCATCTAGTTGTGATCCTGGTGCTCTTGCAAGAGGGAGCGAGAACACGTCCTTCTACTCCACCATCTTGGTTCCAATCACGTTTTGCATGTATTAACTCATTGTTCTTCACATCATCCTCAGGAGGTAGGTACATTATTATTCCCATTCTATAGATGGTGAAACTGAGGCACAGAGAGTTTAATGACTTGCCCAAGCCCACACAATGAGTAAATGGTAGAGCTAGGATTCAAAGACTGGCAGTGAGGCCACTACACTATCCTGAGCTTTAAAATGGTAGCTGTTATTATTAATTATAATAGCTAAGATTGATGTGCCAGGACCATGTTGACTCACTGCATTTGCTCAATAGCCGTATGAGGTAATTTCTGTGGTATCCCTGCCTTATGGAGGAGCAAAGAGAGGCAAGAAAATTTATGTTATTTGCTTAACGTCACAGAGCTAATAAGTAGCAGAACTGGGATTCAAACCCAGACAGCCTGGTGTCAAGGCCCTCACTCTTAATCATTACATTGTATTACCTGTGTATTGACGATGATGATGAAGGAGAAGAGGTAGAAGAAGAGGAGGGGGAGGAGAAAACAAACCTACCTTATACCAACCACCTATGATGTGTTCAGATGTCAAAGGCTGAGCTGATCCATCAGATTCCCTCTCTCTAAACTTTTTTTTTGAATTTTATTTTATTTATTTTTTATACAGCAGGTTCTTATTAGTCATCAATTTTATACACATCAGTGTTTACATGTCAATCCCAATTGCCCAATTCATCACACCACCACAACCACCACCCCGCCGCTTACCCCTCTTGGTGTCCATACATTTGTTCTCTACATCTGTGTCTCTATTTCTGCCCTGCAAACCAGTTCATCTGTACCATTTTTCTAGGTTCCATATATATGTGTTCCATATATCTATATATATGGAACATATATCTAGGTTCCACACATATATGATATTTGTTTTTCTCTTTCTAACTTACTTCACTCTGTATGAGTCTATAGATTCATCCACATCTCTACAAATGACCCATTTTCATTCCTTTTTATGGCTGAGTAATATTCCATTGTATTTACGTACCACATCTTCCTTATCCATTCATCTGTCAATGGGCATTTAGGTTGCTTCCATAACCTGGCTATTGTAAATAGTGCTGCAGTGAAATTTGGGGTTCATGTGTCTTTTTGAATTATGGTTTTCTCTGGGTATATGCCCAGTAGTGGGATTGCTGGATCATATGGTAATTCTATTTTTAGTTTTGTAAGGAACCTCCATACTGTTCTCCATAGTGGCTGTATCAATTTACATTCCCACCAACAGTGCAAGAGGGTTCCCTTTCCTCCACACCCTCTCCAGCATTTGTTGTTTTTAGACCTCTCTCTAGACTTTGACAGAGAGAAATAACAGGAGAGTGCTATCTTTAGCAGTGGGAGTGGACAATGAAAATATGCAGAAAGAAGACAAAGTAAAGCCCAGACATAGTTAAAGGAAACTGAAGCTAGGAGCTAGGACAGATGGCAGAACAGCCCCCAGCCCCGGTTCTCAGACTTCCCTTGGGGGAGTGGGGGCTGTGGAAACTCAATCCCCCGACCCCAATTCAGAGGCTCTGGTTCAGCAGGCATGGGTGGGCCTGGGGGTCCGCACTCGTAGTGCGCACAGTGGTGGAGACTGATGAGGACCCACTCTGACACGCTGAGGAAGCTGGTCTGTTGAGAGAGAATGGAGGATGTGTCTGACATGGAGGTGTTCACCAGACTCTCCATCCACTCCTCACATTTCCCAGCCCCCACGCTGGGACAGACCACGTGACTAACTCTAGCCAATGGGCTGTGGGCAGAAGGGACACATTTCACTGCCTGGCTAAAGTGTGGAAGAGACAGTGTGTGACTCTCCTTATGTATCTTCCCTGCTGTAGCATCTGGTGACAGCACAGATGGTGGCTGGGTCCCTGAGCAGGAGCCCCCCCCCCCATAATAGAGCCATAGGACATGTAGTGTGAGCCAGGAATGGACCTTGGTCGTGTTGAGGCCTTGAGTTCGTTTGTCACAGCAGCAGAGCTGAGCCCACCTCTCAGTAGCACACTGAAACACAGTGATGCTGGAGTGATGGAGTGAACTCTTGTAGATCCAGACCTACCCTTCACCTCCTGGAGTTCCTGCCCGTGGATTTTGATGGGATTCTGTCTTATCACTCTGCCTGAGGTTACAAAGTGTCGATGCCTATTCCTTGCAGCTGATGTGCCACACTGGAAACCCATCCAGTCTTACATGGTGTGGTGGCTTTAAAACATGTCTACAAGTTCTTTGATGCTCCTCCCATCAAGAGGTGGTCTAATTCTCTTCCCCTTGAATGTGAGCTGGCCTTGGTGCCTGGCTTCTGCTGCATAAGATGCAATGGATGTGACACTGTGTGACCTCCAAGACTGAGTCATAAAGGCTATACAGCTTCCTCTTGGCTCTCTTCAGATGCTTGTTCTTGGCACCAGCCACTATGCTATGAGGTAGCCTAGGTCACAGGGAGGAGTCATGGGTAGGTGTTTCAGGTGACAGCATCAGCTAAGGTCCCAGGTAACAGCCAGCGTCCACTGCCAGACATGTGAATAAGCCTTTGAGATGAATCAAGCTGGACACCATCTGACTGCAGCCACTTGAGAGACCAAAAGCAAGAACCACCCAGCTGAACCCAGTCAATCCCCAGAACCGTGGGAAGTGTGATTTTACTGCAATGATGAATGGTTGTTGCAATAATGAAGTGACTGTTTTTGTTTTAAGTTTGGGAGCATTTTGTTACACACCTGCCAGAACACTTGGGCACTGTAAGGCATCAAGCCTGGCCCAGGGCTGGACGCTGGCCCCAGGTAAAAGTGAGCCTCTGATCCTTTCTGGTTAGTCACAGGGTGAGTCCTGAACTGCCGGCCCTGACAATAGGTATCACATCTTGAACTGTTCTTCTTCTGCTCCTAATTTTTTAGCTTCTGACCCCCATCCGTCCTTTCCCCACCTGTGTCCCCTTCTCTCCTCACCCTTGGATGGGAGGCTTGGGTGTACAGTCCTGTTTTTGCTGCCTCAGCAGAGAAAACCCCAGATTTTCCTTTGTGACCATGATCCACAGGCTCCCTCTAGTGCTCACTTGCTCTCGTGGATGAACATGATCTATAACCCAGCCCTCGAGGAACCGACACTGAGGATGTCATTGCCACTCCAACCCCCTTGTCCCCCAGCATCTGGGCTCAGACTGAGCTTGTTCTGACCTGGGATCAGGAACTGAACATTGGTTCCAGAGGTGGGGTCTGGAGAACAACACATACCCAAGCAGAGGGTCAGGTTTATCTTTGCAGATTGGTAGAGGGGGGACTGGCAGATGTTTTTGGTCTGGGGGCCCAGCTGTGGGAAGCTGGGAGAGGCAGAGGGTGCAGGTTGTTGGCATTGGGCATGGAAAACCAATGTCATTGTTACTTTGCATGGCCAGGCAGATATCTCTCCTAATGATGGTTGCTAGCAAGCTTGTCTACTTGTAATAGTCATAGTTTCAGAAATCATTATATTTGTGATTACACAGCAATAATAACAAGCTGTCATTTATTAGCCTTTACAATGCTCAGTGCTGTGTAAAGTGAGTTATATGCATTCTCCTATACAATATAAATAATAATCCTATGAGGTAGATATTATTATCCCTTCTTTTACAGATGAGGCTCAGAGAGGTTGAGTAATTCATCTAAGATCAAAAAGTAAGTAAATGGTAGAGGTGGAATTAAAACTCAGGTTAACCACCACATTTGTAGGAATATGCAAGTTAAGATCACAGTGTAATACCATTTTGCACTCATTATATTGGCAAAAATTAAGAAGACTGATAATACCAAGTGTTGGCAAGAATGTTGAGCAACAGGAACTCTTGGACACGGCTTGTGGGAGTTTAAGTGAATACCCCACTTTGGAAAACACGCTTCTTGTAAACTTGAGTATTCACACACGTACTTCCAGTTCAACTCTTTGCTCTACAGGTATCCGTTGTTTTTCGAAAGCTCACTTTATGCCACTTTGCTTTCATGAAAGAGCTACATTAGTACCTGTTTTCATGAACTGAAAGAAAGCCAAAGATGATTTTCACTTTTACAAAAACAGGTGAAAAGTGAAAATGGTGTTCAGCGTTTGATCTGGGGTGAGCCGTTACAGAGGCAGCAAACACCCTGGGGGGGAGTGGCACCGCCAAGCTACTTCCCCAGGAACGGCACTCAGCATTTCTGCACGAAGCCACCATAGCTTTGACCTGGCTTTGACCTGTGTCTATGAGCATCTGTGCTTTATCTCAATTTATTTTGGGCCTCTTTTAGCAAGATGTGTCCTAAGGTAATTGCTTCTTCACTATACCCAATTTGGGCTTGTGAAAGGTTCCATAGGAATGCTTTACTTTCAGTTAGTGGGAGAAAACCTGTATATCCTAGGGGCACTGGGCTTGTGCACCGGGGCACGTGAACAAAAGTGATCACAGCAGCATTGGTAATTATAGCCAAAAACTGATTATTTTAACAGAGAGAATTTAATATAAAGAATTGCTAACTAGGTATAAAGTTGTTAACTGGATGACCGAAAGGTTATAAAAAGAACTCTTAGAATGAAGGTAGCACTTGCAGGAAGCATCTACCACTCCCAGGGCTGAGGGAGCAAAGAGAGGAGACTGAAGTTATTAAAGCTTTCAGCCTTGCAGAGCTCCACTTCAGGCATCTGAGAAGGGAGCTCTGCTCAGCTGGGCTCAAGTCTCAGAGAGCAGAGAGGAGCCAGGGAGGACAGGAACTGAGACTTCAGGGGAGGGGATGCTGGCCATCTGGAGCTGGTGTCTCTGAGGTTGGGGGAAGGGCCCCCCAGGGCTGGCGCCTACAGCCTTGAGAAGGGGGTTCTGGCTGGTGCCACAGGGAGGAATTGCTGCTTTGAGGTGAAGGAGCATTGCTGGGTGATGTTCATGAGAGTAGGAAGGCCACAGGAAGCTACAAAGAACAAAGATGAAGAAGCAAGTCTTTTCTCGCTCCTCCAGCCCTGTGGTGTCCCTCTAGCCCCACCCTGCTTATTGGCAAAGTCTAACCTGGAGCAGCTAGTAATGCAGAAATAGGGTTTGTGGGACTCCAGCCCTAGCATCACAGAGCAGGTAATTTAAAATTTTAAAGTATTTATTTTTAATTGTGGTAAAATATAACATATGACAAATATTACCATTTTAACCATTTTAAAGTATATAGTGCATCAAGTACATTCACGTTGCTATACTACCATCACCACCATCCATCCACAGAACTTTTGCCATCTTGCAACACTGAAACTCTGCACCCCTTAAATGACCCCCCAACCCCCTGCCCCCAAACTCCTGACAACCAGAACTACTTTCTGTCTCCATGAATTTGGCTCCTCTAAGTATCTCGTATGAGTGGAATCATATTTGTCCTTTTGTGACTGGCTTACTCCACTTAGCACAATGTGTTCAAAGTCCACCCATCTTGTGGCATGTGCCGGGATTACCTTCCTTTTCAAGGCTGAATGATATTCCATTTCATGTATATATCACATTTTGTTTCTCCATTCAGCCATTGATGGAGAACTATTTTTTTGTATTATCAAATATTATATAGAAACCCCAGATTAGTCTGACCATAACCATAGTACATATAATGCAGCCCTCCCACCCTTTGCCTCTGTATGCAATGGATTTACTTTTTCAAGGCCATTAAAAGCAATATCCTAGCAACATGCAAGAAGATTTTCAAAAATAAAAAGGCCTGACGATAATCGGACCATGTTAACACCAGGACTTTATTTTTACCTGTTCCATTTATATCTTTCTTATAGGAAGATATAATTTTTCAAAGTTATGACTCCTGCACCCCAAAGAATTGAGGGTTCTGCCACAACATACACCTTGTTGCCTGCCTGCCAAACTCGGTTGTCAGAAATGCCATTTTTTTTCATGATTTCTCTTCTTTGCTTCTTTGACCATCCGGACTATTTTGCTTGCAAATAAGGGAAACTTTATTCAAATCAGCTTAAGCAAAAACAAACTGGTGTGTGCCTTTGTGGGTGGTGGTGGTAGAATCTACTGGCTTCTGCTCTGGAAAGACAGCAGGAGTAACTCACAGAATTAGGGTCTGAAACCAGGGACTAAAAAGAGCCAGCACCCTTCCTCTCTGCCCATCTCTTGTGTGGTCCTCTCTCTGCTTCTCTTTGAAGATTAGCCTCTTTCTTTCCTACTGCCAGCAGGTCTCCCTCACCTGACAGGAATCATGGCCACTGGCAGCCCCAGGTTTGCGACCGCAGTAGAACAAGAATCAAGAGGGCAATCCCAGAGAAGGGCTGTGATTGGCTCTGTTTGAGCCACATGCCCACTCATTGGGCCAATCATGTTGTTAGGATGACCATGAATTGTAATTGGCCAGGCCTGGTTACATGCCCATCCTTATGGCCAGGCTGGTTGTAGGGCCTGTTTCTTTCAGATAAAGGGGAATAAGAAGGCCTGCCGGGAAGACAGAAAACAACCATCAAGTCACTGCACGGGGTTCTGTATTTTTGCCATGGCAACACTAGATAAACATCCGGGCACACTGAGCTCTTTCTTTGTTTTAACAATCACCTTGTGGGAAATTCCTAAGAATAGGATTACCACCGTGGTGCTTGCCAGAAGCCATGTCACATGTTTGCGTTTTCCAAATGTGTTCACATCTGATACTTCATTTGTGCAAAAACCCTGAGAAGTGACAGGAGAGGAAAGAGTGACACAGAGAAGCTGGGTGACAGGTCCAGGGACACACAGTGAATGAGGGCAGGGGTGAACCCAGAGACCGGCCTTCCTGACTCCCATTCCAGTGCTCTCTCTCATCACAATCAAAGTTTAGACTAGTGGGGGGAGGGTTTAAAGTCAGGGTCATCTCTGGCCTGTTAAGGGAGGGAGCTTCGTCTGCTGTCTGCCCCTTGGAGGAGCTGGGCCAGGTCCCTGGAGGAAAAGGGCTGGTGGCCCCTGCCTTCAGAGCCCGCCCGAGGTCTGATGGGGGAGGCTCCGCCACTGGATCTGGCATCCTCCCAGTGGGCACTCTCCGCACGCAGCTCCTGCAGGACACTGTGAAGATGCTTCAGCGTGAGCAGAAGTCTCTGGTCTTGGACCTGCATCTCAGCCTAGGAGAAAGAAGGAGTCTGTGAGGGGGCGGCCAGGGTGCTGGATGTTCCCCCAGAAAGCCTGCTCCTATCATTGTCTCATTGGAGACAAGCCCACAGCCTCATAGAAGCCATGTCCACCGAAGCCTCAGTTTCTTCATTTGCAAACTAGAAAGCAAATTACTTGCCTTTCAAGGCTCTCTCCCTGTTTTAGATCCCACCAGGACTTTGGGGGCTCATATAATCCCAGGAAAGGAGGGAGAGCACCAGACTTTCATCAGTGCTCATCAGTGGTAGCTGCTGGGGTTACTGACTTGTTCCTTCTGCTGCATAAAGTGACTGACATACTTCACTGATGGTCAAGGGGGGCTTCTTGGCTGGGCTCCACAGGGGAGCCCTTGTGATGTCATGTAAATTCCCTGTGATGGAGGTTAAAAACACACTTGACTGAGAAATTTGCAAGTCAGGGACCAGCAAGTGGAGACTCAGGGCTCATCTCTTGTCATATGTGGAGGCAGAGGACATTTGGCCCCGGGAGGCTGTGCCCTGGGTAGGCTTTCCCCCACCCCTACCTGTTCTCCCTCCTCATGGGTAGGAGAGAAGAGAGGTACTTTATCAAGTGGAAGCTGGCACTTTGGGTTCAGGTACTAAGCAGTCCCAGCATAGTGCCTAGTGTTTAGGGGGAGCACGGGGTGGGACTGCCACCCAGCCTCTAGATCCCTGAGGACTGTAAGTGGCTGCAGTTCCTGCTGCTGGAGTCCCCCGGGCCCATGAGAAGCCCTACTGGGTCAGCCCCTCCCACCGAGGTGAGGACAGGGTTGGTTCCCAGCTCATCCGTTGCCTGGCAACCCAGACAGGTCATTTTTGGACAATCCTCTCTGTCCCTCCCCAGAAGAAGCTGGCGTTATTGGAATACAAACTTTGGGTGCCTTCTGTGGTTCCCCAGACCACCTCCTTCTCTCTCTGGGCTGGTGTCCCCACATACTTTGGGGCTCCCTTCTGTTTTTGGACTTGGAGAAAACATCACAAGGAGAGACATAAGGCCTGGCTTCCTGAGCGGCCACTGAGGGGCCAAGTGACACAGCTCATAAGTTCAGGTGAGTTAGTGCCCCATGGGGTGGAGCCTTACAGACAGGAAATGGGAGACAGGAGTGAGCTGGGCAGATAAACTTCCTCTTCTTCTCTCCCCCAGGGTGCAGATCCTCCTTCAACCCCTGCAGAGAATCCTGCAGCCAGGTAAACCGGCTGCTGAGAGGGCCTCTGGGCCTCCTTAGGGCTCCTTTCTAAGTGGCAGCCAGCTTGGTAACGCAAGGCATCTCCTCAAATAGCATCGGCCTTTGCCTCCACTCCCTATTTCCCTCACTCTCACCACTCTGGGCTTGTACCTCCAAATAAACGGTTAATACCCCAACCCTTGCAAGCCTCTGCTTTCTAGAAGACCCAGGCTAAGACAGCTGATGTACTCCATATCCAGCTGGGTCAGGATTGTAACAGCCAACGCAGGCGCTAAGTGAATTACACCATCTCCTCACCAAATTCTTGCAATAACCCTTGTGGTGCTGGTACTATGGTTATCCCCATTTTACAATAAGGAGACTGAAGTTCAAAGAGGTAAAGCCACTTGCTAGAGGTCACACAGCTGCAGAGCTGGGCACATACCAGGACTCAGTGTAATTCTAAAACCAGTCAGGCAAGTACTGTACCCAGAGCCTCCTATGTAGGCCACGACCTACTTATCCCAGCACCTGAGGTGGTGATTGTGCACTGTGTGGCTGGTCCCAGAGGGGTGCCTGCAGGGCCTATACCCCAGCCTGAAGCTCTTCCCCAGCCTAGGGGGCACCTGGGAGTGGGGAACCAGGGAGCCTTGGAATATATGGTGTGAAAGCACCAGGTAAAAAGAAATGTAAAGACTTACCAGCTCCTTTCTCAGCCACTCCAGGGTCTGCCCAAGACTTGAGGTTGGCTCTTCTGCTGTTTTCATCTCAGCGTCCTTGGGAGAGACCTTGATGCTGACCTGGTGACGGACCTGAGGGACCTTTGATTTGGACAGTCTGCTCTCTGCTTCAGGCCAGGAGCAGAGTCTGGCTAAGTCACTGAGGATGGAGTTAATGAGAGCAGGAAGTAGCTGACATTGGAAAATGTAGTGTGTGTTTTTTTTTTAAAGGGCTTCAGTACTCTGAATAGAACAAGGGGCGGGGGGAGGGAGATCACTGGGGTATGGGTGCCTCAGAGCCTGTGGGCTCCAGAATCCCAATCTGATGCCAACAAGATCACAGAGACTATAAAGCTTTAAATGATAAAATTAATAATTATTATGGAAATAGGTGTCCGCTTTCTGAGGGCTTGTTCTGCTCTCAATGCTTTGTTATACACACACACACACAGAGATAAAAGCTCATCGGGGGCAGATGGCACAGCTTTGTCCCCAGTCCTCTCCCTCCCTCCCTCACCTACCTATGGAGTCTATAGATAAGGGAAATGCTCACTTTCCAAGTCCCCTTTCTTCTGGATGCCCATGCGCCCCATTTCTAGCAAATGAGACCAAAGCAGAAATTTGCTGTTAGACTTCTAGGAAAATGTTACCTACACGATAAGGAAAAATGTCGGGGGTGCTTCCCCTTTACTCTTACTTTCTTCTACTTCCTTCTGCCTTGAATGTGGATGTGATGCCTGGAGCTACAGTAACCATCTTGCAACCCTAAGACAAAGGCCAAGAAAATTGCAGAGTCATTGAAATCACTCAGTCACAGAACCCCCAACATCATCTGCCTGTTATATGAGACAAGAAACCCAATTTTTAATTGGGCAAACACAGTTCTAACTGACACCCCATTTATTCTTCACAACACACTGTGAAGTGGGCATCCTTTAATTCTCTCTTTCAACAAATACTTTTGAGTGCCTACGGTGTTTAAAATTCTGCTGTAGGCAGATAGAGGAGTAGAGCCCAAAATCAGAGAGACAAAGGCTGGAGCTGACATCCTAGTGGGTGGAAACAAACTATAATCAAGTTAATATTATGACGCCAAAAGATAGGATCTAGTCTCATGCGGGCTTTAAAAAAATGTATTCTATCCACTTGAACTAGGAACCCCAAACTAAGCATTAACATAGTGATCCCAGGTAAGGAGCTGAGGTGACCAGCAAAGCAAACGTAACCTGTTTTGGAGGTACTTGCCCTCAACTGGGCTACACAAGCTGTCCACAGATAAAGGTCCACTGAAGGTGAACGCTTAGCCCCAAATTACAAACTATACAAGGAAACCATCCACTATAAGTGAGAGTCAGCAGACACCAGCAATAGCAGGATTAGACCCACTTCCCCTAAGAACTTCAGATGAGATTAAAAAAAAAAAAAGTACTTTGAAAAGAATTAAAGTCATACAAAAGAATTCAAAAACATAAGAAAAAAGACACTATTTAAAAAGGCAGATATGAAAAATAACTAAATAGAACTTATAGAAGTAAAATTTATAGTAAATGTTTATAAATCAAAGACAAAAGAGTGTACATTTAAGTGTAGTGCCAGAAGACAGAGTTAGGGCAGGTGATACAGGACATAGGGAGGCAGATTACGACTCAGTAGGAGGAAAGTGTTGCTTAGAATTCTTCCAGGCAGTGGGCACTCAGCCAGTGGAGTGGGGAAGCACGGCCCAGACGATCAGGGAGGCTGGAGAAGGGGCTCCACTGGCTCAGAGATGGCACCTGCAGCATCCTTGCAAGTGTGAGACTGACTGCACAGGGAAGGGGGCCAGGACACTGTATAGGAAGCCAGGACAACTGGGTTCTAAGCCGGTTGTACCAAATTTTCTAAGTGAGCTTGAGCCTCATCCTTTCCATCTTAAGCATAATGAGGCTCAAAATAGTTACAGAAATGAGTTGTAAGAAAAATCACATTTCTTATATCCTGGATTTTACAGCTTAAGTTGCATCCTGACTGCCACATGCAGAGAAAATTTTATGTGCAATTTCTCCTAGTTAGCTGTTACTCTTTAGAACCAAAGAGGATCCAAGAATCTCCTGCTTACCACACTCACACCCCTTCTGAACACAGGGGCCAGAAATGATTGCTTCCAGGCAGGTCACCAGGCTTTGTGTCACTTGACCATGTAATTATGGGACAACTGCTTGGATCAGAAATGGGTGTCCCAGCCCAAGGCAGCCACCTGCAGACTGGACAGGAGGGAGACCCTCGGCTCGTGGGTGATGGTGTGAAAGCAGCTATGTTCTGGGTGGTGAGCAAATGATCCAATCAGACCTTCTCTCAGAGAATTTGAATTTGCCACAGTCAGAGGGGTTGGATTGTCCCAAGACTACTGTGTAATGAAACTCTCCAAAACTCCATACCTTCAAACAACAACTGTTTATTTTTGCTCTTGAGTTTGTGGTTTGGCTAAGGTGGTCTGCATCGGTCTTCAGGTCTGCAGATTTGTGCCTTCGCCATGGGTCTCTTGTCCTCCTCCTAGAATCACTGGGCTACTGGGGCAAGTTCTTCTCTTGGCAATGGCAGAGGATAGAGAGCAAGTGGAACCATGTGAGGCCTCTTTTTTTTGCGGTACGCGGGCCTCTCACTGCTGTGGCCTCTCCCATTGCGGAGCACAGGCTCCGGATGCGCAGGCTCAGGGGCCATGGCTCACCGGCCCAGCCCCTCGGCGGCATGTGGGATCTTCCAGGACCGGGGCACGAACCCGTGTCCCCTGCATCAGCAGGCGGACTCTCAACCACTGCGCCACCAGGGAAGCCCCAAGCTGTCACTTTTGCCATGTAAGCAAAGTGAGTCACACAGCCAAGCCCCAAATTAAGAGGCCAGAATGTATACTCCACCTATGAAGAGATTGTGCCACGTGTGGAGTTAGGGAGGAATGAAGAAGGGGGGCTGGCGATTCTATACTAGAAGGAAGTTAGTTCAGAAGCAGGGCCACAGACCCCGAGGGGTCCAGACGGAAGGCGGCAAGCAGAAACCATGAGATGGCAGGAGCTGGAGTCAGGAAGAGTTGCTGGGTGGCAGCGGCAGGAGACACAGAAAGGACTAGAGAGACTGGAGGATGATTTAGGACAATTAACATTTACTGCTCTCTGACTCCAGACCAGGCACCGTGATAAGCCCTTGACAACACAACCTCATCTCATCCTCAAAACCTTGTGACTGCAGTTCCCAAACTGAGCGCCAAGGCACCCAGAGGCACTTCAGAAAACTCACAGGGGCACTGCAAAATATTTTTAAAATTTGAGGGAAATACAATAATATCTGTTGAATACTGTACAAACTACCATTAAGTTGTTTGAACCTAATTTAACAAACAACTGTTAGACATTTCTTCGGGCCTGGTGCACTGTGAAAAAATTACAGAGATGATAAGGATGCCATGAACTGAGAACATTTGGGAACGTCTGCCTACGAGGTAGGCACCATTGTTATCTGCATGTTATAGCTGATGAAGAGCCTATTATTAACCCTTTTTTACAGGTGAGGAAACTGAGGCTCAAAGAGGCATAGATTTTCCTAGGATCACCCCAGCAGGTAAGCAACAGGGTTGGAATTAGAACCTGTTCTCCCTGACCTGTGTGGGAGGGTCTTGCCTGTTGTCTTGCAGGGGTGGAGGGTCAAGCGGGGGCTCAGGCTAGGCCATCTGCTGCCATCCTGGGCAGCCCAGCAGGTTCTCTGCCCAACAGAGGAGTGGTGTTGATAGGAGTGCTTGGCTATTAGAGTCTGATGCTCTGTCCTTGGCCTCCAGTGCCAACATTGAATTATCCTGGGAAGACATTTCTTGTGGTTAACTTGTTTTGACACACTTTCATTTATTTTTAATCCTACTCTCACGATCCTGGCTCAGAGAACGTTTTATTTCATAGGCTTGGAAAGCCTTGGCACATGGGGAGAAGGGGAGGTGGAACCAGGAGGCCTAGGAAAGGAAAGAACTTAAACTCCTCAGCGAGGAAAAATGTCCTCACCAATTATCAAAGCCAGAATGGCCATCCATGCCTCATCCATGGGCAGCTGGCCTCCATGTGCCAGACGAGACTCTGCCCTGGATGCCAGAGGTATGGCGCTGAGTAAAAAGACCTCACACCTGACCTCACAGGGCTTATGGTCCAGCTAGTAGGAGAATTCGTTAGCCATCAAGTGGTTCAAAAATCATACTTTATATCACAAACCCGGAATATATATATGAATACATGAATATATGAATGAATGGATGAATGAATAAATGTGCAAATGAAGAAACCATGGCTCAGATGGTGATGTGAGTTGCCCAAACAAGTCAGCAGCTGTGGCAAAAATTGCAGGTTGTTCCTCAATATCCCTTCTCCCATTCACACATGGCAAAAGACTATCCCTAGACTCCCCGGCAGGGAAGTGTGGTCAGATGATTAAATCCTGGTCAGTGGGATATGAATGGATGTGATGTGTGCAATTTCTGGGCTGTGCCTTTAAAAGGAGGGAGGAGGATTCCTGCACCTCCCCCTGCTTCTCCTTCTGTTGACTGGAATATACTCATAAGGGCTGGAGGTGGAGCAGCCATCTTGGGCCACCAGGTGGAGGATGGCAGAGCAACAAGATAGAAAGAACTGAGGTCCCCTGCGACTTGTGAAGCCACCGTATCAGCCTTAACTGCTGTGTGTGCTTTTACACGAAAGAGAAATGAATTCTGTTTTATTAAAGGCACTATCATTTTGGGCCTCTTTATTACAGGAGTCAAACCAATATCCTAAAACTATAGCAGCAGAGCTAGAGGGAGAAGCCAGGTTCCTTGACTGCCCCCACTCAGGCCCTTCCATAATCCCCCCACCTATATATTTTATTCTCTTCCAAGTGTCTTCTTGTTTGAGACCTGATCTGCTCCTCACAACAGCTCTGTGAAGTCCATAGCAGGGAGAGGACTTCCGTGATGCTCACTGGACAGACAGGGAACCCGAGGCGTAAGAGTAGTAGGCGACCTGCCCTGAGACACATGGGCAGAGTTATTTCCATCTCTTGGATGCAGCAGGTGGGCTCAGTGATCTCACTGCCTCCGTGTCTGACTCCTAATCTAGGGCCCTACCCAGCCTTGAGGGCGGTCCCTCTTTTATCCTGGGCACCTTCGGCCTCATCCCCACTTTGTAAAATACAAATAAGGTGGAAGTTTAGCAGAGAGAAGCTTCCACATTGTGAGAGCCCTTAAGCCCACCTTTCTTACCACGCAAGCTCGTGCCATCACAGCGGATGGAGGACCAGTTGACTTGGGGGTCCCAACACTGCCTCTTCTTCTGTGCTATTTCCCCCCTCCCAGCAGGCCCTCGCTTCACCCCAGACAGCAAGGCTGGTAATCTGATCATTTGTCTTCTGCCTGTGCTCTTTATCTGTGTACTCATGGGTCCTGAACATGCCCTGCACCTCTGTGTCCTGTAGCAAATGCTTCCAGAGCTCCACCCACATCTCCCTGACATTCCCCTTCTCCATGTGTGCCCAGGGCTTCCTACTGCAAAGTACATCTGACTCTCTGCTTAAGGAACGTGCTTGACCTGTGCAGAGGACAGGCTGGACGTGCTGGCAAAAAGGAGTTGGTGGATAAATACCTCCCTTCCCTCAGCTCTCTGGTGGGACAATACTCAGTCCAGCAGGACTGAGTCCCAGTTGCCTGCAGCAGCCATGGGCTTGCCCACTGGTACATCGGAAGCCTTCCCTTCCGTTCCGTGTCGAACTTCCCCACTCCTCTGCAGTGCTTCCTGGAACCACCTCCCAGATAAACCACTTGCCCTCAAATTCTTGTCTCGGGTTTGCTTCTGGGGGAACTCAACCTATGACACATCCTATCCCTGTGTGCCCTGTACACATGAGTCCCGTGCACCTCTTCTGTGCATGAGTGTCCTGTATATGGGTATTCTAGCCCTTCTGCTCTGTACACAGGCACCCTGTGTACGTGTATCCTATACACACCTGTCCCATGCCCAGGTACCCAGTACACAACCCTATGTCCTTATGTCAGGGAAGCACAGCCTCTGACCCTGATGAGGTGGTGGAGACTCTGGAAGCAGAGTGGAACTGTGGGAAAAGTGTTTCTTGGCCGCAACTAGCCTTGGGTGTGACTCTGAGGCAAGCTGCCCAGTTGATGTGAGTCCCAATTCCCTCGCCAGGTGAATGAGTGGGAGATAAAACTGAATGGGGTAGGGAGAGTAGGCATGCGGCCAATCAGCCCTGGTCTATCTGAGGTTCCCCAATCCATCTGGAAGTCCAGGCCCTTGGTTCTGGTTGTACTTCTACTACCCCTCAGTGTGGCTACAGAGCGATCTCCTCTCTTTGGCATTCAATTTTCCTAAATGTAGGAAAGGGGATTAGGAATTCCCTGGCGGTCCAGTGGTTAAGACTCGGCGCTTTCACTGCGGTGGCCTGGGTTCAATCCCTGGTTGGGGAACTAAGATCCTGCAAGCCTTGTGGCTCGGCCAAAAAAAAAAAAAGTGGGGGGGAGTGGGGAGAATAACATTAACAGCTCAGGAAGTTTGCACATGCTTTGAAAATTATGATGGAACTCAGCATAGTGGCTATCAGCACTTAGTTGGGGTCTGGATTTGAATCCCAGAAATGTCGTAAACCGGCTGTGTGACCTTGGGCAAGTTATTAACCACTCTTGCCTCCACTTCCTCATCTTAAAATGGAGATAATCATAGCACCTGCATGACAGGTGGTTACGATAATTAAGTGAGTTAATGTTTGTACAGCACTTAGAATATTGCCTGGCATTTGGAGAGGGCTACATAAGTGTTTGTCAATTAAAATAAACACACAAGTAATTCATTACTATTACCTCATCCTTGAGCCTGTTAAGAGTTATTCCCTCCTCCAGTAATACTTTTCCTTTCTCCCCCTTTCTTCCCCTAGTGAAACTTTAAGTTTGCCTGGGTTATTCTTTCATATGACCCTTTTGGACACACTGAAGGCTGTATTCAGAGTTTTCTCACCTGGAACACAGGAGGTCAGATTGGATCTGTATTTTTCAAACTTCAGCTACTCACATACCTGCTTCTCGGTTTTGCCTACCACCTCTACTTTGACTTACTTGTATTTGTCTTTAAACCGATCATATTAGATAGGAAAACTCTTCTGAGTGACAGAAAATTCCAGGTAATAATAGCTTATACAAGAGTTTATTTCTCTAACAAATAAAAGTGTGGGAAGGGCTTCCCTGGTGGCGCGGTGGTTGGGGGTCCACCTGCCGATGCAGGGGACATGGGTTCGTGCCCCGGTCCGGGGGGATCCCACATGCCGCGGAGGGGCTGGGCCCGTGAGCCATGGCCGCTGAGCCTGTGCGTCCAGAGCCTGTGCTCCGCAACGGGAGAGGCCGCAGCAGTGAGAGGCCCGCGTACCGCAAAAAAAAAAAAAAAAAAGTGTGGGAAACTATCCCAGGCTGGTGTTTCCATGGTCATCTGGGATCTAGATTCCTTCAATTTTTTTGCTCCCCCATCCTAACGTGCTTCCAGCTCATGGTCCAAGACTACTGCTCCAGCTCCAGCCATCAGGTCTGCATCCTGGCTGCAGGAATGACAAAAGGGGAGAAGGAGGTCATATCCCCTTCCTTTAAGAACACTTAATACATTTTGCCCACACCTTCTCCTCTGATGATGAATAATGGCTCATTGCCTACTTGTTCATACATAACTGCAAGGGAGGCTGGGAAATGGAATCCTTATTCTGATTGCACTGTGCTAGCTATCGGTCAACAAGTCTATCCCAGTGGAAGAAAAGGAGAGTGTATAGTGGGGGAAACCAGCAGAATATGTTGCTCCAACTTCATATAGACGCATATATTTTTCTGTCCTCATTCTAAGCAATATTATCCATGATATCTTTAGTTTCCTGAGCTAGTTATCTATTTTTCTAAAACACATTAGAATAAAATAAATACCTAGCCATTAAAATGAATACATATACATATGGGGGGGTGTGTATACAGATACAGGATAGATGGTGGGAGACTGTTACTGCCTCCAGTGATCCATGCCTCTCAGTATTCATACACTTATGTAGACCCCTCCCCTTGACTCTGGGCTGGCCTGTGACATTCACTAAAGCGATAGAATGCAGCAGAAGTGACATTGTGACTGTTCCCTCAGCTTTAGGAAGCTCCAACAGCTTCTGCTTTTGTACTCTGGGAAAGTTGAGTGCCATAAAAACTCTGACTACCTTGAGACCACCACTGTATAAGGAAGCCCACGCTAGCCACCTGGAGAGTGTGGCAGATAATAGGAGAACCCACAGCCAGTTCCCAGCTGTTTGTATCACCCTAGCTGACACCATGTAGAGAAGAATTGAGCTGTCCCCACCAAATCCAGCCCAAACTGCAAAACTGAGCAAATAAATAATTTTCTTTTAAGCTGATAAATTTTGGGGTGCAGCCATAGATAACCAAACACATTTATCTATATAACACCAAGAAATCATGTCATGTACCATACCCTTTGGAAAATTCTGGATTAAGTGATATTCTAATATTCTACAAGAACATTCTCTCACAGACCCACACGTCTCATAGACACATAACTGCAGTGAATTGATTGAGGACTTATCACATGCCAACATGACCACAATAACCTCCTGATGGTCTCTGCTTTCTCTCTTGTCCCCTCGCACCTGGGAGCAGCCAGAGGGAGAAGGTTTGCAAAATGCAAATCTGATCACGTCATTCTCCTGCTTACCACCCACTGCAATGTCCACAAGGAGTCTTCTTAGGTTCAACTACACACTCAGACTCAACAGATGACCACAAGCCATACTTGGCATTGACATACTCTGATGGATGGAAGACAGGAACCTCAGCTTGCTAGAATGGCACTCAATGTCAGCACCAGCACTCAACTCTCCCTCTCAGCGGGGGAGTCCTTGCTGCATGTGTACCAGAGCAGTACAGCACAGGTTCAAGGAAATGAATCCCCATCTGGTGGGTGCAGGAGTCATCGTGGCTTAAAAGCTTCATGTCCCCTGGGAGCCGATACCTTTGTACCTGCCCAATTACAGGAGTCACCATGCTCATGAAGCCCAAAATATGATTTCCCACCAGGTATTTATAGTTCCTCTCATCCCAGATGCAATTTACCAATCAGGGGTCTTTAAGAAAAAAAAAAAACCCTTTAGTTTTTAGAACAGTTTTAGATTTACAGAAAAATTGGGAAGATAGCACAAAGAGTTCCCATACCCAATTTCTTCTATTATCAACACCTTATATTAGTATGATAACTTTGTTATAATTAATGAACCAATATTGATCCATTATTATTAGCTAAAGTCCACACTTTGTTCAGATTTCCTTAGTATTTACCTAATGTCCTTTTTTCCTATTCCAGGATCTCATCCAGGACACCACAGTACATTTAGCCGTCATGCATCTTTAAGGCTCCTCTTGGCTGTGACAGTTTCTCAGACTTTCCTTGTTTCAACAGTTCTGAGGTCAGGTATTTTGTAAAATGTTCCTCAGCTGGGATTTGTGTGATGTTTATCTCCTGGTTAGACTGGGGTTATGGGTTTTGTGAGAGAGATCCCAGAGGTAAAGTGCCAGTCCCATCACACCATATCAAGGATACATACTATTAACATAATTGGACTGTTGATGTTGACTTTGATCCCCTGGCTGAGGTAATCAGGTTTGTCAGTTTCTCCACTATAAAATTATCTCCACCCCCACTTCCATACTGTACTCTCTGAAAGGCACTATGCTCCGCCCACACTTAAGAATTGGGGAGTTATGCACAAATAATAGAGAATAAACTAGTGGTTACCAGTGGGGAGAGGGGAGGGACGATACAGAGGTGGAGGGGTGGGAGGTACAAACTATTGTGTGTAAGATAGGCTACAAGAATGTATTGTACAACCCGGGGGAATATAGCCAATATTTTGTAATAACTGTAAATGGAATGTAACATTTAAAAATTGTATAAAAAATCTCTACACAGGAGTCTAAAAAAAAAAAAGAATTGGGGTGTTACGTTGCTTCCTTGAGGATGGAATATTTGGAATTCAGCATCAGAGATTTCTCTTTTCCCCCCATTTTTTCATTTATCATATTTTAGGTTACAATCCAATATTTTTTTTTTGATCAAATTTTTCTAACTTTGGCTATTAGGAGCTCTTTTAGTCAGCCCCTATGTCCTTTGACATACCCCCATCATTGTGTGTGTGTGCGTGTGCGTGTGTGTGTGTGTGCGTGTGGTTTGTTCCTTCCTTACTTTCTGGCACTATCAGATGCTCCAGGCTTGTCTTGTACATTTCCTGCTCCAGAATCAGCCATTTCTCCCTGGTTCCTTTTATTGGAGAGTGGTATTAGAAACCAAGATATGGGAACCAGGTGCGCTTGTTGCTATGCAGTGTCATGCAGCTAGGTTCTCTCAGCTGACAGAGAAAGGAAATATAGTGTATACTGACTTGTGTATATATACATTTATAGTTATCTATCACATGTATCATAAATACGTACTCATCTACATCAATATTATGTTAAACATGAGTTCATACTGATATCTCCAATTCTAATCCATTACCACATGGATCATTCTAGGCTCCTCCTTGGGGTCATTTTTATCATAGCAATGTTGCCTAGTAACAGAGTGATATATGTTTATCTGTTTCCAAGGAAACAGAGCTAGACAGTTAACCAAAGGTCAAATTCTCATGCAGAAGAGGAAAAGTTTGTTAACTCTTTACTCACTGGTCAATGACTCCCCACTGCTCTGGGGATAAAGAACCAACTGCTTGGCTTACAAGGATTCTCAGTGACCTGACTCACTGACAGTCCAGCCTCATCTCCAACGTTCCTTATTGAGCCCTTCAGGGCAACCACCCTGGTGTCCGTCAAGCCTCACACTCACCATACTCTCTTCTACCCCAGGGCCCTTGCCCATGCCAGTCCCTCTGCTGGGCCTCTCTTCCTGCTGTCTTTACCTAGTTGCCTCCTATTCATCCTTTCAATCTCGGCTCAGTCCTCACTTCTGCAGTGGAGCCAGGAGCCATCCCCATCTCCCAGACTAGGTCAGCACCTTGCTGAAAGCTTGAACAGCACTACGTACCTCTGCTCTGTGGCAGTGTTACATTTACTTATCCTTTTCTCCCACTGGAATACAAACTTCTAAAGGGTAGGGATGAAGTCTACCTAATTAATCAGTATATAATAGGAGCTCAATAAATATTTGCTCATTTTCTCCATTCTTTATTCAATAAATATTTATCAAGGGCCTCCTATGTGTTGGCTCCTTTTCTAGTGTCTGGGGATACAGGAGGGAGGGAAACAGGCAAAGCTTCTGCCTCTTGACACATATTTTAGTGGTCGTGACAATAAAGAAAGAAATAAGCAACTGTCAGGAGTTGATAAATGCTATGGAGAAAAATTCAGAGTTAAGGAGTAAAGGGTGCTGGGGCACTGCTAGTTTTAAAAGGATGATGTAGGAAGGTGTCTCTGAGAAGGTGACATTTGAGCAAAGACGTGAAGGAAGTGAGGGCGAGCTCTGGGGTTCTCAGGAAGAAGAGTGTCCCAGGCAGAAGGAACAGCAAAGGCAAAGGCTCTGAGGCAGGGCTGAGGGAGGGAACTGTGCACGCTTTACAGGGAGTATCTCATCTAATCCCTATAACCCTTGCTAAGTCCATTAAACAGATGAGGAAACTGAGCTCTGAGAGGGGACGAGGCCACACACCCATGAATGGTGGAGCTGGGATTCTCTCGGGAGTCTGGTGCCACAGCCAGCTCCTTTTGAGGTCCCTGACAATAGGCTTCTGGAAGGCAGGAAGAGACTGAAGCCCTCCCATCCCCGGAGGTCCTGCCCAGGTCTCTGTCACACTGGCCTCAAAGGCCTGGCCTCCAGGGTGGCCTCCACTGTCCTGCTTGTCAAGGACAGCACAGGCCTTTGGAGCAGGACATGTCAGGTTTTCACATGTCAGGTTTTCACATCTGTCCTTCCAGATGGCTGACCTCTGCTGACCCTTCCAAAGCTCCTGGAGTCTGCATTTTCATGATTCCATTGGCAGAGGCGAATACTGAGGCTCAGAGAGGCGGGAGGACTTACCAGAGGCCACGAGAGTGAGCTGGCCACGGAGACTTCCGGAAACCCCATGATCTTCACACGGACCTCCTCTCTGGGCTTCACTTGGGCCCCCAAAGAGGGAGAGTCTCCTTAACTTTTGTGCTCTAGGCATCTCACTGATTCACCCTAATCTGAGCCCTTTAATGGAGAGAAATAGTGGAATCTGCCCTACTCACCACCTGCTCACCCAAACCCACCAATGGTCTCTGGGGGGATCAGACAGGGGCCCTGTTCTCCAGGAGGTGCCAGTCTGATGAGGGATGCTGGCACTCACTGAAAGTCACAACTCTCAGAAATAAGGACAATAACGCAGGCAAAGAGCACAGCTGTAGAGGCCTCTGGGGCGAGGGAGTGTGTGGGGCAGCGAGCTAGGCTTCCCAGGGGAGGGGGCACTACAGCTGGGCCTTGGAGGAAGAAGGTGTGTGTGGCCATTGGTAATCCTCCAAGATAACACCCGTCTTGGGCTGTGTACCTCAGTGTGTGTGTGTGTGTGTGTGTGTGTGTGTGTGTGTGTGTGTGTGCGTGTGTGTGTGTGTGTGTGTGTGTGTGTGTGTGTGTGTGTTTGGGGGTGAGGGGTGGTCTTCAGAGGCTTCTTTTCAGCCTTCAGGTGGCGCCCTTGAGCCACGGAGTCACAAACGCCAGAGAAGACTATCCCGACCTAAGGACCTCGGAGAGGACCCTGGGTCCTACCTGAGGGCTGTGTGTGTGTGAGGGGGTGAGGAGAGGAGGAAGAGTGGGGGCTTGGCGCAGTAGGGGCTCCCCAGCCGAGGGGCGAGGCCGGCGGCCGAGGGAGGGGTCTCTTTCAGCACTCACCCCCGCGCCTCGCCGCTGCGCCCAGGCACCACGAGATGAAGGCTCCAGTTCCCTAAGCCCAGGTGCTGGCGAAACAGATCTGCCCCAAGGGGTGGGGAGGGCAGGAGGATGGATCCGTGTCCCCCCACTCTCACCCTAGTCCGTTACCCTCCTCCCAGTGCCTCCCCGCGCTAACTCTCCCGGCGCCCTCGCCGGCCGCGGGCGGAGCCCGATCCGCTGCGCTCGGCGATCCCCGGCTCCCGCCCCTTCCCCGTCCTCCCTCCCCGGAGCCCTCAGAGGCCGTGGCCGCCTCGGTACAGCCCCGCGCGGAGCGAGCAGGTAAGTGCGCCGCGGCAGCGTCTCCGGGCCGGGCCCGGCCGGGAAGGGGGCGGGAGCCGGGGAGGGCGAGGAGGAGGCGGCGGCCAGGCCCGCTTTCTCCCGGGCTGCGCCGCAGCACAGACACCGGCGGGCGGGCACCGGCTGCGGGGAGGCGCACTGGGAGGACGCGCCCTCGCCGTTGCCCGGCGCCCTCGCCTCCCGCGTGGGGAGGCAGTGAGGGAGGCCCGGCACAGGTACGCACGCGAAAAGGGGACTGCGAGGGGCGGCGGGAGACCGAGGGCCCGAGGCGGGGAGGGGCGGCCAAGGAGAGCTAGCCTGACCTCGCGGCCCGGCCGAAGGACACGAGGCGAGGGGACCCGGGCGCACGCCTGTCCTCGCAGATCCTGGCCTTCGTGGGTCGCCTGGCCGCCTGGCAACCGGCTCCGCTCTTCCCGGTCCGGCCTGGCCCGGCCCAGTGGCGTTTGTGGTCAAGGGCAGGAGCAGGGGGTGTGAGCTGCGGGCTGGCGGGCGCGCGGGTGCGGCGGGCAGTCGGGGTGCTGGGGCTTTCTGCGCGGAACTTTGGGTATAACAGCGTGGACATATCTGAGAGCCCGAGGCTTTGTGTACAACTCGTGCGTGTGTCTATCGATTGGGTTTTGTGAAGCTTACCCACTCCCGCTGTGCGTCTGTCTCCCCGCGTGTTAGTGCACACCAGTGGGTGGGGTGCTGGGCCTGGGGCGATCTTGGTGGGTCTTAGCAGTCCTGAGGGTAGTAAACTCTGTGTGTGTGTGTGTGTGTGTGTGTGTGTGTGTGTGTGTGTGTAACCAGCTCTGTCCCTTGCTGGGGTGTGGGTACCAATGTGGTCTGTGGATCCGTGGCTCACACTGCGTGGCTTCCCATGTCTGTTGCATGTGGAAAAGGCCCCTGGGGGTATGAGTGTGGAACTGGGGTGTGCTTTTCAGGTCCTGTTGGACTGCATGTGAAACTGGAGTGTTACTGGTACAGTTGTGGGGTGTGAGCAGTGGACACCAGCATCATTGTCAGCTTGTCTGTTTCTGCTTATGTTTTGGATAATTTACTGGGCATGTCCTTGTAAGTGGTGGGCATCTCTGAACCTGTGTGTCAGATACATAGCAGCTCTAGGTAAGAGGGAACCTCCTTTTCCTCCACCCTCTTCCTAACTCTGCTGGCATCCTAAGGAAAAAGTTTTGGGTTCCTGCCAAGTGAAAGAGCCCTGCTCCAAGAATTTGGGTGTCCTGGGTTTTTTCTGGGATATGGAAGCATCAATGTGTTGGTCTGGGAAGGGGGTTCCTGGGCCACTCCAGGGGCTGAGTTCTGTGGAGGATGCTTAAGACATGGGTGGGGGACCACATCTGGACACCAACTGGGCAGGAGTGGTCACTGCCAGTCCCTGTTACTGGCTGGGCACTCAGGAAAATGCTTTTGGTGCCAAAAGTAAAAAAAGCCAATGAACACACCTCTCCTCTTGGTTTACTGGAAAGTGGGAGCAGTCTGGGCAGAGCCTGGCCCTGAGTAGGCACTCCCCACCCTGTGTGTGGGAAGGATTGTCTGCCTGGGCAGGTTGCCAAACCATTCCTGAGGGCTGGCTGTGTTCCAAGCCCTGTGCAGGGGGCCGCGGACCCAGACATATCCCTGCCCTCAAGCTGCTCGTGGTTGATGTTAAACAGTGGGATAAAGTAGAGAATCTACAAATGAGGCCTGGAAGACCAGGGAAGGAGGGCGGAATGATGCCACTGGTACAAGAGTGTGTGGGTTTGCAGGCTTTTAAGTGATAACAATTCTTGGGGAACCTGCTTTCAACTCCTGGCCCCCACATGCGTGCCATGGGATCTTGGCCACATTTTGTAAAATGGAGATAGTAATAACTGCTCGTGGGGCTCGTGGGGGTTCTACACAATACTCCTGAGCGAAGCGCCCGCAGTAGGGCCCAGCAGGGAGTGTAGGTGCTCAGTAAACATTTATTAAATTGGAACTCAGGAAAAAGGGACATGGTCATAGAGATGGGTTGTAAGTGGAAACAGGCTTTGTACTCACATGAAAGGCCCTGTGTGTGCTAAGAGGAGGTGTCTGATGCAGGCCCATGTTGGAAGGAAGATCAGAAAGATCGAGCCTTCCTGCCCTGAGGCTCTTTAAATTTCATTCATTCCATTCATTTTCACTTCATTCATTTGCTTATATCCTCCCTCTCTCTCTCTCTCTCTCTCTCTCTCTCTCTCTCTCTCACACACACACACACACACACACACACACACACTGAAGCACAGAGAACTGGAGAATAAATTCAGGCACACGAATGCAGAGAAAGGTCTAGAATCCTGTGTACATGTGTGTAGACACACTAGGGCATATGAGCCACTCTGCACCTGGGGGTCTCTGTGCAGTGTGGGGACTTGGGTCTGTGGTGTATGTACCCACAGTACATCAGTGTGCAGGGGGAATGGGGTAGTTCTGCTGTGGGATCAGGAGTTCTACATGCCAGTTGGGGCGTGTCGGGGGAGCACCAGATCTGCCTGATGGAGGACTCCATCATCAGCTCCAGCTGAGTGTGGCTGTGAGGGAATGGGGGCTAGGGTGGTGAGATTCTTTCCTTTTGCAAGAGAAGCCAGGCATCCAAGGTTTGAAGTGTAAAATGTTCACTGCAGCACTATTTACAATAGCCAGGATATGGGACCAACCTAAATGTCCATTGACAGAAGAATGGATAAAGATGTGGCTCATATATACAATGGAATATTACTCAGCCATAAAAAGAAATGAAATTGAGTTACTTGTAGTGAGGTGCATGGACCTAGAGTCTGTCATACAGAGTGAAGTAAATCAGAAATACTGTATGCTAACGCATATATATGGAATCTAAAAAAAGAAAAAGGGTGGTGGGCTTTCCTGGTGGTGCAGTGGTTAAGAATCCGCCTGCCAATGCAGGGGACATGGGTTCGAGCCCTGGTCCAGGAAGATCCCACATGCCACGGAGCAACTAAGCCCATGCGCCACAACTACTGAGCCTGTACTCTAGAGCCCGTGCTCTGCAACGAGACGCCACTGCAATGAGCAGCCTGCGCACCACAACAAAGAGTAGCCCCTGCTCACTGCAACTAGAGAAAGCCCACACACAGCAGTGAAGTCTCAACGCAGCCAAAAATAAATAAATTTATTAAAAAAAAAGGGGGGGGGTACTGATGAACCTAGTTGCGGGGCAGGAATAAAGAGGTAGACATAGAGAATGGACTTGAGGACATGGGGTGGGAGGGCGAAGCTGGGGCGAAGTGAGAGTAGCATCGACATACATACACTAAATGTAAAATAGTTGGCTGGTGGGAAGCAGCAGCATAGCACAGGGAGATCAGGTCGGTGCTTTGCGATGACCTACAGAGGTAGCATAGGGAGGATGGGAGGGAGGCTCAAGACGGAGGGGATATGGGGCATGGGTAGGCATATGGCTGATTCGCTTTGTGGTGCAACAGAAACTAACACAGTATAGTAAAGCAATTATACTCCAATAAAGATCTATTTAAAAAAATAAATTAAAAAATAAAGTGTAAAATCTTTTGCTTTTTATATATTGGCAACTGCTTCACCAGAAACCAGATGAACAGACCAGAAACAAAAAAAAGCAAAACTTCTATGAGGCAAATATGGCCCATGGGCTGTAAGCTGGTATCCTTTGGCACATGTGCTGTCTGTCTGTGTGGGTGTGTATTCAGGTACTTGGGTAGGGTGTCTCCTCTTTACCCCCTTACCTGCTCCTCTCCCAGCTCCCCTTCTGTGGTCTGCATCCAGGTCCCCCCATCTTCTATTTACATAAAGGCATTTGGCCTTGACCTCAGTCATGGCTCTCAGATATGCTCCTTTCTCTTTGCCCTCTCAGCTTCCATGTCTCCCCTGACCACAATGGGTTCCTCCCTGGACCCCTGGCCTCCACTCTCCTCCTTCCCCATCCTGTCTGTCCTCCATGCAGCAGCCAGAGAGAGCTTTCCAAAACCTAGGCGATGTTAGCCCTCCCATCCCCAACGCCTCGCCTCCCTGGCTCCTTGGCCTGGTTTTCAGAGTCCCTAGCGAGCTGGTCCCAGCTGACCTCAAGGCACCCCTTCTCCCTCTCCAGAATGCCCTTGTCCCCTCTCAGTGCTGGGGGATTTCCCACTCATCCTCCGAGGTTTGGCTCAAATGCCACCAACTCCTAGAAGCTTCCCTAACTTTCTCCTTTTGTTCTTAGGACCACCTTCATCTCTACCCCTTCCCCTGCCCCCAGTCATTCTCACTTCATCACAACAGTGTCCATTAATTGAACTGGCAGGGGGCTTAAATGCCTTATTTTATGAAATCCTCACATCATCCCTATGAGGGAGACATTTGGCTTATTCACATTTAACAGATGAGAAAATTGAGTCTGGAAAGGTCACCTCACTTGCCAAAGCTCAAGTGGTGACGCTGGGATTAGAACCTATCTACTGTATTTAAATTCCCTCCATCATAATAGCTCATTCTGATACTTACTGAGTCCTTACTATTCTGAGCACTTTATATGGATTAACTCAATCCCTATATCAGCCCTGTTAAATACGGAGTGGTAGTATTACTGTCATTTAATATAGAGGGAAACAGGCCCAGAGACGATACGGGAATTGCCCAAAGCCACATGCCCGCCAGTGGTGAAGCAGGATCCTAGCGCGGATTGGGTCTCACTGCTCTGTCATTATCTTATCCCCTGCCTCCCCCTCTGGCTGGCGGGCTCCCCCTCCTCCCCGGTGGAAACTCGGCCTGACTCACCTTCACATCTCTCGGGGCCTTCTGTGATGTCTGGCACCAGCAGGCTCTCAGTAGAGGTTCACTAAATTCCACTGACTTTCTGTTTTCTCTTCTAGCTGCCCAGCGGCCAAGGGATGAGCTGGGGCCCGCCTTCCCAATGGCATCTCCCCCTGGTCTGGAACTGAAGACACTGAGCAATGGTCCCCAGGCCCCAAGGAGACCAGCTCCTCTGGGTCCAGCGGCCCCACGCAGGGAGGGTGTGGAGAATGCCTGCTTCTTTGCGGAGGAGCACGAGACTCATTTCCAGAACCCTAGGGATGCCAGACTGGGCAGCTCCCCCAGCCCCCCTGAGGGCGTCCCCTCATGGCCCCGATCCCAGAGGGACGACCTGTCCCTGCGTTCAGAAGAGGGGCCAGGCCTGGAGCCTGTGAGCCGCCCGGTGGATTACGGCTTCGTTTCCGCTCTGGTTTTCCTGGTGAGCGGGATCCTCCTGGTGGTGACTGCATACACCATCCCCCGAGAGGCCCGTGTCAACCCGGACACAGTGTCAGCACGGGAGATGGAACGACTAGAAATGTACTATGCGCGCCTGGGCTCACACCTGGACAAGTGCATCATTGCAGGCCTGGGGCTGCTCACGGTGGGCGGCATGCTCTTGTCCGTGCTGCTGATGGTCTCCCTGTGCAAGGGAGAGCTGTACCGCCGGCCGAACTTCGTCCCTGGCAGGGGCTCCAGGAAGACCTACGGCTCCATTAACCTGCGCATGAGACAGCTCAGTGGGGATGGGAGCCAGGCCCTGGTGGAGAACGAAGTCGTCCAGGTCTCGGAGACCAGCCGCACCCTCCAGGGGTCTTAAGTAAGAGCCCACCCTATCTGGCTGCTTCAGCTTCAGGGCTACAAGGCCTCCGAGTCTGGGGTTTTGGACTGAGCTCCACATAGGGCCCCGTGGAAGGAGTCCCGGGTGCTGGAGGGGGAGCTTGGGGCCTGGCCCAGGCTTCGCTTGGGAGAGCTGCCCCCGATCTGTTTTGTAGCTTGAGGTTTTGCATAAGGTTTTGTTTGAAGGATGGCTTCTGCTGCTAAAAATACAGAAGTTTGGAAACTGCTGCCCTTGGAGGATGAGTTTCTTGGCCTGCCCGAGGGTCGAGAGCTGTCTGAAAGGCTGCCCATCCTGTTCCCCATGTCTTGGGGAATTCCGGGTTCTCTGCTGTCCTCATCAGCCATGGATGGGTGTTGGGCAAACTTGGCTTTGAGCCCTGACTGTCTAAGGTGGGAGCTGGCTTCATGATGAGGGGAGAAGTCAGCCCTGGGATGACCTCCCCACTCCAGGCCTCAGTCCCCCTGACTGTGAGGTGAGAGGGATGGCCCCTCCAGTTCTGCCCTAGGAATTCCTATATGGAATGGGAGCCCAGTTTCTGCATCTGGCCGTTCCTTCAGGGGACGAGAGTGTCTGGCAGGTGCTGACCATTCTCTGTGCCATTTTCTGACCCAGTGTTGGTGGCCACCACTGTCACACAGCCAGCATCTCACTCGGTCCTGTTAAAGGACCCCCTAAGCCCTCAGGTTAGACTGGGCTAAATCCAGAGTTCGCTACAGCCTGGTCTTGGTCTTGGGATTGAATTACCTGCTGTGACTAGATCTTAGCACACATTTTACAAAGTCACGTGCACAGTTTTCACTAACTCCCTGGACAAGGGCGGGGGGATCTTTTAAACAGGAAAGGGTAGGGGCTTTGTTGTATTTCTGTGGACACAGTGTGGGCCTTCATTACCTCCCCTTCCTCAATAATATGTCTCTTAGGCCTGACCTTATCCTGGTAACAGAAAAAAAATTTTTTTTTAATGCTGAATTTGTAACTTCCTTCCCCAACTCCCGTAGCTGTAAAGTGCAGCCCCAATTTATTGGGAGAGAAATCAGGCACATTCTGGTGGCCTGAAAATTCTAGCCACATTGATCACATTTGTTCTGTTTCTCTTGTCGAGTGTTTCCAGGCTCTGTCCAGATTCTCTTTAAACTACTGACAAAGAGGGCTTCCCTGGTGGCGCAGTGGTTGAGAGTCCGCCTGCCGATGCAGGGGACACGGGTTCGTGCCCTGGTCCGGGAAGATCCCACATGCCGCGGAGCGGCTGGGCCCGTGAGCCATGGCCGCTGAGCCTGTGCGTCCGGAGCCTGTGCTCCGCAACGGGAGAGGCCACAACAGTGAGAGGCCCGTGAACCGTAAAAAAAAAAACAACTACTGACAAAGAAAGGAAGTGGGCCCTAGCGGGCAAGGAGATAAAGGTGTTTGAGGACTGGGGGAGGGCATCGTCCATTCTGAAAGGCCCTAGAGGGCTTTGAGAGTACGTGCCTTCTAGGCCACTGGTGTGAAGACTCTAAAGGGGTCAATTCTGTGAGCCTCCGACCCACGCAGGTCCTACATACTCCATCTCAGTTGGCCATGTGGGACATTGATCCTAACTGACTCTTCAGGGTGGGAGGATAGGGTGGGCATGGGGTCTGTAGGCTAGAGCAGCCCTGATTACCTGTAACCTGAGCCTTCAGTCCGGTGAGTTGAACATCTGGGCAGTGTAACATCATAGCTTCTATGACGGATCAAATATCTGCTCCTGCTGGCAGGTTTTGCCAGCAGTAGGGGGCTGGGGGAGGGCTGGAGGGGACAAAGCCTATTCAGCTTGGCCTGTCAGGTTCTGTTCCTGGTGTTTAAGAGGTGTGGTTTGAAAAGGACAAAGCCTCAAGATGGTGAAAGACTCACAAGTCAAGGCTCCACGCGAGGAGTGGAGGCAGAAAGTGGCATGAGCCATTCTAGGTAGTAGAATTGAACATCCCAGATGATGGGCCTTTCATATCCATAATGATAATAATAAAAATATCAGTCCAAGCCATTGGATTATTGTGAGCTATTGTCAGTTTAAATGCAATGGATTGTTTTTAGGGGCTAAATCTGTTAGAAGATTAAATCTAGATTAAACCAGGAATCCCAGGTTTTCTCTAAGTCAGAGAAGCCAGCTTTGCATCCTAATACAGAAACTCCTTTAGGAAATGTGTAAAATGGAGGGAGGCAGTCATTACTTGGTCAATGTGTTAAGAAAACTTGAGCGAGGCCGAAAACATTTCCCCGAGATTGCAGCTGAGACCTCCCAGCCGGTGGATCAGAAACAGCATCAGGAGGGAGCATGGCGTAGGGTGCCGAGAGCTTTCTTTGAAGGCTTTTTGGGGGTAGGTGTGAAGTGGTCCGAGGGACCCTGTGGTAGCTGAATTGTGCCTCATCTGCAGGAACTCCCTCTGCCACCCGACAGTCTACTAGGGTCGCCAAACCTTGCTTTTCCTGGTGTATGAGAACAGATAACTGATTTTGGAGCTGGTAGAACCTGGGTTTGAGTCCAGGGTCTGCCATTTATTGGCTGTGTGGCCTTGGGCAAGGTGCTCTATCTCTCTGAGTATCCTGAGTATTGTTTTCTTTGTGAAGTGGGAGGAATGAGACTTCGGCCTCAGCCTCCTTGCGGGGAGAGGGGGGTTGGTGAAAATCATAGAGAAGTTAGAGGCCTGAGTGTATGAGGTCCAGTTACCATGATGACGCTTCTTCCCCGCCCCAGTTGGAGATAACTGGATTAGGCCTAAAACCTCAGGGTCAACCCTTCTGACTTCTCTCGAGCCTCCCATTCTACCCATCAGAAGATCTTGTTGGTTCCACCTTTGGAATCTGACCCCTGCCCGCCCCTCAGCCATAACCACCTGGTTCAGGTTGCTCATTAGTGTCCTAATTCCTCTACTCTGCCCCAGTTCATGTTCCACTTGGCAGCCAGGCAGATCCTATTCAAAGGTTAATTCGGTCAGGCAGCTCCTCTGCTCGAAACTGTCCTATGGCTCCCTCTCATTCCAGGCAAAAGCCACCTTTCTCACCAGTCAAGGGTAGATTTACCATCCAGGCCCCTCACTTGCCCAGGCTCCTTCCAAGGCCCTGAGTCAAACTTTTATTTGTAATTTTGATATTTTAAAAAAGGACAGCACCTTAAATTGCATAAGCTTCAGGTCCGTCCCTCACAGTGGCCTATAAAAGGCCTACACAATCTGGGCCCTGTGCCTCTCTGAACTTATCCCCCACCCTAGCCTCTGCTCACTCCATGGCAGCCATGCTTGCCTCCTTGCAGGCACACTCAACATGCCAGGCACACTCCCACCTCAGGGCCTTTGCACTTGCTGCTCCTGGAAGGCACCCCTTCGCTGTGGGCCTTTGGGCAAACTATTCTACCTCTCTGGTCTTCCAGAGTGAGACTAGAAACCTTCCCACTCTGCCTTCTCTAGGGACTGAGGGGATCAGGAAACACAAGAAGAGGGCTTTCCTAAGTTAAGACCATGGTACCATGTCTGGAGAGCTTTGGAAGGGCAAGAGGAGAGGGAGGAAATAAGGCATTATGAAGAAGCCACAGGAGGCAGAGTTCTAAGTGTTCTGTCTGGAAGGAAAGGGGAGGATCAGTGGCACTGACAAGAGTCAGGGAGGTGCCCTCCAGTTGGGTCCGTTGGTTTCTCCCGAGAGAGTGGGCTCCTCTTGATGTCCCCAAGGAGGTGAGTTTCAGCTAAGGGAAGGAGAAGCTTGCTGAGGTCTTGCCTGGGTTGGGGTGATAGGGAGGTCCTTGTCAGTGGAGGTACGTTAGCATTTACTGGTCAGATGTTGGGTGTCTTCAGGGAGAAGGCATAGTGGAGTTGGGTAGGATTTAGTCACGAGGTTCCCCAGGGTCCCAACCTCCCTCCTTAGAGGAGAGCCTGTGCCCCAATGGCCAGAGCCTGGCTAAAGACAGTAGCAACCCTGGCCCTCGGTATCTTCTTTTCTTTGGCCCCAACACCCTCTTCCCAAGATCAAGCCTCTTCCTGGGTCGGGTTGTCCTTGAGCAAATGGGCAGGCCCAGGGGATCTGAATGGTGCAGAGGGCGGCAGGATTACTGCCTTCCTCCTCCAAGGGGACCAAGCGCTTCTGAGCTTTCTCCCTACTCCAGTCTCAGAGGGGTTGGGGGCAGAGCCCCTTACGGAGAGAGTCCAGTGAGGAGCGCCCACACGTAATAGTATAAGGGTACTGGCTCTGGGGTCAGATTGCCTGGATGCTTGGTGGATGTCCAATTCCTCTGAGCTGCTGTTTCTTCATCTGGTGAATGATAGCACCTTCCCCATAAGGCATAGTGAGCAGTAAATGAAATACCTGTAAAGCACTTAGCATAGTGCCTGGCACTTCATAATTCACTCAATAATGTTAACTATTCATTTGTTCGTTCATTCACACCTATCTGTATTCTTCCCTGGGTGGGGCACTACAGGGACACATGGGCCCTGCCCCTGGGGAAACAGGACAGTGCCCAGAGGACTGTGTATGTGTGGCCAGGTTGGGGGGTGTTGGCACAGAGGGGTATCTGATTAAGTTGGGGTCCGAAAAGGCTTTCCTGGAAGGGGTGATGTCTAATAGGATTCTTAAACAATGAGGCAGTATCCAATGTGGGGTGAGAATGGGGAGCAGGAAAGGTATTCCGGGCAGAGAGGAAGAGCATGAGCAGAGGCTCAGAGGCATAAAACAGCCTGGTGTGTACTGGGGAGGGGCAGGGGTGGGCGGGAGGTCTGCAGGTTCTGGGCTGGAGTGTTGGGATGAGGCCTGCTAAAGAGCAGGGGCGTCATAGTGGGGGCTTGCCTTTCATCATCTACAGACTGGCGGCAACCACAGCCCTTAACTCACAGGGTTGTTATGAGGACTCGGAGTTCACACTGGTATAGCGCATACCTAGGGGCCTGGTACATGGGGAGAACTCACTGTCAGCCATATGATTGCTTACAGATGTGTGTGGCAGGAAGACTCTTCTTTTTTTTTAAATTTATTTATTTTATTTATTTTTGGCTGCGTTGGGTCTTCGTTGCTGCGTGCGGGCTTCCTCTAGTTGCGGTGAGCAGGGGCTACTCTTTGTTGCGGTGAGAGGGCTTCTCACTGCGGTGGCTTCTCTTGTTGCGGAGCACGGGCTCTAGGCGCCTGGGCTTCAGTAGTTGTGGCACATGGGCTCAGTAGTTGTGGCTCGCGGGCTCTAGAGTGCAGGCTCAGTAGTTGCAGCGCATGGGCTTAGTTACTCCACGGCATGTGGGATCTTCCTGGACCAGGGCTCGAATCTGTGTCCCCTGCATTGGCAGGCGGATTCTTAACTACTGCACCACCAGGGAAGCCCCAGGAAGGCTCTTCTGAGGGCAGGTGCATTGTAGGGGTGATGCTGGCATTGGGGAGGCCAGTCCATGGGACTGTCCAACTGCAGCCAGAGGACATAACCTTGAACTCCAGGCCTCCATCTCTGCAGCCTGTCCCTTCTCAGCCTCTGAGCTGCCAAGGTCGAGGTGGAGGCTGCTGTTCTCCTGGGCCTGGGGGAAGGTTAGTGAGTGGAAGGATCTTCTGGCAGGAAAGCTGGCCCCAGGGGAGCAGGGAGGACAGCGGAACAAGGCGGCTGCCATGCCAACCTTTTCCCGGGTGGCAGGGCATCGGAGCCAACAATGACTTAGGGTAAAGGGCATTCAGAAAAGGCCATCTCTCTCCCTCTCCTAATTCTTCCCTTCAACCAGTCTCTCCCTAACCTCTTTTTTATTTCTCTGTGTCTGCATCTCCTTTCACTAAAGCCACTCCTGGGGGTTAGGCACCCACAGGTGAGTTGCTACTATTGCTGACTCACCTGCCAGCCACCTGGTTCTCCTCCTGCGAGTCTCCACCCTCCCCCGCCAAAGGTGAAAGAAGGGGCCCAAATGCAAATGCCTGTACAGCTTGGCAGGTGACATTCCTGAGTGAAGCAGGTGGCGGTGAACAGCAGTGGCAGGATTAAAGGGGTGCTGCTTCAGCTGGCTGGCTGTTGCCCTGGTGGACAGGCTCAGGGTTGCCAGAGCTCCTGATTTTTCAAGAGCAGCTGGACATCTGGACCTTTGTGTGGGTAAAAGGATGCTGAAAGGGATTGTCCCACTGCCTGAGAGTTGCGACAGGCCAGAGCTGAGGACAAGGGAGTGTCCAATGAGATGCCACCTGCTGGGGCCAGACATCCACCCCCTCCCTGGCCCAGGGCTTACTGAGTCACTCATAGAGATGGGGGCATCCTCAAGAAGTGGACTAGACTGCCTCCCAGCTGGAGGCTCACTGAGCTACAAGTGTCACTTGAGTGTCTCCCATCCAAGATCCTTCATTCTTTCAACAAAGACTTAAGCACCATTCTGTGCTAGGTTTTGAGGTATAGCACCAAACAGATGAAAAAGGTTAGGGAAGTATTCTTTTTTGTTTGTTTGGTTTGTTTCTTCTTTTTTTTTTTTGATCGGAAGCTAAGTTTGCCATCAGCTTTCTTTTCTTTTCCCCATCTTTGGCTTGATTGTGTCTTTTGGCTGGATACCCACCAAGAGGCAAACCCAGTTTACAGGTGACAAAATTCATTTCATATATATTTTTTTACTGTTATAATGTGGCTACTAGAGAAAATTTAATTATATATGTGGTTGTCATTGTATGCCTGTTGGACAGCACTGCTGTGTATGTTTCAGCCAAGTATTATATGTATATACATGTGTGTGCACATAATATATCTATAATATGGCTTATAACATATCATCGTTCCATAGCATCTATCACCCTCTTATTACCAAACACTTAGAGAGAACTGTTCAATGTCAAAATGAGTGCCAGCCTTTCAGCGTCAGCTGAAAGGGCTGCCTCCATCATCTGAAGTATCCACTTCCAAAGCAGAGAGTACCTGTTGACTCAGTCTGACTCATCTGCCTGACTGACCTTAGTCTGATGTTGCAGAGCCTTGGCAGAGACGACAAACCTCTTGGGAATGTTTTTATTTTTTTCTCTTAACCTTATTAGTTCAGAAAGGATTATAACCATCCTGCCGACGGGTATGCACTCCCAATGGCCACACATCCTGGATTAGGCAGGAAATGACTAGGAAAGTATTCTTGAGAGGCCTTGACAGGTATCTTCTGGAGCTCGTGAATTAGTGTGAACATGGAGATGAGGTCTATTTCTGACCTGGAGAATTTCTGACGTGGGAGGCCCGTGCAAACAGCCCACACTGGCTTGAAGGGATGACGGTGCTGGGAATCAGGGAGGAATAAGGGCAGTCCTGCATCCCCTCCCAGTGTTCTGAGGCCCTTGAAGGTAGGTGGAGGACCCCGGTGTTCCAGGGCTCCGAGTGTTGAGGTAGGCAGGTGAGGGGAGGCTGCAGCTGTGGGGTGGCACAGGTGGCTATGCAGCCCAGCATACTACTTCAAGAAGCAGAGGGGCTAAGAACCTCTTATGGACTGACACAGACCCTCACTACTCTCTGAGAGTCCAGGATAAAGCTCTCAACACCACCCCCCCCCAATTTGGCATGTTGTCTACTGAAGACTCCAGCATCAAAAGCAAACAAAACCCCAGCATGAGTTAGAGTAAGAGCACCTCCCCCGGCCCATCATCACAGCTAGTGAAGAGACACTTCATTTTTCTCCCTTCTTCCTCCCCATCCCACCACAGTGGAGGAGCAAGGGTTCAAAAGGGGTCAGAGGAGACCTCTTGGAACTGGATATAAGTTGGAAAGTTTTAAACTGGACTGGACTGAATTTGAAAATCAAAGTGACCAGTTAGTTATTGGTTGGGCCCTAGATGCTGAGATGAGAAAGGGGGATTTGATAGAGGTTAGTTGGATAAAAGAAAACACTTCATGTTTCTACATTTCAATGAACCCGTTATGCATTATACACATTAGACCAAATATAGTGCTCTTTCTGTGCCAGGCAATCTTCTAAGTCTTTACATCTACTAGCTCAGTTAAACCTCACAACCATCTCGGAGAGTGGGTGCTCTCATTACTTCCATTTTACAGATGAGGAAGCTGAGGCACAGTCAGGCTACGTGACTTTCCCAAGGTCACACAGCTGGTAAATAGCAGAGGCAAGACTCAAATTTCATAGCATGCAGGCCAGTCAGAGCATGTTTGTGGATCTGGGCTGTGGGCTGCCACTTTGAGTCTCGTGGTTTAGACATGAATTGGGAAGCTCTGTAGGGGGGAGGAGAGGACAGTTGGGGGAGCACTGAACTCGAGCAGGCCCATGGCCTACTTAAATCATGGAAGCAGGAGCAGGATCTTGGAGGCAGTCAAGCCCACCTTTATCCCCATTTTACTACTGGGGAAAACCAAAAAGGGGGGTGGAACTTGCCCAGGGGCCCCATGGCTCAGGCCGCCTCTCTTCTTCCTAGGCTTCTCATGTGAATTTATATCCTAGGAATCAAGAAGCCTACAGGATGAAACTGTGCTCCTGTGGCTCTAATTTGAAGGAGAGAGGGAAGGCGGGGCTCTGTCTTGGAGGCAGAATACCTAGGTTCAGGTCTCCTTCTCTTAGGGATGCCTGCCTGTCCCCAGGGGAGGGCCATCCTGGATTGGGGAGCAGCAGACACAAGCTTATCCTGGCCCAAAGGCCACCTCTTGCAGCTGTGCATAGTTGGGTGCTGACCAGGGTGCTGAACCTGTATGGCCCCTTCCTCTTACAGCCTCGCTGAGGGGAGAAAAGGGAGAGAGAGGGAAGGGGATTCTCACATTTTTGTCCCTCAGAGACCAACATGACTGTTTTGGGTAGTGTTTAGTAGGAAAGCTTTGGGCTAGGATTTCTGTGGTCTTTGTGGCATAGGGAAGGTCACTCAACTGCTCTGGACCTGCTTTTTAATATGTTCAATGGGGAGAGTAGCTCCCATCCTACCAAACTCAGAAGGCTGGGGCGAGCATCACTTGCGGTCAGAGCACAGAGTCCGAGGCCATTTCTGGGGCCCAGTGAAGCCTCTCAGGAGGTCACCCTTCCAGAGAGGCTTTGTGGGCCTGTTTCTTCCTCTGTGGGATAGGGGTTGGGCTGGGTGTTTTCAGATGCCCCTAACCTGGGTGCTTGGATGCTGTGGCTGTAGGTGGAAGTGCTCAGAAACATGAGATACACTTTGCAAACAGGACTGACTTAGGACTCTTAGACCATCTTGGGAATTATGCAGCATCGTTCCTTTTTCATATAAGACCTGACTTGTTTTCCAGCTTCAGGAGTGGGTTTTGCCCATACTCCTCATCTGGACAAGATGTGAGGTCTAGGTACAGCAGTTTTACTAAAAAGAGCACTGGTTTTAGAACCAGCTGACTCAGGTCCCCATCATGGTTCTGCCACCCCTAAAAGAGCAAACCCAGCACCACTTCAACTAATGCTGCTAACAGTGTTTACTTTGGGAGTAGCCAGGTGTACTACATGAGACAAGGAAAAGCCTAGCACACTGGGGGCACCAGATACAAGCTTGTTTTCTTTGTTGGATAGCAGCCTAAGACAGTCTTATCTACCCATGTGGCTTCAGTAATGATAGCTGGTAGCCACTGAGCTCCTGCTATCTATTTATAAGACACATTATTTGGCTGGACCCTGCAACAATCCTGAAGGTAGACGTGACGCTCATTTTGCAGATAAAGCCACATACCAGCAAAGGGAGGGCTGGAAGTCGCACCCACTCCTGCTTGATTCTGAGAGCCCTGCTTGGCTTTGAGCCAATTACTAGACCTTTCCAAACCCTCTTTTTCTGGCCTAGAAAATGGGGATAGTATTTCATTACAGTTGTTATGATTTGAAGATATAATGTATGCTATTTTACAAGGGTACATGCATATTTTAAAACATATATGAAACACATTTGAGTGATATGGGAGAAAAGAATAGAGAGGTTACAGGGGGTAAAACGGAAAAGACTTAAAATGAGGAGGTTCTTGCAAGCGTCAGTCATAGTATGCCATGAATCGAGAAGACTGACTTCATTCTTTTCACCTGATATCCAGGTAAAGGAAAAAGATATAAGGTTTGTACACTAGAGAGTTTCAAACTTTAAAGTGCACACGAATCATCTGGGCAACTTGTTAAAATGCAGATTCTCATTTAATAAGCCTGGGTGGGGCCTGAGATTCCACATTTCTAGCAAGTTTGTAGGTGATACTGTTGGTGCTGCTGGTTTGAGTAGCAAGGATGTAGCCTTCCCTTCTCAGGAATTCTCAAACTGGTCTCGTCACATGAATCACCTGAGGAACTTGTAAAAAATGGACTTAAAGGCCCTTGCCTAGTGATTTGGATCCAGGTCTGGGTTGGGGTCCAGGATGTACTGTGTCCTTCAAGCAAGCATCTTAGGAGACTGGTAGGCCTGGGCAAGCTGGAGAAGCATGGCTGTGGTGCTCATCTCTATCAAGGCCCATGTTGTAGACAGAAATGAGAGACTGGCTCATCAGACCTCTGGTCCAAATGTGCCTTCCTGAAGGGACAGGGAGGAAAAGGAAACAAGAACATTTTCCCAGGCTCCCTTGCAGCTATGGTTTGAGAGGTGATTTCGGTTCCAACTATCAGATGCATGCAGTTGAGCCTTGCACTTGGAACTGAGCTGAGAGTGAGGGCGGTCAAGGTGGCAGTATGAGGGGATTTACTTTCGGGCACAGATCTAGGCAGTTGCTGTGAGGCTCTGGAGTTTCCTGATCCCCAGATCAAGGCAATGATGATGTGATCTTGCTGATGTCTGCATCCAAATCTTCTTGTTTAAAAAGCTGAAGTAGTTTGTTTCCTGCAGCCCTCGCACTGTCTCCTCTCTCAGAACCCGTCATACTCACAACACTCACCTTATGTGGCTAATAGGCAACACGGCCTATCCAATCTCCTCTATTAGACTGCACTATCAGCCTAAGCAGACAGGCCCTGCCACAAGTGAGGTGTTCCAACCTCATGTCATTGCTGCTCTCTGCACTCTAGGCTCTATCTTTAGTCACCTGGGTCTTGCCACTCCTCTCTGGCCACCACACTCACCGCCTGCCACTTCTACTTGTGACACACCCTCTGGGTCAGGTTCAGGGTCCAGCACAGCTGGAGTGACTTAGTGTGTGCCTTGTGGTATCCCAAGGACAAACAAGAGCTGGGGGCTTGGATTCCTGCCTTTGAATCTCTCTTTTGGTGCAAAACGTCAATAGTGGTCCATAAGCATGTTAAGTTTTATAAAAGACAAAGCTGAGGATATGCATGTGAGGGGTCTTTCCTCTCCTTGGTGGTGGGACCTGTCTCATTGGAACTGCCCAAAGTAGACAATATTAGAAGGTGACAGATATTCACTGCTCCACAGATTCTAATTTTTCTTCTGTGAAGAGGCATGGATCAGTAACAGAATGTCACTAATGAGAGTAGAGGGAGGCCATGAAGGAAGCTGGATTCCAAAGAATGAGGTTGTTATGGGGCTTGCTACCCACTTTCTAACTACATGTCAACAGGTACTGACCATCCAGCACAGGAATATAAAATCTGTTTTGAACATAATGCATTCTTAGTCAGGGTCTTGAGACCAATGATTTCACCATGGAGGCTGACAGAAGCTCATGACTAAGTAGATAAATGCAATGCAATGAAAAACACAGGCAGCTCTAACAATCAGGAAAGAGACAAGGCAAGGAAGAGAAGGTGGGAAGGTAGGGGCTGCCAGAGATGGTACACGTGGTCTATGGCACTTCACTGAAAGACAAAGATTTAGAACCAGACCTTTATTTTACTTGTAAGCCACTGGATCAACAAAGAAATTTCAAACCAAGCAAAAGTGATGCCATGAATCACGCTAGACCCAGAAAGGTCATGGCAACTTCCCTACAGACAGGACCCTTTCTATATCACATCCAGCCCTGAAACTTCCCCAAAAGTCAAACCCAAACTCCTCTGTGGCTCACCAGCCGTGGTCATCCCAAGGTGGCTATTACCAAAGCCACAGTCTGCTCCCCAGGGGTGACTGTCTCTGGTCTCTGTTTTGCGTGATCTAGGTCAAAATTCTTTGTTTAAAAAAGCTGAAGTAGTTTCTGTGGAGAAACCAGAACCCTCACACTCTGCTGGTGGGAATGTAAAATGGTGCAGTCGCTTTGGGAAACAGTCTGGCAGTTCCTCAAAACAATTAGTTATCATATGATCCGGCAACTCCACTCCTAGGTGATATACCCAAGAGAACCAAAAACATATGACCACACAAAAACTTGTACATAAATGTTCATAGAAGCCTTATTCATAATAGCCAAAAAGCGGGAACCACCTTAACTGTCCATCAGCTGACAAATGGATAAAGAAAATGTGGAATATTATTTAGCTATTAAAAGGAATGAATTACTGATACATGCTACAACATGGATGAACCCTGAAAACATTAAGTGAAAGAAGCCAGACATGAAAGACCACATATTGTGTGATTTCCACGTGTAAGAACTGTCCAAAATAGGCACATGTTTAGAGACAGAATGTAGACTAGTGGTTAGCTGGGGCTGGGAGGAGGGAATGGGGGGTGACTGTTAATGGGTGGGTTTTCTCTTTGGGGTGATGAAAACGTTCAGGAATCAGATATGGTGATGGATGCACAACACTGTGAATATACTAAAAACACCGAATTGCACACTTTAAAAAACGTGAACTTTATGGGTATGTGAATTATATCTCAATAAAGCTGTATTTTTAAAAAAGAGGAACAGGTTATTAAGTGCTGATATTTATTGCTAAGGCTCCAACCTTTTGGGTTCCACAAAACATATACCTGAACCATTCCCTTTGGCTGCTTGGCTGGAAGGAGGGAAGTGGCCCAGACATACAACACATACCGACAGCCTGACTTGGAAGTTCCTGAAGGCGCCATTCACCTTCCCCCACATAACTAAGACATAGTCTGTGTTCCTCACTGTCCCTGATGCAAGGAGACCCACTCAAAAAACCTGCTGATTCTGCAGGTGGATCACTAAAGTTTCTACTTTCAGAAAACAGAATTATATTTATGGCTATCCTTTCCACTTTTGCTATTAGAAAGTCTAAGTGGCAAATTTATTGTTTCAATCTTGTCCTTTCCTTGAATCAGGGTCCTAAAAGTTATCTACCTCTCCCACTTGTCTGATGTTCCTTTAAATGCTTCGTTTTATAATAAAAGATGCTTTTATGAGCAAATTGCCCCAAGTCCTTCTGGTTGAAGGTATGATCCAGTTTCAAAACAAAAACGTTCCACCCATTAGCTGGCTCTTGAGGAAGACGACTATTAATGACTGCATTTGTAGCTCTGCCTGACCTCTGGGTCTTTCTCCAGAGCAGAGCTGTTCTAAAAGCTTCAAGGTGGTCTTTTACTAAATCAGTGCTTGAAATGGGGTCTGCCAGAAATGCCCAGGAAGCCAGCTCATGCGAGCCTCCCCTAGTCCCAGCCTCCATCTTGGATTGCCCCTGGGCACATATGCCTGTTTAGTTTACTCCTAACCCACTCTCAGACACAACAGACAGGCAATTCAGGCTACAGCATATTAGCAGATGCCTCAGGAAGGCTCTGGTGGCCCTCTGCCCACAGATAAATAATACATCCTAATTTAGGGGAAGGAATCCAAGGAGCTGAAAAGTTTAAGGACCCACCCGTGGCTGAAATGCTAGTTAGGGAGTGAAAGTGACTAGTGCCTTGATCTCTTGCCTCAGAGTCTGGTGCTCTAGAGTGCTCTTTCCACTCCAGCACAGGGGTTCATCCCTGACCACATCTGTCAGGCCTCAGGCTGAAAAGACTTCCTGGGTTGTTTCTTGCATCACTAGCTCCTTCATTCACCCCTATCACACACTCCTCCCAACCTACCCCCTGCCACTGGCTTTCAGAGACCAGGCTCCCTGCTTGTCCTGAAGTTCAGCACCACGCTGCTATGCTTGTGTCTGAGCCGCAAGAGGGGTGAGAGGCACACAGTTGCGGACTCTGTAGGTAAGTACCATACAAAGCCTTGAACCTTTATTCTTTCCCTTTTGCCCCAGTTCCCAGGGGTCATCAGACATAGAAGCAGACACCAGAATGTTTTAGAGCAAGAAAGGCACACCTCAGATTTCGTAGGTAGACACGATGGCCCTGGGAGGAAGGGACCTGCTTAGGGTCACTCAGTAAGTTAGTGGCAAAAAGAGATTAGCCTTCAGGTCTGTTCTGTTTATTCCTCTGTTCATAGGCTGCCATTGCCCAGGCACAGAGGGACCCAGAGGACTGGCTCAGACAAGCAGAACTGGAAGATTTTGCCCTTTTCAGAATGATGCAATCTTTCCACAATCTGCCTGTCCTTGAGAAAGGCATCCTTGTGGCCTATGGGGTTTCCAGTCACTCATTTTCATCCATGAAGCCAGACTGGGACCCATTCTTAGTGGTGTCAGGAGCAAGAGCAATTTATGAAAGGAAGGTGCCTGAGAAGCAAGAACAGGCCCTGGGTAGGAAAAAAGAGTCATTTAGCCCCTCAAACATTCAAACTCTCAAGTCTCATAAATGGAAGGAACTGAGCAGCAAAGAAGAGTGGGATACTGGCAACATGATTTTTGTATTGACATTTGGTTCTTAATAATAACATCCAAAATGTGTTCTGTTCTTACAGTGCTGCAACTGGGACTGCATCGGGTCGAGGGTATATGTTGCCGGAGTCTTCCCTGGAAAGTGGGGAGGAGCTGGTGGTGAGAGACACTGATTTCTCTTTGGGACCTATATGCAGCCAGGTGGACAGCTACAGCAGGTACCTTGGCCCTGGCAGGGGGTGGGGAGGCAATCCCAGCTGGCCTGCAAACACATGGGCAGAGTCCCTTGCCCCCAGCCCACAAGAAAACGGTTGCTGATGGGGCTAGCAGTGGCAGCTCCAGGAGAGTAGAGGGAAGGATGGTATGTTACATTCTTGAGGCCTTCACAGGTACATGTCATCGTAGCCCGGCGGGCGGAGATGGTCTGGGTTAGGTCTGGAATGGAAAGAGGGGCTGGTGAGTTGGGGCGATGGAGAGCCAGCGGCGCACAGGCACACAGGGTCCTGAATGGAGAGAGCCTGCCTCAGAATGATGTGGTGGTTTGTGCAGTTCAAGAGCATGCACTCTAGAGTTGGGTCTGAATTCTTATTCTCCCACCTTGGATAAGTTACTCCACCTTTCAAGGCCTTGATTTCTGCATCTGTGAAATGTGGACAGTAATATCTACCCACAAGTGTTGACATAAGGATCCAGTGAGTTCCTGACACATACAAAAAGTCCATTAAGTGTGAGTAGCAACCCCTCCTCTGAGTCCTCCGTGACGGGAGCTGGGGAAGGGAGGCACTGAGGAATGGGAAGCTCCTGGAAGGCTCCAGGGAGGCATCAGGCAGGTGCCTGGAGGAGGCTCCACTCTCTTGGCAGCAGGGGACAGAGGTAGTGATGACTCTGCGCCTGGCGTCAGACGCCTTCATCCCTGCAATGCTGAGCTAAGCTGCCATCACGTCCTACTTCTCAGCATACCTGAGTGAATACCTACCCAGGTGGGCTGGTCCCAATGGGTCCAAAGGGGTCAAAGCGTGCTCCTGGGGGCACAGCGCCTGGAGGAAGCCGGTTTGGGAGGCCCGATGATGGGTCAATAAGTGCTCTTGGGAAGCCGGATCTCAGGGGATCCACGATCATGCCACCTCTCCGACACCTGAGGCAAGAAGGAACGATGGGTAAGCAAATGTGGCAAGCAGCTGTTGGAGAAGGAGTGAAGGTGGTGAGAATGGACTAAAAATGACTGGGACATCAACGCTGGATGGTTCAAGCAGACACACACGGATGGCTGCCTGAGTGCCAGCAGGAAGTGGGCAAGAGCAACAACACAAAGAGCACACCTTCTCTGGCCATCATGGCCTGTACTTTCAGCTCTACAGGTTCCCTGAACCCACAAAATTGAGGTCCCTGCCATCTCCTGCACCCAAGGGGGACAATTCGATAAAGAACGTGTGCCAGAACTTGTCAAGGTCAATGCAGAACCATCACAAGGCTCTGCAGGCTACTACTTTAGGTCTAAGGACTAATGAATTGAGATAATTCATGATGCTAGCTTTTTTGCTGTTTCCTTAAAGGTCTCAGGGCAATCCATAATTTGGTTGTCCAAGTCTGGCTCTTGACAGCATCTGTCCCTCACTGAATTCCATGGATCCGACCTCATGGCTCAAACTAGGATGAATAAGCTGATGTTCCCCAAACTTTGAAGTCACTGTTCAAGCTTAACTGCAGACTTATATGATTTCCCCATGGTCTAAAGGTGAGACACTCAAGCTGGGGACACTTTGCAGCAGAGGTTAAAATCTAAAAGCATTCAGAGAAGACAGTGCCTAGCTGAGGCTGAAATAACTTTGTTGGGGACTTGACAAGAACCACACCAGAGTCTAATGGGGATCAGAGACTCCCCTTACCAAGTGAGGTGACCTCTGAATAGCCCTGAACTGCCCTCAGGTCTGTAGCCCACTGTGTGCTCTTCAGTCTGCACCTGATAGATCCCCATGGTATCCTTCCATCCAAGGGACAGCTGCTGTCTTCCACCAAAACAAGCAGGGCCAGAAAACAACAGAGGAGCTGCTCACCGGGCTTGCTCAGCCACTCCCCAACACTCAGAGCCCTCCTGCACTGCTCCAGGTACAGCAGAGCAGAGCAGCGGCAATGCTTTCTCAGCCACTCAGCAACAACTGCTTCCTTCATCCCAAAGGAAGACTGATGAAAAGCTCTAAAATTAGAAGATGAGCTTGGGCTGAAAGGCCATAAGAGCAAGTCGTGTTGCTGTCACCTCTCCAGCAGTACTCACCCAAAGGGGTCTAGGTCCTCTCCCCCGACAGCAAATGGGCCCAGGGGATCACACCTGAAACAAACAAGGGACAATTACTGAAAGTCCCAGAGCAGCCTGGGCTCCCAGAGGTCCAAACCTGATGCCTTTGGGGACACAAACGTACTCCCAGGCATGGGGGACAGGGGAAGCCCCTGCGTGAGACCAGAACACAAGGGATATTTCAAAGTGATCCTCGGCACAGACTAACACTGAAATTATTACAATGGCAATTACGCGAAAAGAGCTGAACATAAAACTAGAAACATGGAGGATCCCAATAATGTAGAAAGATAAAAATATGAACAGTGGCAACCAGATAAATTTTATTTTCTTCATACCTTTCCCAGGCTCCTAAAGTTTGTACAAAGAACCAAGAACATTTAGATCAGAAAAATACTATTCTAAAACCCCAAACCAAAAGCTCAGATTTAAAAGCTTCGAAGGGTGGAGTGAGATGGGTGCTCATATACAACTAGAACTGTGCTTCTCAACCTTTTTCTCATTATGGCCCCTGCATGAAATGCTAATATCACAGATACTGCACTGGATAGCCACAAACCATTGTAATTTCTAAGATTTTTTTCACCCCCCAACCAAGAACCAATTTTTGCCCACACTGAGACTGCAGGAGCCAGGAGAATAAATCAGTGTGTGCTTTGTGGAGACCAAGTCTATACTAATATATATATACACGCAAAATATATCTGTCTCTCAAAAGCCTTCTGTATCTTTACATTCTGTGATCTGATACTTTTATGCCTAGGTATCCATCTTAAAAAAATAATACATAATTCAAATGAAAATATCATCATAAAGACTTTAACCAAAGGAACAGGATTGGCTGTAAATGGGGACCAGTTAGGCAGATCATGGTAATGCAGCCATGGAAACAATGTTCTTAGAATGTTTTAAAATGATGTGGAAAAATGTTTATGCTCCAGTGTTAACTGTGGGAGAAAAGGGGATTATCAATAGCCTAGGAAATCAACTATGAAAAATGTGTGTGTGTGTGTGTATAAATAAAACTAGAAAGAAGCATAACTGAAAATATAAACAGTGACAGTTAAACCTGGGAGAAGTTTCTTCTTTATACTTTCCTATTTTTTCTATATAGGATATGGCTATGGATATAATAAAACAAAGAAGATTTGGTATTTGAAAAAGTGTGCTTTGGAATCTGCTTAGAGCCCCAGTGAGCAATACAAACCCGACAGTTCTGGGGCATGGGAGACCTCAGAAAAGCCTGGTAAATAGCAGCTAATCAAAGCTTACAGGTAAGAAGCCATTAATTAAGCAACTAGGAAAATAATCCAAAAGTAGGTGCTTCTCCAGGTAGTTCTACCTTATGAGCTGGAAAGGACACCATGATTTAGATGGACATGGCTTCCAAGGGAAGCAATTTTTCCCGACCTAGGTTATTGTTTCCAAGCCATGGTTCACGGAGCTGGCAGTTCAAACTTTCTGGTGGCCTCCCAACAACTGCCTCACTGGACAGACCAAGTGGTGCAGAGGGCAGCAAGCATTTTACACTTGTCTCCACAAACTGCCCCCTACAGAGCAGCAAGCAGGAGGAGCTTCTAGTGGCTATAAAAATGACTTGGAAAACAGAGCCCTGATGGCTCCTGAAACATGGAGCCATCTCTGTTTTTCTCTCCTAGGCCACAGAGCGTGGGGAGGAAAGAAGAGATAAAGAACAATGGAGGCTAGAAAGGCAGCTGCCAGGCCCACCCCAACAATCTGCTTTCTTGCAATTGTCACGGCATATCCTTTAGGCTCACACTCAACACAGTCTAACTGCAACACATGCACGCTTCTGTGAGCTCATTATATACATGCCCAGATCCGATTATAAAACAGTCTCAGTACTGGATATGCTGAATGAGGCTCTCGGGATTAAAAAAAAAAAAGAAGCTAATTTTTGTAAATGGTCTCTAGAATCAAGCCCCTAAAACTTCATCTAGTAATCAGCTGAAAGAGAGTGCTGTACACTAAATGCTGTAGGCGCAACTGCCTAGCTGGGCCCACTGGACAGTAAGGCCTAGCTTTAAAACGGGCCCTTTGGGATTGGGGCCCTTTGAAGGCCCTTTGGGATTTGGGGGTGATCCTGACCGCACACAATTCCTCCTTATGTGCTCTCCTCTCCTCTTAGATAAAAACAACACGCCTCTCTTGGGCACACAAATCCTGTTGACGCCATTCTTATGGCTGAGGTGGTCTGGTGAACAGGAAAAACCTCAGGACTCTGGGTGAGGGACTGTCTGGCTGGTTGGCAGGGGTCTGGCTGGTTTGCACCTCAGTCTTCTACAATGGAAAATCTAAGTAGTAACACTCAGAGTCTGCTGTCATGGTGAAACATAGTATTGGACATGAACAGATTTGTTGACAGGAAAGGCCTGGAAGAATGGAATAATAGCAGCTGCCGATACTTACTGACAGCTTGCTTTGTGTCAGGCACCATGCTAAATTTAGTTTTTAAAATTTAATTTTCTGAATAGGTAATGCCTTCACCAGTTTCAAAATTCAAAACAATACACAGATTGAATTCAAAATTCAAAGGATACACAGATCCATAATCTTAGGCTGGATGTGTTTTGGAATTCACTATTTTTCATGTTTCAGAAAGGTCAGATGAATATACCTAACATATTATTGTGTAGTACCCTATAACCAATACCTTAATATTTCTGCAAAATGAATGAGAATTGACACAAAATGAACATATAAGGAGCTTAATGCCACTTCAGTTCAGGTTCTGCTACCAAACAAGGTGTGGCATCAATCTTATGAAAAAAACAAAACAAAACAAAACAAAAAAATCAACAACACCGGGTTTTCAGAGCTCTTCTGATTTCAGAGTTGTAAGATAAGAGATTGTGGACCCCTACAGGTAAAAAAAATCTCTCTCTTAGCCCTGTCCTCCAGGCTACCCACAGACAACTAATGACATCAGTTTCATGTATGTTCTTCCAAAGATACTCTGCATATATGAGCAAATATGCATTTCCCCTACTTTTTAAACAGACGGATATGCTGAGCTCCTTATAAATATTACCTTATTTTATATTTGCAATAGCCCTCTAAGGAAGTACAATTTTTTTCCTATTTTACAAGTGAGGAAACTGAGGCTCAGAAAAGCAAGTGTTCTTACACAAGGCCAGATGGGTAGTAAGTGGCCAAGAATGAATTCACACTAGGTTTACCCAACTTCAAAAGCCATGACCTTTTAATTGGTGTGTTGAGACCATTTACATTTAATGTGATATGTTTAGATTTAGATCTGCCATTTTACTATTGCTTTTCCAATTGTTCTTTTTCTTTCCTCTATTTTCTCTCTTTTTAATTCAACTTCAGAGTTTTTGACTAGATCTCTTTGTAGTTTTTTCAGTGGTTGCTTGAGGGATTACAATAAACAGATGTAACTTTTCACAGTCTACTGAGAAATAGTATATTACCCTTTCAAGTAGAAGGTAAAAACCTTATCAGCATAAGTAAGTCCTTTCATTCACCTTCCTTGTCTTATATAACATACAATATTGTCATATTATATGACATATATAACTACAATGAATTTGTTCTAATTTTTGCTTTCAATTATAAAACATGTTTTAGAGAATTCAAGAGAACAGTCTATTATGTTTATCTAGATATTTACCATTCTTATTGCTCTTCCTTTATTCCTGATGTTCCAAGTGTCTATCTGGTATCCCTTCCCTTCTGTCTGAGAACTTTCGTTAGCAATTCCTTCTGAGAAGATCTGTTGACTATGAATTCTCTTCGTATCCTTTTACTAAGAATATCTTAAAATCCTTCAGAAATAAAGATGATGTATTTGCTGGACATAGAATTCTGGGTCTGACAATCCTTTTTTCTCCATACTTTAAGAATGGTGGTCTACTTATTTCTGGTTTCCATGTATTCTGATGAGAAATCCATAATCATTCAAATTCTTATTCCTCTATAAGCAATGTGTTTTTTTCTCTAGTTGCTTTCATGACTTTCATTTTTAGCAATTTGATTATGTTTGAGCATGGACTTCTTTGGGTTTATCCTACTTAGGATTTGCTGAGCTTTTTAAATCTGTAGGTTTATGTCTTTTGCCAAATCTGAGAAGTTTTCAGCCATTATCTTCTTCAAATAATTTTTCTGTACTTCACTCTTTCTCCTCTCCTCCTAAGACTTTCATGACTGCAATGTCAGCTCTTTTATAATTGTCCCACAGGTTCCTGAAACTTTATTTTAAAATATTTTTTTCTCTCTATTGTTCAGATGATTTCTACTGATTTATTTCAAGCATTTAATCTCTCCTCTGTTATCTCTATTCTGCTACTGATTCATCCAGTGAAATTATTTTGATTACTGCATTATTACTTTTCAGTTCTAAAATTTCCATTGGGTTCTTTTTTGTACCTTGTTTCTTTGCTGAGATTTTCTATCATTCCATTTGTTTCTAGACTGCCCTCACTTCTCTAAGCATTTTTGTAATAGCTGCTTTATATCTCTGTCACATAATTATTCCAACATTTGCATCACATTGGCATATTGGCATCTGTTGATTGTCTTTTTGTGAGCTGAAATTTTCTTGATTCTTTGTATGCCCAATAATTTTGAACATTTTGTCATGAGGTTTGGGGAGAATCCTGGTATTTTTGTCTTAGCAGGCAATCGACCCAGCTGGGTTTGGGATCCAAGTTCAGGTTTCAATGTCAGTTCTGTTTGGAAAGCCTTTGCAGTGCTATCCAGTTGTGTACCACGTATGTGCTAACCAGTGGTCAATCTGAGACCTGGCAGTGGGCTATCCTGTAGTTCTGTTCTCAAAGTCTTTGGTGTGCTATTTACAATCAGATCCACTTATGTACAGTTTGCAGGTAAGGCCTGGAGTCCATAAGTTTATGGAGTTGCTTTCTGAACTCTTCTGTTTCTGTGATCTATCTCCTTGATACCTTCCAGTTCCCTGGGGCTCCTCTTTTGGTCCTCTGGCCAGAAAGCTGGGACATTGCTTACCTTGCTCTGCCATGTACTTCCCCTGACAGTGCCTGTGTCCACATGCCTGTATCAAATGGAGGGAGAACAAAGAAAGAAAAAAAAGCAACAGTGGTTCACTCCATACTCTTGACTCAAGTCTTATTGGAAAGGAAGGGTCTTCTCCCTCAGTTTTAAGTTTGTGGACTGTCACATGCTGGGGTATAAAACAATGGAGAAAAGGAAGAAGAAACACGGGAGATTTTCCTCATTCTCTCTTGAGCACTAGACCCCATTCCCACTCCTTTAGCCAGAATGGAGGGCTGTCCTGGAGTGCTCTCTTTCCATGCCAATATCTAATTCCTTGTTTTGGGCTTCCTTGAATTCATACTGGAGGCCAGTATGGTGGTATTTCAACCTCTGGTCTTCTTTCCCAATCTATCTGCTACTACTTTTCAGCATCCTCAAATAATTGCTCTGTGCATTCTATATAGCTGCAGTCAATGGGAAAGTCAGGAAGGAGTGTGCTTATTCCAGAACCAGAGTCTTCCAAACCTAGGCTCTTAGCTGGTACAGAACATCAATATGGCTGCTTTCAACACAGCTGCTGGTCTGCACCCACTGGTGATCACCAGGCATGAACGCAAAGCTCTCCATATGCACATCAGAATTCTTTAGGAGTGCCGGCTGTGCTTTCACAGTGCATCCAGCAGCAATTACCTGAAGATTTCTAGACCCTGATCCCTGAGTCAGTTTTCATGGCATTGTTTGAACCACCTAGGCCAGTTCTGTTCAAGTTGTAATATGCACATAAATCAGTGGAAGAATCTTGCTAAAATGTAGGTTTTAATTCAGAAGATCAGGGATGGGACCTGAGATCCTTCATTTTCTGAAAGCTCCCACATGATCTGGCATTGCTCGTCTGGAGACCACCAATGGCTAGGCTGCATCCCAGCGAGGGTACAAGCTGGGGAATTTTTGTGGTCTGGGTTTATTTGCTTTGTCCTGCCAAGTGTGGAAACTTAGGACTGGGAAAATGGAAATGCTGATAGCTATAGACAACAGTGTATGCACATAAACAAGGAGAGCACCAGTTATGTGCTCTGAGCAAGCAGGGCACTACACCTTTCCTTTTCCCCACCCCTCGATGAACTCATAGGATAGGATATCCTATGAGTTCAAAGGTGAACTGGGGACTGAGAATGGTTGGAAAATACTACATTTAGGCTAACTGAACAAAGATTTTCAAAAGAGAAAGAAAATATATGCATATACTAAAAAATTATAAGAAAAATGTCACCCATCATCTGACTCTAACACCATGACTATTTTTGCTATTCTTTCCTAGTCTTTTTAGAAGCATATTTTTAGACAATTATAATAAATATAATTTTAGATCTCACTGTTTTCCTCCACTTGTGTCCTATATTTCTCATGTTGTTTTTCTTTGCTATTAACATTTTTAATGGCCAAATAATAGTCACTCAAGTGAAGCAAATTTTTTAAATTTACTTAATTTTCTACTGTAGGTATTGGGGTATTGCTTCTGGTGTGTGTTAACTATAAATAATGCTGTAATGAATAACTTTCATGCTCATATTTTTTTCCAGGTTAGAAATCAATAACTGTTATTCTTTGCCCATCCGACCACTGTATGATGGGAACAGACAACCTATTTCTCTGGTCAAGAGACAGAAAGCAGTTGTACTCAGGAGCTTCAACTGTACCTGATTTAGATGATTTACAAGGTTAGATTTAGGTCCTTTAAGCTGATGAGATTTAGATAAGATTTTAGGCTGAGCTGATACAGTAACGGCAAAAGCCTCCTCAGAACGCTGGGGGAGGGGAAATGTATTTTGCCTTTGGTAGAAATGTCCCCCTCTCAAGATTCCACACCCTTTAATCCCCAGAATCTGTGAGTGTGATGAGAAATCACTCCTGCATTTATGTTTTATGGCACAGTTGACCTCAAAAAGGGGGGATTGGGCTTCCTTGGTGGCGCAGTGGTTGAGAGTCCGCCTGCCGATGCAGGGGACATGGGTTCGTGCCCCGGTCTGGGAAGATCCCACATGCCGCAGAGCGGCTAGGCCCGTGAGCCATGGCCGCTGAGCCTGCGCTCCACAACGGGAGAGGCCACAACAGTGACAGGCCCGCGTACCGGGGGGGAAAAAAAAAAAAAGGGGGGGGGGTTATCTGGGTGAGCTAATCTAATCATATGGACCTTTAAAAGCAGAGAACTTTCTCTAGCTGATGGCAGAAGTAAAGGTGGAAGGGAAGATTTGAAGCATGAGAAGAACCTGACACACTGCTGTTGGCTTTAAATATGGAGGCAGCCACGTGAGAAGAAATGCAAGAGGTTTAAGGAGGTGAGAGAGAGGCCTCCAGCCAATAGCCAGTGAGGAATGGGGTAACAAGAAACTGAATTTGGGTTCAGTTAGCTTACAAATGTTATGTGGATGATGCCTTTCTAAATAATTTGAAAGAAAAAGACTAACTCCAGCAGTGAAAAGGATGTGGAAATGACACCAAAATATAGGGGGAATGCGAATTAATACTACTGTTTAGGGAGGCAACTGGGCAATACGTATCAAAATCTTTAAAAAGAGGCTTAGTCCTTAATATATTAATTCTACTGTCAGGAATGCATGCTAAGGAAATATTCAGATGTGTTCTAAGTTGCACGAAAATTATGTTCCCTGAAGCATTACCTATGGTAGCCCCAAATTAGAAATGACTTGGGCTAAAAAAAAAAAAAAACTCCCTGCATCATCCTTGCTTTTTCTTCCCATCATCAGGCCAACCCATAAGCAAGTCCTGTATAGTATACTTCCAAATATATCCCAGATCATCTACATATCTGCCACCACCTACCACCTACCACCTACCATCATTATTTCTTGCCTGGATGCCTGTGTCAGCCCCTTATCTGGTCTTTCTGTTTCTACTCTTGTCCCTCTCTAATCCATTCTCTACAAAGGAGCCAGAAGAATTAAAAAAAAAAAAAAGGTAAATAATATCAAGTCCCTCTCTTGCTAAATACACCTAGTGGCTTCCCTGCTCCTGACAATGACCCAGGCTCTACACAAACTGTCCTTTGCTTACCCCTACAGTGTCATCTCCCATCACTCTTCTGCACCATGCTCCAACCATACTAGCTTTCTCTTTGTTCTTGGAATAATCCAAGCCAAGACAGTTTCTTTTGAAGCAACTGCTGATATAGGTGCCAAAAGGAGAAAATATCCCTTTGAATCCCACACCAATGTTTGAGCTGTGTTTCTCTGGGCAAGTTGATTAACCTCTCTGTATCTCAGTTTTCTTTTCTATAAAATGGGGATAACACTAGCACCTATCTCTCATTCTCTTGTTAATAAAGGTTAAAAGAGATTATACTTTATACTTAACGTAATAGCTCAGCACACAGTAAAGGCTCAATAAATATTACCTATGCTAGTTGCCAGAATCTAAGTGGGATCCCTTAAAAAAAAAAGTCAATGGTTAAAGGGGTCCCAAATGGATCACTTGCTAACCAAAACATTTTGATGGCTTCCATTACCCCAGGATCAAACCCAGCTCCTTAGCACATAAGGCCCCTTGTGATGTGGCCCCCATGTTTACCTATTCTCCCTTCACATGCCAGCACAAGTAATATATAACCCCCTGATCCCTCCCCTGCCTACAAACACACACACACACACACACACACACACACACACACACACACACGATAAGATGATTTCATAGCCCCATTTGTCCCCACTGTTCCCTTGGCCACAAATGCCAATTACTCCCAATACTACAGATTTTTTATTAGTCCTTTAAAATTTAGTTCATCATACATTATCTCAGTGAAGCCCTTCCTTCTATATCCTATCTCAACTCAGTCCTTCATAATAATCAACCTCTTCTGAGCAGAAGACCTCAGACATACTTCTTTCACGATTTTAAAAAGAGTTAACGGTCTGGAATAAAAGGGGCAATCAGCCCTAATCGACTGTGAACTCCTTGAAAGTTAGGTCCATACCTCATCATGTATTCCCAGTGCCTAGCACAGTATCTGACACATAATTGACACTTAGACCCACTTGGGGCTAAGAAATTGTGTAAAGGATAAAAGCGAAGGTTTCAGAGTTTGACCCAAGTTCAAATTCTGGCTTCACCATTTAACAGCTGTCTGACCTAGGGCAAATCATGAAATCTCTAAGCCTTAGTTTTCTCCCCTGTAAAATACAGACAATAGTATCTATTTCTCAGGGTTGTTATAAGGATTAAATGAGAATGTTTATAAAAGCTTAGCACCTGGTATACAATAAAGAGTTTAATAAGCAGTATCCAATATTCTATTATTATAACACAACTTCTGCTCCTTAATGGTTGTGGTCAAGTTACTTACACATGAACCTCAGTTTCATGTAAACTGTAAAAGGGGGATAGCCCTTACTGATCTCACGGGGTTGAGAGGATTAAATAAAAGCATGAGGATGAAATGACTAGTATGTTGTCTGCAATAGTTGGCATTCAATAAAATGTAGCCATATTAAATATTACTGAACTAGCTTTGCCATCCATGGGAAAAAGATCAAAGGGATAAAGATTTCGTCCATTCTAAGGAAAAGAATGAGGGCAACTATTATTGTTTCACAAGTAATGAAAAATGAAAATTATTAAGGTGGCATAGGTAGAGGATAATTCTTTTCAAAATTTGGTGCTAGATCAAAGCTAAAATATGAATCTATCTCACAACACATAAAAATTAATTTCAAACGGATTATCTTAATATAAAAGGTGAAACAACAAAGCTTCTAGAAAATATGAGAAATTCTACATGACCTTGGGGTAGGGCAAAAATTTCTCAAACAGATCAAAAAAGCATCACATATAAAGGGAAAGTATTGATAAGCCAAACTACATAAAATATTAAGAATGTTTTAATTTAAAAAACACCATTAACAGAGTGAAAAGACAAACTACAAGAGGGAAAAAAAAAAAGATTCAAAATGTGGTCCATGGACCCCTGGGGGGTTCCTGAGACTCTCATTTCAGGGGGGGTCCATGAGGTCAAAACTATTTCATCTTAGAAGCTATCTGCTTTTTCACCGTGTTGATATTTGCACTGATGGTGCAAAAGCAATGGTGGGTAAAACAGTTGATGACTTAGCATGAATCAAAGCAGAAGCATTCAACTAGCAGTCACTGTAACCTCCCTCACCAGCCACTCCCACTCCCACCCCCATCCAGTTTTCCTTCAGAATGTCCTTAAAGAATCATTGAAAATTACCAAGTATTCTAAACTCTCAATCTTTGAGTACACCTCTTTTTAATAGTCTGTGTGATGAAATGGGAAATATGCATAAAGTACTTCTGTGCATGTAGAAATACAACGGTTGTCTCAAAGAGAAGTACTCGTGCAGTTGTTTAAGTTACTAGCTGAAGTAGCCGTTTTTTCCATGGAAAACCATTTTTATACAAAACAATGACAGACAAACAAAACATGGTTATTCAGACTGGGCTACACAGTTGATACTTTCTTGAAAACCATGTGAACCTGTTACTACAAGGAAAATAACTTACAGTATATGTTGCCAATGATAAAATTCAAGCTTTCAAGTGAAAATTAGCAATTTGGAAATTTGTATTCACCACTAGCTTGACGGCTCTCCCATACTGATGCTGATCAGATCAGTAATATTGATGAATCTGATTTTTAAAATATTGTGTAATAAATGTGTCAACGTTTAGCAAATCTGCACATCTCAGTGGACCAACAGTTTCCAAATAACCAATTCATGATCTCCCAATAGCATGCACTGGTAAAAGATCCATTAAAAGGGCATGATAGAGCAATGGATTTTAATGTAATAATGTACAAAAAGTTCACTGATATAGATTCAGATTCTACATTGCAACTAACCCTTTGTGAAAATTAATAAAGGGAAACTAACTAAAATGGAATCAAGAGGCCAGAAGGGAGAGCAGAGCCTTCATGCACGAATCACTTGACATCAACACAGACCCCAGAAGGAAAAGAGTACCTTACATCTCCCACAGGAAGTACTACTACTTTACTACTGGCAGGAAGAGGAAGAAAGATTTTCTCCTTGTCCGGCAACAGCTCAGCCAATGAAAGAATCTCACAACTCAGCCAATGAAAAGCCATTATACTGCAAACTCCCAGTTTTCTCCAATGGACTTTAGGTTTATAACAGCCCCTCCCAACTTCCCCTTATTCTCTATAAAAGAACTTCTCCTTTGCTTTACCAGACTTGCATGTGGTGAACCACAGCTGCATGCCCCAAACTGCAATTCTTTGCTGCTCCTGGATAAACCTGTTTTGTTGGTAATAACTGGCTATTTTATTGTTTTACCTTAACACCTTAAAGAAACTATCACTTATAAAGTTTTGGTGTAATGCAAAGAATATCCACAATTACTACTACTCTCTTTTCCAACAACCTATGTTAAGGCTTAAACAAAAACATTATCACCTACAGACTAAATGCAGAAGCAGAAATGAGAATCTAGCTGTCTTCTATGCCAGTATTAAAGATATCTGCAACAATGAAAACAATGTCACTCTTCTCATTAAGTTTTTGATTTGGAAAATAGTTATTTTCATAAAATTTGTTATTTAGGTTAACACACAACAGGTTTATTATTATGTTTAAATGAATGAATAAATGTATATTTAAATTTAAAATTTAATTTTTTAATTAAAAATTTCAGCTATAATTTATAATATGGTAAATATTGATAGATGCAACTCAAACAAACAAGAGCTCTTTTGGGGTCCTAAATAATTTGGGGAAATGCAAAAGAGTTCCTGAGACAAAAAAGCCTGAGATCTGCCAGCACAGAAAATATAACTCCAGGAAACAAAAGAAAAAATTTAAATACAGATGTTCACAGTGTACTGTTTAAAATGAAAAATTGGACATTCTTGAAATTCCCTGTGGAGGTTAGGCAAACTACAGCATATATTAGTAGAATAAAATATCAGATACTAAAAAATATATGTTAAAGGAACAGGTATATGTACAACTGATTCACTTTGTTATAAAGCAGAAACTAACACACCATTGTAAAGCAATTATACTCCAATAAAGATGTAAAAAAAAAATTATCAGGCGGACAAAGAAGCAGACAATATGACATGATTATAATAATAATAAATATATATATATATATATATGTTTACCACCTTAGTAAACAAAATACAAAATTTTAAAAAGAAAATGTGGAGGACTTCTGGGAAGATGGCGGAAGAGTAAGACGCGGAGATCACCTTCCTCCCCACACATACACCAGAAATACATCTACACGTGGAACAACTCCTACAGAACACCTACTGAACTCTGGCAGAAGACCTCAGACCTCCCAAAAGGCAAGAAACCCCCCACGTACCTGGTTAGGGCAAAAGAAAAAAAAAACAGAGACAAAAGGATAGGGACGGGTCCTGCACCAGCGGGAGGGAGCTGTGAAGGAGGAAAAGTATCCACACACTAGGAAGCCCCTTCGCGGGCGGAGACTGCGGGTGGCGTAGTGGGGGAGCTTCGGAGCCGCGGAGGAGAGCACAGCAACAGGGGTGCGGGGGGCAAAGCAGAGAGATTCCTGCACAGAGGATCAGGACCGAATGGCACTCCCACCGGGGCGGGCGGGGCTGGGAGCTGAGGCTCCGGCCTCAGTCGGAGCGCTGGGAGAGGACTGGGGTTGGCGGTGTGAACACAGCCTGCAGGGCGTTAGTGCACCGCGGCTAGCCGGGAGGGAGTCCGGGGAAAAGTCTGGACCTGCCGAAGAGGCAAGAGACTTTTTCTTCCCTCTTTATTTCCTGGTGCGCGAGGAGACGGGATTAAGAACGCTGCTTAAAGGAGCTCCAGAGATGGGCGCGAGCCACGGCTAAAAGTGCGGACCCCAGAGACAGACATGAGACACTAAGGCCGCTGCTGCCGCCACCAAGAAGCCTGTGTGCGAACACAGGTCACTATCCACACCCCCCTTCCGGGGAGCCTGTGCAGCCAGCCACTGCCAGGGTCCCGGGATCCAGGGACAACTCCCCCGGGAGAACGCACGGCGCACCTCAGGCTGGCAACGTCACGCCGGCCTCTGCCGTCGCAGGCCCACCCAGCACGCAGTGCCCCTCCCTACCCCCCCCCCCCCCTCCCCGGCCTGAGTGAGCCAGAGCCTCCGAATCAGCGGCTCCTTTAACCCCGTCCTGTCTGAGCAAAGAACAGACGCCCTCCGGGGACCTACACGCACAGGCGGGGCCAAATCCAAAGCTGAGCCCCTGGGAGCTGTGAGAACAAAGAAGAGAAAGGGAAATCTCTCCCAGCAGCCTCAGAAGCAGTGGATTAAAGCTCCACAATCAACTTGATGTACCCTGCTTCTACGGAATACCTGAATAGACAACAATCATCCCAAATTAAGGAGCCGTGTGGATGAAAGGCTCTTGGTGCTGCAGCCAGGAGTTAGTGCTGTGCCTCTGAGGTGGGAAAGCCAACTTCAGGACACTGGTCCACAAGAGGCCTCCCAGCTGCACATAATATCAAACGGCGAAAATCTCCCAGAGATCTCCATCTCAAAGCCAGCACCTAGCTTCACTCAACGACCAGCAAGCTACAGTGCTGGACACCCTACACCAAACAACTAGCAAGACAGGAACACAACCCACCCATTAGCAGAGAGGCTGCCCCAAATCATAATAAGTCTACAGACACCACAAAACACACCACCAGACGTGGACCTGCCCACCAGAAAGACAAGATCCAGCCTCATCCACCAGAACACAGGCACTAGTACCCTCCACCAGGAGGCCTACACAACCCACTGAACCAACCTTAGCCACTGGGGACAGACACTAAAAACAACAGGATCTACGAACCTTCAGCCTGCAAAAAGGAGACCCCAAACACGGTAAGATAAGCAAAATGAAAAGACAGAAAAACACACAGCAGATGAAGGAGCAAGATAAAAACCCACCAGACCTAACAAATGAAGAGGAAATAGGCAGTCTACCTGAAAAATAATTCAGAATAATGATAGTAAAGATGATTCAAAATCTTGGAAATAGAATAGACAAAATGCAAGAAACATTTAACAAGGACCTAGAAGAACTAAAGATGAAACAAACAATGATGAACAACACAATAAATGAAATGAAAAATACTCTAGATGGGATCAATAGCAGAATAACTGAGGCAGAAGAATGGATAAGTGACCTGGAAGATAAAATAGTGGAAATAACTACTGCAGAGCAGAATAAAGAAAAAAGAATGAAAAGAACTGAGGACAGTCTCAGAGACCTCTGGGACAACATTAAACGCACCAACATTCGAATTATAGGGGTTCCAGAAGAAGAAGAGAAAAAGAAAGGGACTGAGAAAATATTTGAAGAGATTATAGTTGAAAACTTCCCTAATATGGGAAAGGAAATAGTTAATCAAGTCCAGGAAGCACAGAGAGTCCCATACAGGATAAATCCAAGGAGAAATATGCCAAGACACATATTAATCAAACTGTCAAAAATTAAATACAAATAAAGCATATTAAAAGCAGCAAGGGAAAAACAACAAATAACACACAAGGGAATCCCCATAAGGTTAACAGCCGATCTTTCAGCAGAAACTCTGCAAGCCAGAAGGGAGTGGCAGGACATATTGAAAGTGATGAAGGAGAAAAACCTGCAACCAAGATTACTCTACCCAGCAAGGATCTCATTCAGATTTGATGGAGAAATTAAAACCTTTACAGACAAGCAAAAGCTGAGAAAGTTCAGCACCACCAAACCAGCTCTACAACAACTGCTAAAGGAACTTCTCTAGGGAAGAAACACAAAAGAAGGAAAAGACCTACAATAACGAACCCAAAACAATTAAGAAAATGGGAATGGGAACATACATATCGATAATTACCTTAAATGTAAATGGACTAAATACTCCCACCAAAAGACACAGATTGGCTGAATGGATACAAAAACAAGACGCATATAATTTGCTGTCTACAAGAGACCCACTTCAGACCTAGAGACACATACAGACTGAAAGTAAGGGGATGGAAAAAGGTATTTCATGCAAATGGAAACCAAAAGAAAGCTGGAGTAGCAATTCTCATATCAGACAAAATAGACTTTAAAATAAAGACTATTAGAAGAGACAAAGAAGGCCACTACATAATGATCAAGGGATCGATCCAAGAAGAAGATATAACAATTGTAAATATTTATGCACCCAACATAGGAGCACCTCAATACATAAGGCAAATACTAACAGCCATAAAAGGGGAAATCGACAGTAACACATTCATAGTAGGGGACTTTAACATCCCACTTTCACCAATGGACAGATCATCCAAAATGAAAATAAATAAGGAAACACAAGCTTTAAATGATACATTAAATAAGATGGACTTAATTGATATTTATAGGACATTCCATCCAAAAACAACAGAATACACATTTTTCTCAAGTGCTCATGGAACATTCTCCAGGATAGATCATATCTTGGGTCACAAATCAAGCCTTGGTAAATTTAAGAAAATTGAAATTGTATCAAGTATCTTTTCCGACCACAATGCTATGAGACTAGATATCAATTACAGGAAAAGATCTGTAAAAATACAAACACATGGAGGCTAAACAATACACTACTTAATAACGAAGTGATCACTGAAGAAATCAAAGAGGAAATCAAAAACTACCTAGAAACAAATGACAATGAAGACACGACGACTCAAAATCTATGGGATGCAGCAAAAGCAGTTCTAAGAGGGAAGTTTATAGCAATACAATCCTACCTTAAGAAACAGGAAACATCTCGAATAAACAACCTAACCTTGCACCTAAAGCAATTAGAGAAAGAAGAACAAAAAAACCCCAAAGTTAGCAGAAGGAAAGAAATCATAAAAATCAGATCAGAAATAAATGAAAAAGAAATGAAGGAAACAATAGCAAAGATCAATAAAACTAAAAGCTGGTTCTTTGAAAGGATAAACAAAATTTATAAACCATTAGCCAGACTCATGAAGAAAAAAAGGGAGAAGACTGAAATTAATAGAATTAGAAATGAAAAAGGAGAAGTAACAACTGACACTGCAGAAATACAAAAGATCATGAGAGATTACTACAAGCAACTCTATGCCAATAAAATGGACAGCCTGTATGAAATGGACAAATTCTTAGAAAGGTATAACCTCCCAAGACTGAGCCAGGAAGAAATAGAAAATATGAACAGACCAATCACAAGCACTGAAATTGAAACTGTGATTAAAAATCTTCCAACAAGCAAAAGCCCAGGACCAGATGGCTTCACAGGTGAATTCTATCAAACATTTAGAGAAGAGGTAACACCTATCCTTCTCAAACTCTTCCAAAATATAGCAGAGGGAGGAACACTCCCCAACTCATTCTACGAAGCCACCATCACCCTGATACCAAAACCAGACAAGGATGTCACAAAGAAAGAAAACTACAGGCCAATATCACTGATGAACATAGATGCAAAAATCCTCAACAAAATACTAGCAAACAGAATCCAACAGCACATTAAACGGATCATACACCATGATCAAGTGGGGTTTATTCCAGGAATGCAAGGATTCTTCAATATACGCAAATCAATCAACGTGATACACCATATTAACAAATTGAAGGAGAAAAACCATATGATCATCTCAATAGATGCAGAGAAAGCTTTTGACAAAATTCAACACCCATTTATGATTAAAAAACCCTGCAGAAAGTAGGCATAGAGGGAACTTTCCTCAACATAATAAAGGCCATATATGACAAACCCACAGCCAATATCTTCCTCAATGGTGAAAAACTGAAAGCATTTCCACTAAGATCAGGAACAAGACAAGGTTGCCCACTCTCACCACTCTTATTCAACATAGTTTTGGAAGTTTTAGCCACAGCAATCAGAGAAGAAAAGGAAATAAAAGGAATCCAAATCGGAAAAGAAGAAGTAAAGCTGTCACTCTTTGCAGATGACATGATACTATACATAGAGAATCCTAAAGATGCTACCAGAAAACTACTAGAGCTAATCAATGAATTTGATAAAGTAGCAGGATACAAAATTAATGCACAGAAATCTCTGGCATTCCTATACACTAAGGATGAAAAATCTGAAAGTGAAATCAAGAAAACACTCCCATTTACCACTGCAACAAAAAGAATAAAATATCTAGGAAGAAACCTACCTAAGGAGACAAAAGACCTGTATGCAGAAAATTATAAGACACTGATGAAAGAAATTAAAGATGATACAAATAGATGGAGAGATATACCATGTTCTTGGATTGGAAGAATCAACATTGTGAAAATGATTCTACTACCCAAAGCAATCTACAGATTCAATGCAATCCCTATCAAACTACCACTGGCATTTTTCACAGAACTAGAACAAAAAATTTCACAATTTGTATGGAAACACAAAAGACCCCGAATAGCCAAAGCAATCTTGAGAATAAAAAACGGAGCTGGAGGAATCAGGCTTCCTGACTTCAGACTATACTACAAAGCTACAGTAATCAAGACAGTATGGTACTGGCACAAAAACAGAAAGATAGATCAATGGAACAGGATAGAAAGCCCAGAGATAAACCCACGCACATATGGTCACCTTATCTTTGATAAAGGAGGCAAGAATGTACAGTGGAGAAAGGACAGCCTCTTCAATAAGTGGTGCTGGGAAAACTGGACAGCTATATGTAAAAGTATGAGATTAGATCACTCCCTAACACCATACACAAAAATAAGCTCAAAATGGATTAAAGACCTAAATGTAAGGCCAGACACTATAATACTCTTAGAGGAAATACAGGCAGAACACTCTATGACATAAATCACAGCAAGGTCCTTTTTGACCCACCTCCTAGAGAAATGGAAATAAAAACAAAAATAAACAAATGAGACCTAATGAAACTTAAAGGCTTTTGCGCAGCAAGGGAAACCATAAACAAGACCAAAAGACAACCCTCAGAATGGGAGAAAATATTTGCAAATGAAGCAACTGACAAAGGATTAATCTCCAAAATTTATAAGCAGCTCATGCAGCTTAATAACAAAAAAACAAACAACCCAATCCAAAAATGGGCAGAAGACCTAAATAGACATTTCTCCAAAGAAGATATACAGACTGCCAACAAACACATGAAAGAATGCTCAACATCACTAATCATTAGAGAAATGCAAATCAAAACTACAATGAGATATCATCTCACACCAGTCAGAATGGCCATCATCAAAAAATCTAGAAACAATAAATGCTGGAGAGGGTGTGGAGAAAAGGGAACCCTCTTACACTGTTGGTGGCAATGTAAATTGATACAGCCACTGTGGAGAACAGTATGGAGGTTCCTTAAAAAACTACAAATAGAACTACCATATGACCCAGCAATCCCACTACTGGGCATATACCCTGAGAAAACCATAATTCAAAAAGAGTCATGTACCAAAATGTTCATTGCAGCTCTATTTACAATAGCCCAGAGATGGAAAGAACCTAAGTGTCCATCATCGGATGAATGGATAAAGAAGATGTGGCACATATATACAATGGAATATTACTCAGCCATAAAAAGAAACGAAATTGAGCTATTTGTAATGAGGTGGATAGACCTAGAGTCTGTCATACAGAGTGAAGTAAGTCAGAAAGAGAGAGACAAATACCGTATGCTAACACATATATATGGAATTTAAGAAAAAAAAATGTCATGAAAAACCTAGGGGTGAAACAGGAATAAAGACACAGACTTACTACAGAATGGACTTGAGGCTATGGGGAGGGGGAAGGGTAAACTGTGACAAAGCGAGAGAGAGGCATGGACATATATACACTACCAAACGTAAGGTAGATAGCTAGTGGGAAGCAGCTGCACAGCACGGGGAGATCAGCTCGGTGCTTTGTGACCGCCTAGAGGGGTGGGATAGGGAGGGTGGGAGGGAGGGAGATGCAAGCGGGAAGAGATATGGGAACATATGTATATACATAACTGATTCATTTTGTTGTGAAGCTGAAACGAACATACCATTGTAAAGCAATTATACTCCAATAAAGATGTTAAAATGAAAAAAAACAAAAAAAAAAAAGAAAAAGAAAATGTGGAACACAAATATTGGGAACATTTAGAAAATATGTAAAGATAAAGAGTGAATGGGATTAAAAATAAATTCTGAATGACAGAAATAAGAGCTTTATATTTAAGGATTAGTTTTAGCAAAGCTGGTTAAGCATAGGAAATTTTGATTTTTCAAAACAAAGAACAAGATTTGGGGCATACAGTCTCCTGACTGAGGACAGATGGAGCAAAGGGAAATGGGTTAGAATTGTAATGACAACAACAACAAAAAGTTAGGCTTAGATGAAAAAAACTTCCCTTAGAGATGGCTTGTTTTCAGTATTTCTTCCCTAGAGATCTCAGGAGTAGAACAGACCTAATTTTCACCCTCAATTCTCTATCACAATGGAATATCCTCTCCATCTATACCAGCATCACACCAGTAGCCTCTGACAAGGTCTGGACACACATCACCACACACTTAGTGAAGCAAGACATCCCAACTTCAGTTAGCATCTGGAGGTTTCCAGGTGTGGGATAGGCAATATGGTGTGGAAAGTGAGGGGTGAGACACAGAACTGTATCCTATGGGAAGGGGCAGAGGCTGTTGTTTCCTACTCAGAATATAAACTAAGGCTGTTCAGTGATAGGGTAATTAACAACCTGCAGCAGCCAGATGGGCCCTCTGCTCTCCTTTCCCTTCTTCCTGCCCTAAGGCCCCACCCTTAAATCTGGCATTTGTGGGAAAAACAAAAAGGTGAAAGTATGAGTGGCTGGTTGCCCAGCAACATGGTAGTGATGGGGCTCTCACAAAGAAGTCGTCATTATAGGCATCTGTGCTGACAGAGGAAGGAGGCTGCAATGGGTGGGGGTGGAGAGTGAAGGGGACTACAGAGGCAAGACCTGTCAATTCGCTAGTGGCTGACAAAAAGCCTCCTAAACATTCCGCCTCATCTTCTAGTTCAGTGTTCCAGTCCCGGGAGATAAGCTTGCCTAAGAAAGATCAAACTGAGGGGGGTTAGGGGATGGATTTTTCTCCATCATCAGTGTGCACTCACTACACTGAACTTGTACACAAATTGATTACATGAACTAACACTGAAGGGTGCAATGGGGAAAGCATAAGCTTCTGAGTCCCATGTAGGGGCAAACCCCAGTCTTCACCCCCTCAGTTAGATAATTCTGGGAAGTTATGCTACCTCCCTTATCCACTGTATACCCCTCTGTAAAAGTAGGGATGCTGCTGATTTCCGTGTAGGACCGCCTGGAAGATGAGCAACCATAAATGGAAACACTTGGTATGGTGGTCAACACATAGTGGACAGCCAAGAAATGGCAGTTTCTCCTATCCTCGATAAGTGGTGGCCAACGTGATGACAGAGGAAACAATGTCCATAAAGGTCCTGGGCCTAAATGTAGTTGCCCAGCACACCCTCTGGGTCGATACTCTCACATCTAAGTGGTTCCACAGCATCAAATCCTTTTCTAGGAGGAACAGACTATGTATTTTAAAAAATAAAAGAGGTTCTCTCTTTCGGGAAACCCTCTAGTCATTATACCTTCAGTCTTGTTCTCATCTCTGCTTGCTACCTGAATAGGATCCATGGAGTATTTCTTAAGCATCTACTATATTTTGAGCCATGAGCTCAATACGTGACATCATCATATTCCATGCGAAGAAACCTGAGACAGGTATAATAATTCCCAAGGTGCAGATGAGAAAACCAAGGCTAACTGTGCTCACTGAGAGACAGGCAAAGCTACAAGGCCAGGGTTTGAACCCAGCTGATCAACCTCCAAAGCCTGTGCTGCTAACTGCCATATAATACTCTCTTCTTGACATGGGAGGTGGGTGAGGTAGCAGAAAGAAGGGAACAAGTCCCATCTGCTAAGAGTGGTATACAGGAGTGATGAGGCTTGGCCCTCTGCCTCACTCCCTCCAATCCACCAGGATCCTGAGCCAAAGACACTAACACTCTCTCTCATCAGCATCCTTCAATGGTTTCCAACTGCCCATGGGGGAAGATTCATGTACCTTCACAGCTGTTATATCCTAGGATTCTGACATGAATTCTTTCTCTAGACAAAATTCAGGGACAGTCCCACGCTTTCAGACCTTGATGCCTCTGGCCTGCTGGTCTCAACCTGGAACAACCTCCCCACGAAAGGAATCTTAGGAAATAATTCAGACACATGAAAAGGAAAAAAGAAAAGGAGCTTAAGGAATAGTTCTCCTCTTCCCCGTGAAGACACAGCTCAGGCAGCACCTCCCCCAAGAAGCCTTTCCTAGGTTACCTATGAAGGATCTCTGTGCTAACCTCTGCAATGGCACTCTTATTTACTCACCTGTCTCCCACGTCAGAGGGAGAGCACATGCCTCAAGAGTAGGAGCCCAGGCCCAGGGATCGCTGAACCCAGAGGCGAACAGTTGCTGAACACAGAATTCACCAAAAATGTGCAAGGCATAGGTCCGGGTGATACAGATACAAAGAGGTGAAAAAGTAGAGCAAAGGGGATATGCACTTGGAAAAAGCCAATAATCTTGCAATTAGACAAAAAATAACTGAGTGGTAGTATTGTCAAAGATGGGATGAATGCCAGGGCTAGGGGGCCAGGAGTTTTAGCCAACCAAAGGAACACCACCACTGTACCCCTGCCCGGCTCTAACCACACCACCTGTCCTTCCAGGGCTCTGCACAGGACAGGCTTTCAGGCTGGAGCACCCATTCTACCCTACTCTTTGCCTGGCTAACATCTCCTCCTGCTTGGAGGTGAGTCCCTTCTTAGGGAAGCCTTCCCTGAACACCAAGTGTGGTTCAGGTTCCTCTTCCTACGCGCTCCCAAGTATCCTGTTCATCCCCATGAGATGAGGTAAGAGCAGGAGCATGAATGGCATCATTGGCCTTTGTGAAGCACCCAGCGGGAGATCTAGTGCCCCGCATATAGTGAGCTCAGTAAATACGGTGGACTTAAGAACCTACGTGACTCCTCAGCATCTAAACTTTAAAATAAACTTTTTTACCTTGAAATAGAAGTTGGAAAAGTAGTACAGAGAAATCCTGTGTACCCTCACCCAGTTTTCCCCAATAGTTACACCACCACAAAGATCTCCCTCATGCTATCCCCTCTTATTAACACACCCACAGCCCTGTCCCATCCATAACCTCTGGTAACACTAGTCTGTTTAGTACCTCTATAATTTTGTTATTGCAAAAAATATTATATAAATGGAATCATACAGTGCGTGACCTTTTGGAATTGGCTTTTTTCACTCAGCCTGATGACCTTGAGATCCATGTAACTGTTTTGTGTATCAACAATTCATCCCTTTATATTGTTGAGTAGTATTCCATGGAATGGATGTGTGTTTAATCATTCACCAATTGAAGGACATCCAGGTTGTTTCCAGTTTTTGGCTATTACAAATAAAGCTATTTATGAACATTTGTGGATAGGTTTTTGTGTGGCATAATTTTCATATCTGATAAATGCCCAGGAGTGTGATTCCTGGGTCTTACCATTAAGTGTATGTTTAGTTTAAAAAACTGCCAAACAATTTTCCAGGGTAGCTGTACCATTTTATGTTCCACCAGCAATGTGTGAGAGATCCCAGTTCTCTGCACCCTCTCCAGCATTTGGTATCATTACTTTCATTTCAGCTTTTCTAATAGGTGTGAAGTATCTCACTGTGGTTTAATTTGCATTTCCCCAATGGCCAGTAATGCTGAACACATTTTCCTGTGCTTATCTGCCATCTGTATATCCTTTTCAGTGTAACATCTCTTCATATCCTTTGCTCATTTTCTAATTGGATTGTTCATTTTTTTAACCTGTTGAGTTTTAAGATTATCTTTCTAGATACAATTCCTTTGCCAGATATGTGGTTTGCAAACATTCTTTCCCAATCTGTAGGTTATGTTTTTATTCTAACAGGGTCTTTCACAGAACAAAAGTTTTTAATTTTGATGAAGTCCAATTTATTGATTTTTTTTCTGTTATAGTTTGTGCTTTTATAGTCATATCTAAGAACTCTTCACCAAGCCTTGGATCCTTAAGATTTTCTCCTTTGAGTTCTTCTAAAAGTGTTGTAATATTAAGTTTTACATTTAAATCTATGATCCAATTTGAGTTAAACTGGATTTAAGGTGTGAGGTTTAGGTCAAGGCTCTTATTTTTGCTTGTGACTATCCAATTGCTCCATTGATTTGCTTGTGCACCCCAGTCAAAAGTCAACTGGCTATATGTCTGTGGGCCTATTTCTGGGTTCTCTATTCTGTTCTATTGATCTATGAGTCCATCCATCTAATGTAGCTATATAATAAGCCTGAACATTGGGTAGAGTGATTTCTCCCTCTTTATTCATTTTCAAAATTGTTTTAGCTACTCCAAATCCCTTTGCCTTTCCAGATAACTTCTGGAATAATCTTGCTCTATCTACAGAAATTTTTGTTGGGTTTTTTATAGCAATTCAATTAAACTAGTAAGCTAATTTGTGGAGTATTTGACATCTTTACTATGTTGAGTCTTCCGTCCTTGAACATCTTATGTCTCTCCACTTATTTAGGTCTTCTTTGATTACAGTTTTCAGCATAAAAGTCTTAAACATGTTTTGTTAGATTTATACCCAAGTATTTTTTTCAGTGATTGTAAACGGTATTGTATCTTAAATGTCTGTTTCCACGTGTTTACTGAAATATAGTGAAATATAATTGACTTCTGAATGTTGAACTGGCATCCTGCAACTTTGCTATTATTTTTTGGGGTAGATTCCTTGAGATTTTCCATATAGAGCATTATGTCATCTGTGAATATAAACTTTTACTTTTTCCTTTCTTACCTATATGCCTTTTCATTTTCTTGCCTTAAGAAAGACAAATGCAAAACTTTCAGTACTATGCTTAATAAGACTGGTGAGAGTGGATATCCTTGCCTTGTTTCTTAGGGGGCAAGAATCCTTTTGCTAGTATAATGTTGGTCCCATAAAATATTTCTTAGGTATTACCAAACCACCCTCTAGTTGAAGGAAAAATACAAAAGTCTCAATCATGGGCGATTATTATCAGTTCTCTTATAGTTTGATCCTGAGAGCCTCATTTCTATTGTTATATATTCACATTTCCAATTAAGCCAAGGTTAGGACCTTTCAATTTTTTTTTTACATCTTTATTGGGATATTTCATGTATCATAAAATTCAGCCACTTAACAATGGTTTTTAGATGTTCACAGTGTTCTAATGTTCTAACTTTAGAACATTTTCTGCACCCTAAAAAAACACCTTGTACCCATTAGTCATTCCCCATTCATGCTCGCTAATCCTTCCACCTCAGCTCCTGGCAACCACTAATCTACTTTCTGTTTCTATGGATCTGCCTATTCTGGACATTTCACATAAATGGCTTTTTTCACTTAGCATAATGTTTCCAAGGTTCACACATGTTGTGACGTGTATCAGTATCAGTACTTCATCCTTTTTTATTGCTGAAATATTCCATCGTATGCATATATCACATTTCTTTATCCATTCATCAGTTGATGGACATTTAGGTTGTTTCCACTTTTCGGCTATTATGAATAATGCTGCTATGAACATTCATGTACAAAGGTTGTACATGAATATGTGCACAAACAAGTAGTATATCATTGTAGTTTGGATTTCCACTTCCTTAATGATTAATGATGAACATCTTTTCACATGTTTATGGGCCACCTGTACATATTAGTTGGAGAAATGTCCATTCAAATCCTTTAACCTTTTTAAAATTGGGTTGTCTTTTCATTACTGAGATGCAAGAGTTCTCTATGTATTCTGGATACAAGTCTCTTGTCAGATATATGATTTGTAAATGCTTGCTCCTATTCTGTGGGCCATCTTTTCACTTTCTTGATACTGTTCTTTGATGCAACAAAAGGTTTTATTTTTGTTGAAGTCCAATTCATCTATATTTTCTTTTGTAGCTTGTGCTTTTGGTGTTGTATCTAAGAAACCACCTCTAATACAAGGTCATAAAGATTTATTCTTAAGTTTTCTTCTAGGAGTTTTATAGTCCTATCTAGCTCTTACACTTAGGTCTATGATCCATTTTGAGTCAATTTTTGTGTATAGTTTGAAGAATGGGTCCAACTTCATTCTTTTTCATGTGGATATCCAGTGTCCCAGCACCATTTGAAAAGACTACTGTTTCCCCTATGAACTGTCTTGGCACCCTTGTTGAAATCAATTGCCCATGAATGTACGGGTTATTTCTGGACTCTCAATTCCACTCCCTTGCTTTACATATCCTTAGGCCAATAGCACACTGTCTTAATTACTGTAGCTTTGTAATAAGTTTTGAAGTTGGGAACTGTGAGTCCTCCAACTTTGCTTTTTTAAGATTGTTTTAGTTATTTTGGTTCCCTTGCATTTCCATATGAATTTTGGGATCAGCCTGCCAATTTCTACCAGAAAAACCCACACGCACAAGCCTCCTCCAACCCCCCTACCCCATACCAAACAAAAAAACTCTGGGATTTTGATTGGGATTGCACTGAGTATGCAGATCAATTTGGGGAGTATTGCCAAATACTGTTTCCCTATCTATGAAACACTGGATATCTTTTTCTTTAAATCTTCCTACTTCTTTCAGCAACATTTTGTAGTTTTCAGTATATAAGTCTTGTACTTCTTTTGTTAAGTTTATTCTTAAGTGTTTTATACCTTTGGGGGTTATTACAAATGAGATTATTTTCTTAATTTCATTTTCAGATTGTTCACTACTGGTGTATAGAAAATGCAATTGATTTTTGTTTACTGATCTTACATCATGTCATGCTGCTGAACTCATTCATTAGCTCTAGAAGGTTTTTAAAAAGGATTCCTTAGGATTTTCTATATACAGGATCCCATGTCATTGGCAAATAAAGATTGCTTTCCTTCTAACTTTCTAATCAGGATACCTTTAATTTCTTTTTCTTGAGTGATTATGCTGGCTAGAATTTCAAGTACCATGTTGTAGAAAAGTAGCAATAGCAGATATCCTTATCCTGTTCCTGACCTTACGGGGAAAGAATTCCATCTTTCTCCATTAAGTAGGATGTTAGCTGTGTGCTTTGGGAGTTGAGAAAGTCTCCTTCTATTGTTGAATGCTTTTATTATGAAAGGGTGTTGGATTTTGTCAAATGCTTTTTCTCTATTGAGATGAACATGTGTTTTTTGTCTACTGTTATATTAATACGGTATATTACACTGATGTATTTTAAGATGTTAAACCAAACATTCCTGGAGTAAGTTTCATTTGGTCATGGTGTATAACCCTTTTTATATGTTGCTGGATTTCTTTTGCTAGTATTTTGTTGAGGATTTTTACATTTATATTCATAAGGGCTACTTGTTTGTACTTTTCTTGTGATGTCTTTGGTTTTGGTATCAGGGTAATACTGGCCTCACAGAATGAGTTGGGAAGTGTTCCTCCCTCTTCTTTTTTTTTTCTTTTTTTTTTTTTTCGATATGCGGGCCTCTCACTGTTGGGGCCTCTCCCGTTGTGGAGCATAGGCTCCGGACACGCAGGCTCAGTGGCCATGGCTCACGGGCCTAGCCGCTCCACAGCATGTGGGATCTTCCCGGACCGGGGCATGAACCCGTGTCCCCTGCATCGGCAGGCGGACTCTCAACCACCGCGCCACCAGAGAAGCCCCCTCTTCTATTTTTTGGAAGAATTTCTGAAGGATTGGTATCAATAAAAGACTCATTATTAAGGAAATTTTCAAAGGGACCAAAAAATAGTACAAAGTCTAATTTATGAACACCAATGTACCTTTCCAATCAGTTTCAATAATTATCAGTATTCTACCATTCTGGGCTTCCCTGGTGGCACAGTGGTTAAGAATCCACCTGCCAATGCAGGGGACACAGGTTCGAGCCCTGGCCCAGGAAGATCCCACGTGCTGTGAAGCAACTAAGTCCATGCGCCACAACTACTGAGCCTGTGCTCCAGAGCCCGCGAGCCACAACTACTGAGCCCACGAGCCACAATTACTGAGCCTGTGTGCCAGAACTACTGAAGCCCACGTGCCTAGAGACTGTACTCCGCAACAACAGAAGCCACCATGATGAGAAGCCCATGCACCGCACCAAAGAGTAGCCCCCGCTCGCTGCAACTAGAGAAAGCTACGCACAGCAAAGAAGAACCAAAGCAGCCAAAAATAAATAAATTAAAAAACAAAATATTCTACCATTCTTATTTCCCCTACACTCATTTCCCAATGTCTCACTCTTTTAGGGGGTGAAATTATTTTAAAGCAAATCCCAGACACATCATTTCACCCTTAAATATTTCAGTTAATAAAATTATATATATACAATAGACAAAGACTTCTTTTTTTTTTTAACATAACCAGAATTTAATTATGTCACCTAAGAAAATTAGCAGTAACATTATCAAATACCTGGTCCCTGTTCAAATTTCCCCAAATATCTCAAAAATAATTTTAGAATTAGTTTATTTGAATCAAGATCAATACAAAGTCCAACACTGGATTTAGTTGATAAGACTCTAATTAACAAGCCCCCTCTCCCTTTTCTCCCCATGCCATTATTTGATGAAAAAAAACAAGATCAATTAATCCTGTAAAAATTTTTCATGTTCCATACATTGGCTGGAACCCATGTATCCTCATGTGTCTTTTTAACTCATTCTTCTACCTCTCATGCTTCTTTTAAACTGGGAGTTCAATCTAGATTCATGTTGTTGTGAACCTACTATTGCATTATATTAGAATTCACAAAGTCTGGCTGTCCCACTTTTAGTGTTAAGATTGACCTATGGGTTCAGGTGCTATCAGTCTGATTCATCCATTATAAAGTTGCTCATCAACCTTTTACCTAATGGTTTTAGCAACCACTGACAATTTGTGCCTAGTCACTACATTATTTCAGTAGAAGCTGCAATATGGTGATTTTCTCATTCTTTCTGTTCTTCCAAGGCTAGGATTTCTTACCTTCATAATTCCAGATTCAGGTCTGTGATTCCCAATTAGGATGGCAGAGTCTCCAGGTGCCCTGGAGGTGTTTTTGTGTAAGCCCCGGGGGTGTTTTTGTTTGTCACAGTGATTGGAGAGTGCTTATAGCATTTATAGGCAAAGACCAAAGATGCTTCATGCTCTATAATCCACAGTAGAGCTCCACATAATGAATAATCTACATCCTACACAACTTGCCAAAGTCTTGTTAGACATTCATAGAGATGTAAAGCCTACATAAAATTACCTACCATAAGTTAGTCTAAGGCCATTTTATATGTGAACACAAAGTATTTTTATACTGTTTCAATAAAAATTTTTCCAGAAATGTAACTATAACATAGCACGTGCCTGCTTTTGTTACTGTCGAATTCAAAATAATTCCATATACAAGTGCAAATGCCTATCTTTTCCAGTGTAATCATGCTCAGGCATCTACACAATGAAACACACATTATCTTATTAATTACTCACTTTTTATTTCTCATTTATATTATAGTCAGGACTTTCTACTGATCCTTTTTGAAACTGTCCATTTGGTACAGTTTCATAGATCATCTATGAATTCCATTTTGAGACAGTGAAGGAGACTTCAGAGAATATTTGTTTTGAAATAGGAAGTGAATCTGAGAGACCTGAGAATTACTATCTACTTAAGGTCTAAAAGTCTCCCCCAGTTTGATTGCTGTCCAGGGCTTACCCTTAAATCTTCCCACCATATTCTGGTTGCATCACAACAGAGCACTGTGCTGGAGTGAGGACACCTGGACCCCCAGCCCTGGCTCTGTCTCTTTATTAGTGGCTAGTGACCTAAGGCAGGTCATCTTAAATAAAGAGGTTAAATCAGACAAGCTGTTCCCAACCTTTCAACCACTTTTTATTATCCTCCACTCTCCCCACAGAACCCAATATTTCCAAAGGTTGCCAGAGACTTGCCAATTATTACTTATTATAGTAAACAAATTTCCTATTTATTTAATTAACCAAAGGTATATAATTGCAAACCAGAGTCATTTTTAACAATGGCAGCTAACCCTTATTGAGTGCTTACTATGGCCGCACAGTGAGCCCTCCCCCACAACCCCACCATTACTACCACACTGTGGACTCCAAACTGGAACATGCCATCTCAACCAGAGACTAAGGTGTCCCTGGTCCTTGTCTTCTCCCTCAGAGCAGAAGTCTCCAGTCCTAAGTGCTGCCATCCTAATCTGCAAAGACCTTGTATATGACCTGCTCATACCTCATGCTGTTTTGGCAAAGTTTTCAAGTTGTAAAAGAGATCAGGGGACTATAATGAAGTGAAAGGCAAAGAAAGGGAACATTGGGAACATATTCCCTCCAGGAACTTCCAGTATTTCTACATTTTCCCCAAAAGCCTGGTCCAGGGTCCTGCACATACAAAGAGCTCTGGAATAAAAAACTGAACTACCTGGGCAGCAACTCTGGAGGACTGCACACACGCCTCAGAGGCGCTGACCCTTGGGCAGACTCAGAGGCTGTGTGTGGCCTCTAGAAAGGAGGCAGGCAGCCTTAGGATGCTGGGTTATTGGGGTGACTAGTAGCAGTACAAGAACTCACTGCTCCACTTACATCTCCACTTTCTATCTCCATATACCAAGACTCTGACAATTCTGTTGAAGACACATGGGGGCCAGAGGGGGGTCAAGTGGCAAGATGGTCATGGCTGGACTCCTTCTTCAGAGGCATGGGCTGCCACTGTGGGCTCTGTACTCACCAGGGAGGCTGCCGGCTGGTATGTGGGTGGTGTGGGTGAATCCGGAGTGGGTCAATCTCTCTGGCAGTGGCAGGGGGAAACTCCTGTTGGGGACTTTCGCTAGCCTTGACCCAATGTTCATGGATAGGTGTGATGATCCCAGACACAAGACGAGACCGAAGTTCCTCACTCTTCTTGTAGACCCTGCAGGAAGGACACGAGGTGTCAACTGCTTGCAGCTGGTTGGCAACCCTGCGTATAGTATTTCGGCGGCGGCGGCGGCGGCGGCGCTGATAGCTCTTGGCGTCACGCTTGGACTGTTTGCAAGGGTGGGAACGGGCTGCCCGGCGGACCTGGGTGATGGGAGTAACAGCCTGGCGTTGTCTCCGAGATTTGGGCCTAAGCTTCTTAGGCATCTGAGTTGCCCCTTCTCGTTTACCACCCCATTAGAAAGCGGTGAGGGTGTAGGGGCACAGGGCCTAGACTGGCTATTCCTCTGTACCCTGCCCACCCCACCCCACCCCACCCTCAGCCTCATTGTGTGTTCATCACATGTCATGGGAGGGGTCATGGAAGGCAAGTCTCCATGGGGATGATGAACCAGGTTCCTAGTCCAAGCAGGCAGGGCTCTCAGGGCTTAATGTCCAATTCTGTCACTAACTCAGGGGCCCTTGGAAGGCTGCTCTAGGCCTTTTTTCTCTGCTGGTGAGAGACAAGCAATGTGAGCTATAGCTGAAGTGTTGAGGCAGACTGAGGTAACAGGGAGTGGGCAGGACTCCACAGAGTTCCTAAAAACCTGGTGTTTTAAAATGAGCCATATCCGGGGTCAAAAAACAAACCGTATAAATCAGGGACATAGATTGGTGGTTGCCAAGGGGGAGGGGGGGTGGGAGAGGGTTGGATTGGGAGTTTGGATTAACAGATGCAAACTAGTATATATAAAATGAATAAACAAGGTCCTACTGTATAGCACAGGGAACTACGTTCAATATCCTGTGATAAACCATAATGGAAAAGAATATGACAAAGAATGTATATACATGTATAACTGAATCACTTTACTGTACAGCAGTAATTAACACAACATTGTAATTCAACTATATTTCAATAAAAAATAAGTTAAAAAAAGCAAACCTCATAAATGTCAAAAAAAAACTGAAATCATACAGAGTATGTTCCTCGACCACATGGAATCATACTAAGCATCAAAACTGGAAGGAAGTCTCTAAATACATGGTGTTAAGCAATACAATTCTAGATAATCCATGGATCAAAGAGGAAGTCTTGAAAAAAATACAAAGTACTGAATAATAATAAAAGTACAACATATTAAATTATGTGAGATTATAGCTAAATGAGATTATAGCTAAACAGTGTTGAGAGGAAACTTTATAGCACTAAATGTTTACATTGGAAAAGAGGAAAGAAATCAACAATTTAAATTCTAACCTCAAGAACCTAGAAAAAGAAGAGCAAATTAAACCAAAAGCAAGCAGAAATAAGGAAATAATAAAGAATAAAAATAAATAAATGAGAAAACAGAAAAACAAGAGAAAATTAAAAAGACAAAAAACTGGTTCTTCCAAAAAATGAACAAAACTGATAAACTTCCAGCAAGAGCAGCAAACATAAAAAGAGAGAAGACACAAATCACCAATATCAATGCAATGGGATATTATAACAAATTTGTTGCCACTGATAGGATAAGAGAATACTAATAACAACATAATTGAACAACTTAGAATAGACTAATTCTTCAAAAACCACGAACTGTAACAACTTAGGCAAAATGAAATAGATAATCTGAATAGTTCTATTAAAGTAACACAATTCCTACTTAAGCACCCCCCAAAAGAAATATCCAGGTCCACATGATTGCAGTGGAGAAGCCTACCAAACATTTAAAGAATTAACACCAATTTACAGTCACTTCCAGAAAATACAAGAGAAGGGAACATTTCCCAATTCATTTTTATGAGGCCAGTATTATGCTGATATCAAATCCAGACAAAGACAGTACAAAAAAAAGAAAACTACAGGGCTTCCCTGGTAGCGCAGTGGTTGAGAATCTGCCTGCCAATGCAGGGGACACGGGTTCGAGCTCTGGTCTGGGAAGATTCCACATGCCGCGGAGCAACTAGGCCCGTGAGCCACAACTACTGAGCCTGCGCGCCTGGAGCTTGTGCTCCGCAACAAGAGAGGCCACGACAGTGAGAGGCCCGTGCACCGCAAAGAAGAGTGGCCCCCGCTTGCCCCAACTAGAGAAAGCCCACGCACAGAAATGAAGACCCAACACAGCCAAAAATAAATAAATAAATAAAATTTAAAAAAAAAAACAAACAAAAAACTACAGACCACTATTTCTCATGAACTTGGATGCAAAAATGCTCAACAAAATATTAACAAATTAAATTCAAAAATATATAAAAGACTTAATACCATAGGATTTATTGTATGTACGCAAGGCTGGTTCAATAGTTACAAATCCCTACATATCAATAAGCTAAGAAAAATGATATGGTTATATCAATTGATACAGAAAAGGTATTTGACAAAATCCAACACGATAAATCCATTCATGATAAAAACTCTCAACAAACCAGGAATAGAAGAGAACTTCCTCAACATGATACAGAGCATCTACAAAAAAACTACAGCTAACAATATACTTAGTAATGAAAGACTGAGTACTTTGTCTTTAAGACTGGGAACAAGGTAAGGATGTTCTCTCTAACCACTCTTATTTAACATAATACTGGAAGTTCCAGCCACTTCAGTAAGGCAAGACAAAGAAAATGCACACAGATTAGAAAACAAGGAATGAAACTGCTCCTATTTGCAGATGACATGCCAGTCTACCTTGAAATTCCCAAGGAATTTACCAAAAAAACCCCTCCAAGAACACTACGAATTCAGCAAGGTGACAGGATAAAAGATCAACACACAAAAATAAACTGCATTTCTATATACTAACAGTGGACATTTGAAAATCAAAACCAAGGACAGAACACCATTTATAATCACCTCTCACACCCGAAAAGAACAAAACACATGTCCAGGACCTATATGCTAAAAATTATAAAATGATGATGAAAGAAACAGAGCAAGACCTAAATAAATGGAGAGACATACCACATTCATAGTAAAAATGTCAACTTTTTCCATTTTAGGTTTAATGATCTGTAAGTTTAATGCAAATCCTATCAAAATCCCAGCAAGGCTTTTTATGGACAAAGAGAAGTTTACTCTAAAGTTTATACAGAAAGGCACAGACTCAAGAATAGTGAAAACTATCTTGACAAAGAAGAATTGGGCGATCTTGAATGGCTCTACTCAATATTCAGGTATACTACTGATACACAGTTACAATAATAGATACTGTGTGACACTGGCAGAAGAACAGACACAAAGATCAATGGAAAAAAAAAGAGAACCCAGAAATAAACCAACACAAGTACAGACAACTGATTTTTGACACAGTTGCAAAAGCAATTCAATGACAAATGGTGTTGGAGCAACTGGATATCCACAGGCAAGAAAATGAACCTCACAACTTATACAAAAATTACTTTAAAATAGACCACAGGCTTAAATGTAAAACATAAAACTATAAAATGTTTAGAAAAAGAAAACAGGAGAATAGCTTTGAGATCTAAAACAAGGCAAAGAGTTCTTACACTTGACGCCAAAAGCTTGATCCATAAAAGCAAAAATTTATCAAATAGCTATTATCAATTAAAAACTTATGCTTTGCAAAAGACCTTGTTAAGTGAATGAAAAAACAAACTACAGGCTGGGAGAAAACATTTATAAACCAACATCCAACAAAGGAATTGCATCTGAAATATACAAGGAACTGTCATTAGCTATCAGGGAAATGCAAATTTGAAACCACAATGCAATACTACTATACATCAGAATAACTAAAATGAAAAATAGCGATAACACCAGAAACTGGTGAAGATACAGAGAAACTAGCACTCATACACTGGTGGTGGATACGTAAAATGGTACAGACACTATGGAAAACTGTTTGGCAGTTTCTTAAAAAACTAAACATGCAATTACCTTTGAACTCTTGGCATTTATTGTAGAGAAATAAATATGTCCACACAAAAGCCTGTACATGTATGTTCATAGCACTTTTATTCGTAATAGCAAAAAATGAAACAACTCAGATGTCCTTCAACTAGTGAATGGTTAAACAAACTGTGAAATGCCATGCCTACCATACCATGAAATACTACTCAGCAAGACAAAGGGACAAACTATTGATGCATGCAACAACTCAGATGGATCACAAGGGTATTATGCTGAGTGAGAAAGGCCAATCCCGAAAGTTACATACTGTATGATTCCATTTATATAACATTTTTGAACACTCCCTAACACCATACATGAAAACAAACTCAAAATGGAATAAAGACCTAAATGTAAGGCCGGATACTATAAAACGCTTAGAGGAAAACACAGGCAGAACACATTCTGACATAAATTGCAGCAAGATCTTTTTTGATCCGTCTCCTAGTGTAATAAAAATAAAAACAAAAATAAACAAGTAGGACCTAATTAAACTTAAAAGCTTTTCCACAGCAAAGGAATCATAAACAAAACAAAAAGACAACCCTCAGAATGGGAGAAAATATTTGCAAATGACTAGACGACCAAGGGTTTAATCTCCAAAGTATACAAACAGCTCATGCAGTTCAATATCAAAAAAAACCTCAATCAAAAAACGGGTGGAAGATCTAAACAGACATTTCTTCAAAGAAGACATACAGATGGCTAAAAAGCACATGAAGAGATGCTCAACATCACTAATCATTACAGAAACAAAAATCAAAAGTACAATGAGGTTATCACCTCACACGGGTCAGAATGGCCATTATCAAAAAATCTACGAACAATAAATGCTGGAAAGGGTGTGGAGAAAAGGGAACCCTCCTACGCTGTTGGTGGGAATGTAAATTGGTTTAGCCACTATGGAGAACAGTATGGAACTTCCTTAAAAAACTAAAAATAGAGCTACCATATGATCCAGCAATCCCTCTGTGGGTATCTATCCAGAGAAAACCATAACTCAAAAAGATACATGCTCCCCTATGTTCACTGCAGCCCTATTTACAATAGCCAGGACATGGCAGCAACCTAAATGTCCATCGACAGAGGAATGGATAAAGAAGATGTGGCACACATATACAATAGAATATTACTCAGCTGTAAAAAAGAACGAAATAATGCCATTTGCAGCAACATGGATGGACCTAGAGATTGTCATACTGAGTGAAGTAAGTCAGACAAAGACAAATATCATATGATATCACTTAGATGTGGAATCTAAAAAAATGGTACAAATGAACTTATCTACAAAACAGAAGTAGAGTCACACATGTAGAAAACAAACATGGTTATCGGCGGGGTGAGGGATAAATTGGGAGACTGGGATTGACATACACACACTACTACATATAAAATAGATAACTAATAAGGACCTAATATATATAGCACAGGGAACTCTACTCAATACTCTGTAATGACCTATATGGAAAAGAATCTAAAAAAAGAGTGGTGTGTGTATATATATATATGTATAACTGATTCACTTTGCTGTACACTTAAAACTAAAACAACACTGTAAATCAACTATACTCCAATAAAAATTAAAAAAAAAAAAAGACAAAATTTTAGCAATGGAGAATAAATGATGGTTGCCAGGGGGTGAAGGGTGGGGAGGGGGAGTGGGTGTGGCTATAAAAAAGCATCAGGAAGGATACTTGTGGTGATGGAAATACTTACTGTCAGTGTATCAATGTCAATATCCTTACTATTAATATTTAAGGTAGTTTTATACAATGTTATAATTGAGGTGAAATGTATAAAGGTAAAATGTATAAAGGATACAAGTCTCTCTGTATTATACCTTACAACTTACAACTGCATGTAAGTCTACAGTTATCTCAAAATAAAAAGTTTAATTAAAAAATCACTTATTACATAACCATAAAATCACTGAGATTAGACTAGATCAGTGGTTTCAGGGCTTCTCTGGCATGGAAGGGGGCCCAGGAAGGGCAATGGAGAAAGCCAAGTGGATAGGGCACAAGGACCTCCATTTGCTGTCCCTACTCTTTCCTCCAGAATCCTAAAGAACATGAAGAGATAATTGTACACCCATGTTCAAAGAAGCATTATTCAAAGTAGCCAAAAGGTGGAAGCAATGTAAGTGGCCATGAATACCTAGGACAGATGAACGGATAAACAAAATATGGTCAATACAGACAATGGAATATTATGCGTGCTTGAATAAAGAGTTCCATGACTAAAAAGTGTAATACCTGCAATGGTTTAGAAGTTCTAAGGGCCTGTGGTCCATACATCCCTACAAAGATCAGGTTCCTACTTAGAACACAGAACTTTGTACACCATGCTGCTTCCCTGACCAAGTTGGGTAGCGGGGATATATCTAAGTCCTCTTTCCTTTCAGTCAGATGAACTGTGTGTGATACAGGTGGAAGCCCTCTGATCTCCCTATGCAAAAGGTTTACCTGTAGAACTCAGGTCTGATTAAAAAACTACTAAGTCCTGAAGGAGACGTTCTCGCATGATTTCTAAGCCTTAGGAGAACTGCCATTTTGGTAGTAGCAAAAGACAGCCTGTCATCCTAACATAGTAGAGGCATGACAGAAAGGAACAGGTTTATATTCCTTAGCAAATCAGTTTGCTCAACTAGGGGCACAGATTTCTACCTAGAACAGACATGACATGCCATGACGACCTAACAAGGAGGGCCAGATGGTAGAAGGGGGCCAGAAGCAGGCAGCTCAGTGCTGCTGCCAGAAAGGCAGAGGAGAGGGAGGGCCTTATGATCAGGAGAGAGATCTATACCCCAGCTCTCTGAGCCTCAGTTTCCACGGAGATGATTCCTTGTGATCAGATTTCTTTCCGTTTGCATATTCATGAAGGGCTGGGCCCAGCACTAAGCACTCTGTGCTGACATTTCATCTCATTCTCATAGTCCTACTATGTCATTTTACAGCAATCAAAACACACTCCCCCAAGCACACACAAAACAACAAATGTTAATTAAAAAAAAAAAACGGTTATCACCGTTTCTCTCTCAGTATTGCTGAGGGGACTAAATGCTCTCAGGAGCATGACCAGCCTGGTGTACAGGCCTGGGTTTTTCCAGAGGTTTTGTCAATTGCTCTCCCAATGGAATTCCAGAATGAAAAAGTCAAGAGAGAGACCACACTCTCAGTGTCCTTCCCTTTACCCTCTGAAGGGGTGAGGTAGGGTCATGGTGTGGACAGCACCCAGAAAAGCAGCTCTGCCAAGGCCAGGCCTGGCCTCACTTCACTCCTTCATTCCTTTGTCTACTGTGTGAAAAAGACCCAGATCCTGCCCTCAAGGAGATCACAGGCTAGTAGGCAGTTAATCATAAAATACCCACTTATTAAATGCTTAAAAGGTTCAAACATGGGGGGAGCAGGGGAGGCTTCTCTGAGGAGCTGATGTTTAAATGGAAACTGAAGGAAGAAGAGTAGTTGGCCGTGGGAAGAGGCTGGGGAGAGCACTCTCGGCCAAGGGGAGAGCGCTGAAGAGGGAGGAGGCACACGCACCACAGCTGAGACACCGGAACTAAGTGGGAAGTGGCAAACGATGAGGTTAGAGGGGCTGGGCCCTAGGCTTTAGGCCTCATCAAGGATTTTGTTCTTCATCCCTGGAGAAATGAACACTCACTGAAGGGTTTGGGGTTTCTTTTTTAGATTTAATTTGTAAGAAATTTACCAACTCTGTAACCAGTTTAAGCGTGCGGTTCAGTAGTATTAAGTATATTCACGTTGTTGTGCTATCACCACCACCACCTATCTTCAAAACACTTCCTCTTACAAAACTGAAACTCTGTGCCCATTCAACAATAATTCCCTGTTCTCCCCTCTTCCAGTCCCTGGCAACCACTATTTCACTTTCTGTCTCTATGAGTCTGACTATTCTAGGTACTTCATATACATATTACCATATAGAATTTGTCTTGTGATTGGCTTATTTTGTTTAGCACAATGTTCTCAAGGTTTATCCATGCTGAAGCATTTGTTAGCATTTCCTTCCTTTTTAAAGCTGAGTAATATTCCATTGTCTGTATATACCACATTTTGTTTATCCGTTCATCTGTCCTAGGTATTCATGGGCACTTACACTGCTTCCACCTTTTGGCTACTATGAAAAACGCTTCTATGAACGTGGGTGCACAATTATCTCTTTGAGACCCTGCTTTCAGTTCTATTGGGTTTATGTCTAGAAGCGGAATTGCTGGATCATATGGTAATTATTTTTCTGAGAAACCACCACACCATTTTTCATAGTTGCTGTACCATTTTACATTTTCACCAACAGTGTACAAGGGTTCCAATTTCTCCACATCCTTACTAATTGTTATTTTGTTCTTTTGATAGTAGCCTTCCTAACATGTGTGAGGTGGTATCACTGAGGGATTTCAAGCAAGACTTTTGTTTTGTTTTGTTTTGTTTTTTTGCGGTACGCGGGCCTCTCACTGTTGTGGCCTCTCCCGTTGCGGAGCACAGGCTCCGGACGCGCAGGCTCAGTGGCCATGGCTCACAGGCCCAGCCGCTCCGCAGCATGTGGGATCCTCCCGGACCGGGGCACAAACCCGCGTCCCCTGCATCGGCAGGCGGACTCTCAACCACTGCGCCACCAGGGAAGCCCCCAAGCAAGACTTTTAATCATAACCTGATCTGTGTTTTAAAAACGCTGGTCCAACTGCTGTGTGGGAAACTGACTGGAGGGTGATGACCAGGAGTGGAAGTTGGGATCTCCTCACACAGAGGATGTATGAAAGAAGGATGGAGACAAAGAGGGGTGGCCAGAATGATGCGGGCAGGTTGTCCGAAGTCTGAGAGAAGTGGAGCGGGTTAAAGATGGTTATCGCTGATTAGATGCAATTAAATCCAACAGGGTTTCCAGGCAGGTCTCACGACTGAATTTATAGTGATGCCAGGCTTCCTCCAAAACCCTGAAGAGGTCAATGAGGATGGGGATAAAGTCCCCAAAATGGAATAAAGTGGAAACAAATGGGCCCAACTAGCTATCAAACAGATAATTTCATTACACTGATGGACCAACAAGCATTAAATCTAAATACATTTTGAACACAATACTCTGACAATATATATGCTCAGTGGGACACAGTCAAAGGACAAAAAGAACTGGAAAGAAATTGTATTTGTGACTTTACTTAGTAGATCTGTTCTTGGTCGGCACTGATGTAGCAGTTCAAAAACTATCTGTGTGTATTTTAGAATCAAACAAATGAGTTAAGTATTTTGAGGCTGTTGGGCATCAGGGTTCTCAACACAGAAGGGAGTTACAAGTACAGAATAAGAGAATACAAATTCTGCAGTGTTAGATTAAAAATAAAAGTATCAGTTTGAAATGTTAAGGAAAAAAAAAAAAAACCTCCAGGAAAGTTTCCTAGCTCTGTTCTCTGAAAAAGCCTGAAAGCAATGACATCCTTCATATTAATGAGCACACTCAGGGCCCAGATTTTGGAAACTATTACCCACCAACAGAAATCATGTTTCCTTAGAAAAATCCCTGGTTTCAAGGCAGGGGCAAGTAAAGTACAAGGTGAGGGCAGAACACCTTATTGTGCCAGGAAGTGTGAAAACGCTCTGACATGGTGACATGTCAAAAAGACAGGTGAGGTAGCTTGAGGGAATTCCTACTGGTCAACTCTGGAACAAGCTGAGCATTCAAAGAATGACAGAAATGGAATGTAACTTTGAATAAAAAATAACCCAGGAGTCTATTTTGATATTTTAAAAATTAAAAATAGGGACTTCCCCAGTGGCGCAGTGGTTAAGAATCCACCTGCCAATGCAAGTGACGTGGGTTCGAGCTTGGTCCGGGAAGATCCCACATGCCGCGGAGCAGCTAAGCCCGTGCGCCACAACTACAGAAGCCCGCGTGCCTAGAGCCTGTGCTCTGCAACAAGAGAAGCCACCACAATGAGAAGCCTGCACACCGCAACGAAGAGTAGCCCCTGCTCGCCTCAACTAGAGAAAGCTCACGTGCAGCAATGAAGACCCAACGCAGCCAAAAATCAATTTAAAAATTTAAAAAATTAAAAATAAGGGGGACAGAGAATAGAAAGCTTTTAATTAAAAAATCTAACTAATAAATGTAGAAAGAATTATAAACATAGAAAATTACTGTTTTATAATCATCACAGTAATAGCTGATTCATGCAAGAATCATCAACAGATGCTAAAACCACTGGGTAAAAGACTGTTGGGAGGCAGAAAATTCAGTCTGCTAATATAATACCACAGATCACTTATTAAACACAAAGGAAAACAGATGCCTTTACTGGAGAGAAAGGTGGCAGACACTGTCATAACCAAATGATCAAACTGAACAAAATCAACAATAAGACAGATGTCACGTGCCTGATGTAAAACACTTAGGAGAACACAGCTTCCCTTACATAGTGTTCTTGTTGAAAATGTTCAACCTGAATCAAATGATGAGGAAACAATCTGAATGTTCTACACAACAACTGACCTCAAGTCTTCAAAAATAGCAATGCTAAGAACAACAAAAGTCTAGGAAACTGTTCTAGATGAAAGGTAATTGAAAAGACGTGAAAATAAATGCAATGTGTGGTATTTGGTTGGATAAGAAAAAAAATACCTCAAACCTAAAACCAAAAGCCTAGCTAAAAAGGACACTGCTGGGATGACTACAGAAATCTGAACATGGACTGTGTATTAAATGACATTAATGCATCAATCCTACATTTCCTAATTGTGGTAACAGGAGGATGTCTGTGTAAGAACAAGGAGATACATGATGAAATATTTAGGGGTTAAGGTTTATAAAGTCTGGAAATAATTCTCAGATGGTTCAAGAACAAAAAAGCATACAGAAAAACTAAGCAAAAGTGGCAAAATGTTAAAAATTGGTGAACCTAGGTGATGGGTATATGGGTGTTCATTGTAATATTTTTGCCAACCCTCTTTTCTGTGGGGTTGCAAATTTCAAAATAAAAAGTCAAGACAAGTCAGACTCGAAGAAAATACTTGCAAAACACATATATGATTAATGACTGTTACCCAAAATATACAAAGAACTCCTGAAACTCAACCATAAGAAAACTCGATTAAAAAATGGGCCAAACACCTGGACACCTCACCAAAGAAGATACACAGATGGCAAATAAGCATATGAAAAGATGCTCAACATCATATGTCATCAGGGAACTGCAAATTAAAACAAAAATGAGATACCACTACACACCTATTAGAATGGCCAAAATCTGAAACACTGACAAGGATGTGGAGCAACAGGGAATTCTCATTCACTGCCGGTGGGAAGGCAAAATGGTACAGCCACTTTGGAAGACAGTTTGGCAGTTTCTTACAAAAGTAAACACATTCCAACACCACCAAGAATGGAATCTGGGTGATAATGTGTGCCAGCGTAGGTTCATCAACTATAACAAATGCACTATTCTGGGCAGGACTGTGAGAGTGCGGGGCAGGGGGGAGGTTCAAGGAAACTCTCTGCACTTACCACTCAATTTTGCTGTGAACCTAAAACTGCTGTAAAAAATGAAGTCTATTTTAAAAATTGGGGGATGGAGTGTACCAGATTAGGTACACTTTTTCCTCCTAGGAACTCACTCCGACTGACTCCACTGGCTAGGCCCCATCTCTACCCTGTAGACTTGTGGACTCTTGACTGCATCATTTTATTTCAAGTGGCATTTCCCACGTGAATCTTCTCTTCAAATAAACAGAAAAGAGAAATGAGAAGTGACTGTGCCCAAGAGAGAAAGATCCTTCTGTTAACCCTCCTCCATTCTCTGACACCTCAAGTCCAATCCTTATATCTGACCACTGGTTCTCTCTTCTTTTTCCCAGGGAAAGGCCAACCCTTAGAAATACCTGTGGAAGTCAACCAGGTGATCTGAATCGATATAATCATTCAAGTTCAGGGTCAAGTCTGACACTTGCTGTGAGCCATGTTCCTAGAAAAATGAAAATAGAAAATGAGAGACTGGGGTATTTCTGGTCTAATGAGTAAGTGGCGGGGCGGTGGGGGGAGAGGAACAATTTAATACTCAACCTAAAGAAATACAAAGAGACATATATAAGGACTGTTCGTAATAGATGAAGTGCATGTCTCATGCTTGGGGACTTCTCTGATCTAGGAATAATGCCTTTCTGAGGCAGAGCCCAGAAAAACCTACTTCCCAGGCTCTTTTGCAGCTTGGACACAGGCATGTAACTGAGGTGCCAAATGGATGCACAACTTCAACTTGGAGGTGAGCACCATGGATAAACAGGCTGAGTAAGGGGCAGACGTCTTGCTATCAAGAGTAGCAGCAGAGGCAGCAGGGGTCACAACATCAGTGGCTCCTGAGAAGGGGCACCTGGGTTGGCAGTCAGCCAGTACCTAATGCCCTGGGGTGGTGGCAGCAGCAGTGGTTTCCATGGCATGGTTTGGAGCAATGCCCTGGAAGCCCAGCCTTGAAACTGTTTCTCCAGCCCTCCCAACAATTCAGTGAGTTATCCCAGTTCTTTTAATAAACCTGACTGTTTAAACAAACCTGAGGGGATTCTGTCGTTTATAACTAAGAACGCTGTGTGATACAAAATCTAAACGTTCATCAAAAGGGAGACGGATAAACAAATTATGGTATTATGGAATACTACATAGTGGCTAAAATGAATAAGATATAGCTATATGCATTCCCATGTAAAGACCTCCAAAACATACTGAGGGGAAAAAAAGCAAAGTGCAGCACAATACAGACTGCATGATACTTTTGTACAAATACAGACAACCAGGCCAAACTTAAAAAAAGGGTCACTGCGCTCAGGGTGCTTATAGTCTATATTACATAGACTACAGAATATTCTGCTATAGTGGTAGAATACAAATATTACACCAAAGCATAAATAAGCACACTAATTACAAACTGTGTTAAGTACCAGGCAGGAAAATAAAATGATGAAGCAGAGGCATAATTTAGATTTTTCTGGCAGATGAGAGTAAGTAGTCAGGACTGAACTTCTTGAGTAAGTGAAAAACAAGAGGGAGTCAGTCAGGCTAAAGGAAGGGTGGAGGGTGTGTATCTGTGTGAGGCGGCAATGGTACAGAGGAAGAGCTTTCCAGCATAGGAAACATGAAGTATACAGGCTCCAAGGCGGCAGAAAGCTAAGCTTATCTAAAGAACTAAAAGTAGCCCCCGAGGCTACAATAAGCTTTTTTCTCCCAAGCTGTCCCTGAATGGATTTACCTTAATTTACTTAACTATTCCTCTGTGAAGGAAAGTCCCTCCTCTTACAGTAATAGGCAGGGAACATCTCTGAACACAAAGCATTTCTACATTTAGGGTCCTGGCCTCAGAATAAAGCTCTGGAAGTAGGATCACTGAGTAAAGTCTTCACGAACATTGAGGGTTCTTAAATGGGTTTCAAAAAGGCGATCCCAAGATCTACTCCCATCAGCAGAGGCCTCTGTGTCCTAGGGACTCACCAGTACATTGATGATCATGCTGTTCTCCACAGTGACAGCCTTCACAAGGAGCTTTCTGGACCCATCCTTTGACTCATACCGGAGGACATACAGGTCTTTATTGTTGTTCCATTCCGCTGGCAGCAGTTCTGATTTCTTATCATTGGGACCTGGCTGAGAAGACACCAGAGATGAGAGGTGAAAGATCATGACCTCAGATCTAAAAAGGACCTTACAGATAATCTAATCCCACTCCCTCACTTCACTGATGAAGACACGGAGGTCAGGAGAAGTAAAATGTCCAAGGTCCTACAGCAAGTCAGAGGTCTGGGGTCTCTGGACTCCTGCTCTAGTGATCCTCCCTCATATCTGACTGCCTTTATGACAGAGCACTGGAACCTGTCAAGAATCTGTAGCCTTGGTTTAACAATCTCTTCTCTATCCCCCTGTCAAGAATAAGGCCAGTCACCTAAAGGGATACTGTGAAATTCTAAGACAGTGTTTCTCGAAGTTTGGAATTCAGGCCATCTGCAAAGGGATCACAAAAGTGTTGAGTAAAACTACAGATTCTAATGTACACCTCTCCAGACTACTGTAGTGCCTTAATAAAAATTATGAACAACTTTCATACAAAATATAGCACACGTACAAGATAAAAAAAGAATTATAAAATGGACACCTAAGTACGTACCTACAGCCAGCTTAAGAAACAGAACGTGGCCAATCCTGTTCAAGCCTTGAGTAGCCTATTCCCAATGAATCTCCCTCCTCCTTCCTCATGGGTAATCACTAAGCTGTTTTAAAAATTTCTTTACTTTTCCTTATAGTTGTGTTACTATACACAAACCCTAAAAATATACTGTTTCAAATGTTTTTGAATTTTATATAAACAGCATCACTTTTGTCTGCCGTTTTCAATCAATATTGTTTTGAGATTCATCCATGTCAATGCACTTAACTATAGCTGACTCACTGTACAGTTTTTGCTATATAGTTCACAGCCATATAGCCCATCATTGCATGAATATGCTGCAAGTTACAAACTCACTTGTTGATGGATATCTGGAGTGCTTCCAGTTTATTTGTTTTGCTATTATAAAAATGCTGCTATGAACATTCTTGTACACATCTCCTAGTACACATATGGATGAACTCCTACAGAGTATCTCTAGGGGAAGAACTTTTAATTTATAAGATAAAGTCAAATTGTTTTCAAAAGAAGTACGGATTTACACTCCCATGAGCAATGTATGTATGAGAATTCTTGTTCCATGAGGTCAGCAACATTGCTATTGTCCAATTTAAAAATTTTTGCCAACCTAATGGGAGTAAAAATGCATCACTGTGAGTTGTGATGGCCTCATCTCTTTAAAAAAAAAATCCTAGGACTTTCTTTTTACATACTAACGTTTGAGAAATAGTTCTGAAACTACCTTGATAGTAAAAACTAATACAGTGTTTCCAGGTGGGGAAAGATTTCTTAAATGAGTCCACAAAAAAAAAAGTGCTGTCTTTGACACTGCTCGTAATTTAAAGCTCCAGATAAACAACAGATACTACAGACAAAGTTAACAGGCAGTCACGGGCTAGGATGAGCTATGTCCTAGCCTAGCTGGCACAACACAAATTAATAACTAGTACAAAAAGGGAATGCCTGGAAAACGAACAATAAAAATTGGGAACCCACTTGAAAAAGGTTTGAACAAGCAAAAGATAAGAGCAGCTAACAGTGTATAAAGGATCATTCAACTTTACTAGCACTCAGACACACATAGGCTAAAATATGAGATACCAGGATCCACCCATCAGACTGCTGTTATCTATTTTTCTATTTTTTTGCCAGCGTTTGTGTTTGTGTGGGGAGAATGGTAACCTCCAGGCACTGCTGGTGGCCGTTCACACTCTTACAACCCTTTTGGAGAGCAATCTGGTAATATTCAGTGCAATTAGGTAAGCTGACACCCCGTGACCCAAAACCTTCACTCCTGGAAGAAATTCTGTGCACAGAGGCACAGGGAATATGACAAGGGATCTTCATCACAACCCTGTTGGAGGAACCAAATGGGAGTTAAAATGCAAAATATGTTCACAGTGGAATACTGTATAGCAGTTAGAAGGAACAAACTAGATCTAACTGCAGTATTATAGATAAAAGTAAACAATGTCACAAAGAAAAATTTTTTAAAAATGAGATTTATAGCCAGGTACCATTTATGTAAAAAATTTTAAAACACACAAAAAATCTATATATTGTTTTCATAGAAGCATAGTTCTACAGCTAAACACGCAGCAAGTGGACTGGGAAGATCTGTATTCGTGAGACTACAGCGGGAGGGAGTGCGACCAAAGATGAAAAACAACAACAAAAGACAAAGATCCAGCAACACAGACCTCACACCTCACCAAGGACAACAGAAGGCCAAGAACAGAGATCGTGGGCCGCTTTGGTCACCTCTGGGGCTCAGGAATCAAACTGGGAAAGTGGTCCCAAATAAAATTCAAGACATTGCAACTGGCATGGTTTCAAACCTGGCTAAATGACAAGGAAACTCAGGCCCGAAGCAGAGAAATGAGAGTGACAGAAAACAAAAGTGAAACTAATCAGCCCACTCTGCTAAAAGAAAGAGAAACTCTCCCCTCACCCTCAACTGGGTAAATTTCCTATAACCATGTTTAGTGTCCTGGATTTAAGGTTTACTATGGAAGCCAAGAATTTGATGACATGCCTTGTCTTTGTTCTATCAAAGGCCTTTGAATTTATATTTATACCCTCCATTACAGCATTCAACCCACCAGAATTTCTTCTTGGAGTATAAATAATTCAGCCTGCTCACTCTCCCATAACCTCAGGCTTCCAGAGCAAGAGAGAATCCTAGGGCCTAGTGAGACTGATACCTCTCACTGCAGTGGAACCAATGTTCCCCAGCTCAAGGGCTGCCCTGATATGGGAAAACAGGTGGGATTGAAAGAGACTGGCCTTGGTGATATCAAGCCAAACATGGCATTCAACTGCCCTCTAGAGCGGGACATCAAATATCAGACCTCCCAAAGAGCTACGATTGGAAAGCAGCCAAAGTACATGGTTGTGCTGTTTAACTGGTTCGGATGAAAAAAAATCTAAGGGGGGCTGAAAACTGCCTAAGGTCATGGTAAGTCAAGTGCAGAGCTCAGTTTGGCATTCAGAGCTCCTGATTGCCCACGCTATGGCTGGAGATCTTCCCAGCCAAGTCCCCCAGATGGGCCCCCCAAAAGTAAAGATAGTTGTCCCCTTAGGCAAAATCCTGGGGCTGGAAGCATTCTTTAATGGCCATGAGTTCATTCCAGTGTCCCTGGGCTAACATGCACCCAAAGAAGATCATTTGGGGCATCTTCTCTCTTATGTCATAATCTTTAGATTCCTACAACAGAAAACAATATTCTCAAAATTAAGTCTACGGCCATCTCTATTCCCTTGCTACTTAAACCACCTGACACAGCTGTAAAGCTCTTATGAGGAGTGGTGCTGACTTCAAGAAAGAAATCGAAATTCAAATATTGAATTTTTTATTGAAGCTGTATTGCTCTTCTAATCAAGTTTTATGTACACAATTCCCCTGTACCAGAGGACACAAAACCAAAGAGAAAAGCAGACAATTTAGCTTTCTATTTAACTGTCAACATATTAAATGATCAAGTACACAATTTCAGGACCTTCCTCTCTCTCTTATCACCCCCAGAAGGGTGGGAAGCAGGAGGTGGCTGGAGACGCAACATAAACATCCTCTGAACTTGGCAAATACTACTGGTCTCAGCTGAGACTGCTGGCCCCACACTGGAAAACTAAAACCTCTCTTAAATAAACTAATAGGAAAGATGCGCCTCCAAAAGGTTTCTACTCTGAGTGAAAGTAAACTCAGCAGAAGTGAGAGGAGGACAAGTGCAACCTGAAGTCCAGTGGCACTTAAGGGGCAGAGAGAAGCAAAAACACACCATGCTCTAGTGCGCAGAACAAATGCCCATCCCCCACCATGGGGGAACATGCTTGATTCAGCACTGGGGTGGACAGATGGACAGTGGGCAATGCCTTCTAAACCACCATCCGCACTCCCCCGGGCCTCCCCTAGGATGTCTGGAGCCAGAATCTTTTTCTGGCTTGCATGAACTCGACATGTGGCATCATAAACAGAGTGGAATTAGATGGACCTTTGGGATTCAGTTAAGGATCTCTTATTCATTTTTTTAGACCAGTATTGAAATGAGACTGTGTTCTTTCTGAAAATTTGGAAGCCTGGAGTACATGGCAAGGGGATGGTGCCAGTTAGGAGGAGGCAATGACCTACATGAACTGATGTCCCTAAGCTGTCCAAGTGACTCAGACAGAGTTGCTGACAGGATTTGTGAGGGGACGAGTGGTGGGAGCAGATCTGCAGTGCTGAAGGGGAAGAAGAGAAGGGAGTCACACAGGCTCTCTGTAACAAGTTCCTGTTCCTGGGGGGAGAGATTCTAACAGTGTGTCAGGGCAGCAGTAGCTAGCTGAGAGTAAAATACAGAGAGTGAGGTATATGAGGAGGGGAGAAAGCAGGGCAAACCTGTTAGATCTGAAGGACAGGGCAAGGGGCAGGGAGGGGTGGGGGGGCAGCGCTGAGAGTCGAAAGGGGAGCCCGAAGGTCAGGAACAAGTCTTACCCCCTCTCCAATTCCACTGTCCCCTGCACCATCCTACACATCAGCTTTCTGGGAGAATGTCCCAGGAAAAGGTGAAATGAAATGCCTGGGGCAAGTGAAAGAGCTGATAAAGATTAGAAAGCTGGAATGAGGCAAGCGAGGAGACATAAGGTTTCTTTTGGGGTGATTACATACTGAAAGTGGAAACCTGACACTCAGGATTCTGGGCCCTGCCTCTACCTGATCCCAAGGTCTGAAATGCTGAAAGGCAAGGTAAGTGGAAGGAAGTAAAAGGTGAACAGAAAGGCCAGGAACAAAGGCATCTGGGAGGGAGAATGGTTCCTGCTTCCAGGGTGTGTGGGTGGGTGAGTGTGTGTGTCTGTGTGTCTGTGTGTAAGGCTGGTCCTTCTTTTCCCGTAAGCCTGGAGGTGGTGGTGGAGAAGTTTACTGTGTGTATCCGGGGTCCCACTGAGACACTTGAGGTCGGAGGGGGGGAAAAAAAGAGCCAGAAATCCATGACAGTTCTTGTGTTTCTTATTCCTGTTGGTGAGGGTAAAGCATGAGGGGGTGTGATAGTCTTGGTCACGAGTTTTAAGGGACAGAGAAATGGAGCAGTGGGGGTGGGGGGGGCGAACCTGGCTCTAGGAGCCCAGGATGTGTAAACTCTGTCTGAGGAGGGATCCCTAAAGCTCTGTGACAGAAGAGGAAAGATTAAGACGCTGGATGTATATCTGAGAAACTAAAAAAGGATTAGGGTATCTGAGAACTAAAGCAGTTAGAAATGAGAGTGAGGTTAAAATCTCACTGTACGACGAAAGGAGTGAAGCGCCCTGCTCCCCAGAGCTGATCTCGGTTCTGAGAGCGAGAAGAGAGTGACAGCGAGGGGCAGGCAGTGAGTCCTGAGCGTGTGTATGGGAGGATATTTCCTCGGATGGAGCAGAAGGGAAATGAAGGGGCTGTAAGGGGCCCAGGCCCCGTTCTCACAGGAAGCTGGTGTGTACAATGACGTACAGGGGGACAGTCACAGGGAAGCGGCAGGGAAGATGGGAGCGTGCTACGGCAAAGAATCAGTGAGGTCGGCCGGGCCCGCCAGTCCTGGGGCTCTGTGGGGATGATCACAGGGCCCCCTGCTCTAAGAGGCAGAGCCTGAGGATGGGACAGCTGTTGGGGAGGAAACTTACTTGGCCCTACACCCAGGGTGCATGTCTGTACGTGTGTGGGAGGTGGCTGTTCCCCCGGAGCCTGAGTGAAGACCGTAACGGTGAGTGGGCTGCACCAGGCCCTTCAGTAAAGCGTGAAGGGCTGTCTGAGCTCTAAGGGCCCTTGACTGGAGCTGAGTCGGCCCAACCTCCCCCCATACCTGTGCCTGGATCCAGATGTCTGGTGGGCGCTCGACTACAGTATGAGGAGGGTAGTACTGGGTCCAGCCCCACCCCACCCAGCAGCGTGGGAAGGAGCTTGGCGGCGTTCGGGTAGGTGAGGAGTACTCAGGAGAGGAACCCCTGTCTCGCTGCCAGACCCGCACAGTCCCCGCCTCGGAGGCTGCCAGCCTGCGCTGCAGCGAGTTTCGTCCTTGGGTTTTCAAATCGTGTTGTGCCAGCTAGGCTAGGACAACAGAGCGCCTCCCCGACCCGTAGACTACAGGTACCCACGGTGTCATGACTCCTAGGACCCAGACCTGGGAGGAGGGAAGGTCAGGCACTTTGGACCGAGCCTCCGGTCCTCTGGGTTTGGGCAGAAGACACCTTACCCCCTCCACACTGGCCCCGGGGCGGCTCCGTGGCGTACCTGGTCGCCGGCACCCAAGCCGTAGTAGCCATGCGTGACCACCTCCCAGTGCAGGAAGCAGACGAGCGCGTCCTGCGCGCAGGTGATGGCCGGCGCCGCCGACGCGAACAGTACCTCCAAGCCCGCCATGAGAGCCCCCGGCTTCTGCGGGTGGAGGAAGAAAGGGAGAAAGTGCCGTGAGCCGATTCGGCCCTCACAGTACTGCTGACTCCACTCCCCTACTCCGCAGGTTCTCGTCGAGCCTCCACCTGCGCGGCCAAAATGGAGACGCTCTGCGTTGGGGTGTGGCCGCCGGAAGTAGCGTCCCGCTCCGGCGCTGCTGCGCCAGCGCGCCCGGCTGGAAACAGAAGGGAGACGCTAAAGGGTTCCAACAGGCAGCGCGCGGGCGGGACAGGACCCTTGGGGACAAGGTCCCTCAAAGCTGGAATCTCCGTCTTCCCCGCAGCGGGTAGATCCGCTACACGTAGGTTGTGGCATCGTTTGAAGAGAGGTTACCTTTTTCTGAGCCACAGACCTCCCATCTGCACAATGGGGTGGACGTATGCTGGTGGGAGAAGAGGTAATGAAATAGGGCTATAATATATTCAGAATAATAATTGACACATGCGGTGCTTGCTCCATGGAACATTATTCTAAATGCTTTACTTGTATTCATTTATTTAATCCTCACCACCCAACCCCATAAAGTTGGTATTTGATAGCTCCATTTTACTGATGGGTAAACAGACACACAGAGGGGTAAACGTCACAAAGATGAGTGAGTGGCAGAGATGGTACTGCAATCTAGCAGTCTGGCTCCTTGGACAGCATTTATTAAATGTTTCCTGTGTGCTAGATCCTGTGTCAAAACATTCACATCACCCTATCAAAAACTCTATGAGGTATGTTGCATTATCATTCCCATTTTGCAGATTTGTCACCAGCTTGGAGAATGGAAGCCGCTTCCCCCAAGAAGACGCAGCTGCTGACTGGAGAGCTGGCGCTCCTGATCCACTACCAAATGTCAGTCATTTATTTGTCTGTCTCCTTCATGATTTTTACCACTTACTGTTTTTACTCAGATAAATTTAGTTTTCCCATCCCAGTCAGCACCCTGCAAGCCATCATCATCTCTCGCTTGGATGTCTGCACCAGCCTCTAAACTGCCATACTCCATCTCTGTCTCCCTAAAGTCTGTTCTACACTCTGCAACTAGAGATGCTGTTAGAACACATGCCAGATCACATCGCTTCTCTACTCAAAACCCTCCCAGGGCTTCCATCACACTCAAAAGAAAAGTAAGTCCTTCCCATGGTCTGCAGGAACCTTCCTGTGGTCTGTGCTCCCCACCCCAATGTCTCTCTCTAACATTACTCCCTCCAATTTCCCTGCACTCTTGACTGCAATAACCTTGACTCCCCTCTTCTTTCACACCCACATCTGATCCAACAGCAAAGCTAGTCAACTTAACCCTCAAAATATATTCTGAATCGGACCACTTCCACCCACCTCCACTGCCTCCACCCTGGTCTGAGCCTCCGGCATCTCATACTTGGACTATTGCAGAAGCTTCCTAACCAGTCTCCCTCTTCCACATGTTCTATTCTCTAGGCCTTTGCATATACTCCCTCTGCCTGGATTGCTCTTTCCCCAAACATCTGCATGGTTTGCTCTTTCATTTTAAATGACTCCTTCCCTCACCTCCTATCAGTCTCAGCAGAGGGCTTCCCTGTCATCCCATCTAAAATAACCTTCTATTCTTAACCCCTTACCTTGCTTTCTTTCTTGCAAAGCATTACTCATAAGCTGACACTATATTAGATATTTATTTGCTTAATTATTTAATGACTGTCTTCCCACTAAACTGTGACAAGGGAGAAGGGACCATGTCTGTCTTGTGCACAGGTATATACCTGAATGCCTTCCTGGCTCAATATATACTTATTGAATGAATGAATGCTGAATGAATGAATTATTGGCCTGGGCTCAGGCCAACTGGGCCAGTCTCACCGCTTTGCAGTCCACCACTCACTTTGTTAGCTGGCCCTGTACTTTTCCAAATTTTGTGTTCTTGGGGTTCCCCTGGGATGCCCAAATTCTTGAACCCCATCTGCAGAGATTCTGGCTGAGCAGTTCTGAGGTGGAGTGCAGGTATGTTGACGACACTCTGGGTGATGCTAAAGCTGGTGGCTATGGAACTCCTGAGATGTACTGCCTGTGACATAAAGCTATTTGCCCTTTCCACTAAGAAGCTTTGCACTTACAAGCTTCCTACTTTTGCTTACTCTGTCTCTTCCGCTTGCAATGTCTTTCCCCACTTATTGGAAGTTCTCACCAATTCATTCATTCATTCATTCACTAATTCACTAAACCTCCATAGGCCGGGTTGCCATGGATAGTGATGCAGGCTGTGCACTGCACAAAAGTACCCACCCAGTGGCAGCCCCATTCCTAAGTGTCTACTATGAGCAAGTCCCAGATGACCAAGCCGTAGTTCCTGCCTCTATGGAGCTCACTGTCTAGTGGTTAAAAAAAATTACAGATAGAGGTAACCTAGTGAAAACTGCCATGGCAGAGGGGCACTTGGAGGACTGTACCAAGCAGCTGGTACTGGGTGATTAGAAGGTCACTGCTACAAACTGAGGCCTTCCCCCATCTCCTCTGCCCACAGTGACTCCTCAGTGCAGCTGGCCTCAGTGGAGTGCCAAGGAGCAGGCATGGGACAGTGAGATCTATCAGCTTCAGTGGGGAGGGGAATTTTATCACTGAAGTTGGTTAGAATGACTGGTTCATGGTGATAATAAAAAGTAGACTGGCTGTTGGTCCATGTTATTACTGCTTTTAAGTTTTTAAAGACAATGTCTCCCCTACCACTATTGCCTGCCCTGGGCAGACAGCTCCCTTTGGTTCAGCCACTGCTTTGCGTGCAATCGGTTAGAGCTCGCATCTCACAGAACTTTGGTTCCTTGTTATACATCATCCCTGTTAGCTTGGGTTCCCTCAGAAGCTAATTTGAGATGAGGATTTGAGTGGTTTATTGGGGAGCTGATTCCAGGAGATAGCAATAAGGGAGTAGAGAAGTGACACGGGATGAAAGGCAGCCAATGTATGTTATGTGCTCAAGCCAGGAGCTCTGGGCACCTGGAGCTCAGTCCTGCCAGGCAACTCTGGCAAACAGTGTAGGACATGTCTCAGAGTTGTTTCAATTGAAGGCAAGGGAACTGGTGTGTTTTGTTCACTGAGTCCCATCTGCCACAGGTCAAGGGCTGCTTCTGGGGGCATGAAAAGCCCTCAGGCAGAGAATTGCGAAGTTTAAAGAAAGAAGCCTGTGGTTCTTAGAGGTGCCTGCTGAGGAGTGAGTGGGGCACCATGGAGTCTGCTTTGTGCCTCATCCCCCGCACCCTAGTCTGTGGGTCAGCAGCCAGCGTGGAGTAGGCACTAGCATCTGGGTACTGAAAGAATGAAGTGAGCTCTGTCTCTTGCACTAGGCTGTGAGTCCCTTGAGATCAGGACTGTGTTCCATCCACACTGGACCCCAGGATCCTCCATGGATGGAAGCAAATGGGAGAATCCTGTGGGGCTGGAGGTTGTCTGTGTCCTGACCCCAGTCCATCTAGCATTTTCTGTGGACTTACCTCCATCAACAAGAGTCTCAGTTGTCCCTGTGAGGCCTGTGAGTGGCTGAGAGGAAAGCAGGTGGAAGGTGCCTCCCTAGCTGGGCCCCCAGTGCCTGGGCTGTACAGAGCCCATGCCGGAGATGAGGGCCCAGGATGATGGAAAGAACGTGGCAGGTTGCTGCAGCTACCAGTTCTTGGTTGCCAAGTGACAGCAACATGGGTATTCCAAGTTCTCTGGAAACTGTCTCCATGGAAACTGTGAAGCAGTGAGCTGAGAAGCAGGATCCAGATGAACACTGAGGTGGAATCATTCACCAGTGGAATCCTGCCCCTTTGGCCTAGCATCAGCCCAACCACTACACCTCCTCCGAGAAGCCCTCCGTGATTAATACTGTTCAATAGTATCTGAACTTCCCATTCCCCTTGTCGATGGGGTGCCCAGCATATTTGACACCTGGAGGAGATAACTCTTTAAAAAAATTATATATATGTATATATATAATTTTAATATAACTTAGTTTTTTGAAAGTCTTTTATTGTGGTAAAATACACATGACACAATTTAACTATCTTAATTATTTAGAAGTGTACAGTTCAGTGATATTAAGTACATACATATTGTTGTGCAGTCTCCAACATTCATCTTCAGAACTCATTTTATCTTGCAAAACTGAAACTTTGTATCCATTAAACCTTAACTCCCCATTCCCGTCTCTTCCCAATCCCTGACGATCATCACTCTGCTTTCTGTAGAATCATGTCTCTAAAGATCTGACTACTCTAGATCCCTCATTTAAGTGGAATCATACAGTATTGTCTTTTTGTAACTGGCTTATTTCACAGCTTAATGTCTTCAAGTTTCATCCATGTTGTAGCGTGTCTCAGAATTTCTTTCCTTTTTAAGGCTGAATAATATTCCATGTATATATCTGTATCATAGATATATATTTATATATATATTTATATATCTATCTATCTAATGGAATATCTATACCTATCACATTTTGCTTATCCACTCATCGGTTGGTGGACACTTAGGTTGCTTCCATCTTTTGGCTATTATGAATAATGCTTCTGTGAACATGTGTGTACAAATATTTCTTTAAGACTTTGATTTCAGGCGTTTTGAATATATACCTAGGAGTAGAATTGCTGAACCAATGGTAATTCTATTTTTAATTTTATGAGGAATTGCCATACTGTTTTCCACTGAGGCTATAACATTTTACATTCCCAACAGTGCACAACGGTTCACATTTCTCTACATCATTGCCAGCGCTTGTTGTTTTTGGTTTTATTTTTTGATAGTGGCCATCCTAATGGGTATGAGGCGGTATCTCACTGTGGTTTTGATTTGCATTTCCCTAATGATTAGTGACGTTGAGCATCTATCCACGTGCTTATGGGCCATTTGTATATCTTCTTTGAAGAACTGTCTGTGCAAGTCCTTTGCCCATTTTTGAATTAGGTTGTTTTCAAATAGGCATTATTTTTAGAGCAGTTTCATATTCACAGCAAAAACTGGGAGGAAGGACAGAGATTTCCCACATACCCTCTCCCCCAACACATGCGCAGCCTCTCCCTTTATCAATATCCCCCACAGAGTACTACATTTTTTATAATTGGTGAACTTACATTGACACATCATTATTACCACAGTTCATAGTTTACATTAGGGTTCACTCTAGGTGTTGTACATTCTATGGGTTTGGACGAATGTATAATGACATGTTTCCACCATTATACTTTCATACAGAGAAATTTAATTTCACTGCCCTAAAAATCCTCTGCTCTCCACCTATTCATCTCTTCCTTCCTCTTAATCCTTGGTAAGCACCGTTCTTTTTAATCTTCATAGTTTTGCCTTTTCCAAATTATCATAGAGCTGGAATCATACAGTATGTAGTCTTTTCAGACTGGCTTCTTTCACTTAGTAATATGCATTTACAATTCTTCCATATGTTTCATGGCTTGATAGCTTTTTTTTTTGGTCTATTTTTTTGTTTTTAAGCATTGCATAACATTCCACTATCTGGATGTACCACAGTTTACCCATTCACCTACTGAAGGACATCTTGGTTGTTTCCAAGTTTTAGCAATTATAAGTAAAGCTGTCATAAACATACATGGGCAGGCGTTTGTGTGAATATAAGTTTTCAGTTCCTTTGGGTAAATACCAAGGAACATAATTCCTGAATAGTATGGTAAGAGTATGTTTAGTTTTGTAAGAAACTGCTTCCAAAGTTGCTGTACCATTTTGCATTCCCACAAGCAATGAGGTCCTGTTGCTTCATATTCTCACCAGCATTTCATGTTGTCAGTGTTCAGAAGTTTGGCCATTCTAATAGGTGTATAGTAGTATCTCATTGCTTTCATTTGCATTTCCCTGATGATATATGATGTGGGGCATCTTTTTGTATGCTTATTTGCCATCTGTGTATCTTCTTTGATGATGTGTCTGTTCAGGTCTTTGGCCCAATTTTTAATCAGGTTATTTTCTTATTGTTGAACAACTCTTATTGTTGTTAAGAATTCTTTGTACATTTTGGATTAAAGTCCTTTATCAGATATGACTTTTGCAAATATTTTCTCCGAGTCTGTGGCTTGTCTTTTATGCTCTTGACAGTGTCTTTAGCAGAGGAGACTTTTTAAATTTTAATGGAATCCAGCTTATTGATTCTTTCTTTCATGAATTGTGCCTTTGGTATTGTATCTAAAAAGTTATTGCCAGACTGTAGGTCATCTAGATCAGGGGTTCCCAACCCCCAGGCCACAAACCGGTACCGGTCCGTGGCCTGCTAGGAACAGGCCCACACAGAAGGAGGTGAGCGGCGGGTGAGCCAGCAAAGCTTCATCTGTATTTACAGCCGCTCCCCATCGCTCGCATTACTTCCCGAGCTCTGCCTCCTGTCAGATCAGCAGCAGCATTAGATTCTCATAGGAGCGCGAACTCTACTGTGAACTGCGCATGCGAGGGATCTAGGTTGCGTGTTCCTTGGGAGAATCTAATGCCTGATGATCTGAGGTGGAGCTGAGGCGGTGATGCTAGTGCTGGGGAGCGGCTGCAAATACAGATTATCATTAGCAGAGAGGTGTGACTGCACAGAGACCATAATAAATCAGTTGCTTGCAGACTCATATCAAAACCCTATCAGTAAGTGACAAGCTGCATCTGGTGGCAGGCTTTAAAGTGGCAAGTGAGTTGATGTACTTCAATCATACAGCTGCATCTGGTGGCAGGTTTTAAGACAGAATCCGACACTTATTTTAGTCTGCGTGTGACCCCCTGCCCATTATTTTATTTACCACTTCTGTCCGTGCCTCTTTCCCGCACTGCGCACTTGTCTCAGTCACAGTTTTGGTAAGCCCTCAAGCTAACTCTAGCCAAAATGAGTAAAACACAAGCATCGCGGGAGAGCTTCTTTGAAAAGGAAGAAAGACCCAATGATGAGACGGCAGAAGACTCTAAGACTGCCAACAAAAAGAAAGCTGCATTTAAAAGAAAATACCAAGAGTCCTACTTAAATTATGGGTTCATTGCAACAGGTGATTCACATTCTCCAAGCCCGCTTTGTATAATATGTGGAGACCAGCTATCCAACGAAGCCATGAAACCTTCAGAACTGCTTCGCCACATGGAGACCAAGCACCCTGCGTTAAATGACAAGCCTTTGGAGTTTTTCAAAAGAAAAAATGTGGACACGAGGAACAGAAGCAATTATTGAAGGCCACTCCTTCATCAAATGCGTCTGCACTGAGAGCATCATTCTTAGTGGCTAACTGCATTGCTAAAGCTAAGAAGCCCTTTACTATCGGTGAAGAGTTGATCCTGCCTGCTGCTAAGGACATTTGTCGTGACCTATTAGGAGAGGCTGCAGTTCAATAGTGGCACGTGCTCCTCTTTCGGCTACCACCATAACTAGACGAATTGTAATAGCAGAGGATATTGAGGACAATTGTTAGAGAGGATTAATGAGTCACCGTGGTATGCAATCCAGGTTGATGAGTCTACCGATGTTGACAACAAGGCAACAATGCTTGTTTTTGTGAGATACATTTTTCAAGAGGATATGCATGAGGCTATGTTATGTGCACTTTTGTTGCCAGGGAACACCACAGCTGCATAATTATTCAAGTATTTGAATGATTACATATCAGGAAACGGAATTGGTCATTTTGTGCTGGTATATGTGTGACGGAGCAGCTGCCACGACTGCACGGTTTTCTGGTTTCACTACTCGGGTCAAAGAGGTCGCTTCTGAAAGTGAGTCTATGCACTGTGTCATCCAAAGAGAAATGCTGGCTAGCTGGAAAATGTCACCTGAACTTAACATTTTGCAGGATGTGATTAAAATTATCACCCACGTTAAAGTACATGCCCTTAACTCACGTCTGTTCGCACAGCTCTGTGAGGAGATGGACCCAGAGCACACGTCTTCTCTTACACACAGAAGTGAAATGGCTTTCTAAAGGTAGATCACTGACGAGAGTTTTTGAGTTAACGAGAGCCGCTCCAGAAATTTCTTTTAGAAAAACAGTCAACACTGGCAGCACATTTCAGTGACACAGAATAGGTCGCAAAACTTGCTTACTTGTGTGACACATTCAACCTGCTCAACGAACTCAGTCTGCCACTTCAGGGGGTAACGACAGCTGTGTTCAAGTCGGCAGATAAAGTGGCTGCATTCAAAGCCAAACTGGAATTATGGGAGCGATGAGTGAGCATTGGGACTTTGGACATGTTTCAAACATTAGCAGAGATTTTGAAAGAGACTGAGCCAGGGCCTTCTTTCTCCCAGCTGGTGCACGATCACCCATCTCAGCTTTCAAAAGACTTTGAGCATTACTTCCCAACCACAAAGACCCCCGAAGTGGGAAGGAATGGATCCGCGACCCATTTGTGAATAAGCCAGGTGAATCAGTTGAAAGTTTTGTCTGTGCTAGAAGAGGATCAACTGCTCGAGATCTCAAATGACGGTCCTTAAAAGTATGCTTGAGACAACTTCAAATCTCCGTATGTTCTGGATTAAAGGCAAGGCAGAATATCCTGAGATTGCCACAAAAGCGCTGAAAAGCCTGCTTCCATTTCCAGCATCCTATCTTTGTGAAGCAGGGTTTTACGCAGCGACAGCAACCAAAATGAGAATACAGAGTAGACTGGACATAAGCAACACACTTCAGGTGTCACTGTCTCCCATCACCCCGAGATGGGACCGTCTAGTTGCAGGAAAACAAGCTCAGGGCTCCCACTGCTTCTGCATTATGGTGAGTTGTATAATTATTTCATTATATTTTACAATGTAATAATAATAGAAATAAAGTACACAATCAATTTAATGCATTTGAATCATCCCCAAACCATCCCCCCCACCCCCAGTCCGTGGAAAGATTTTCTTCCACGAAACTGGTCCCTGGTGCTAAAAATAGGTTGGGGACCGCTGATCTAGATAACATCTCCTATGTTATCTTCTAGGAGTTTTATAGTTTTGCATTTTAGATTTAGGTCTGTGATTCATTTTGAGTTAATTTTTGTGAAGGATGTAAGGTCAGTGTCCAGATTCTTTTGTTTGTTTGCATGTAGATGTCCAGCTGTTCCAGGACCATTTGTTGAAAAGGCTATCATTTTTCCATTATATTGCCTTTACTCCTTTGTGAAAGATCGGTTGACTATACCTATTTGGGTCTATTTCTAAGCTCTCTGTTATGTTCCACTGATCTATTTATTTGTCTGTTCTTTCACCAATACCACACTGTCTTGATTACTGTAGCTTTATAGTAAGTCTTGAAGTCGGGTAATTGTTCTCCTTCAATATAGTGTTTGCTATGCTGGGATTTTTGCCTCTCTACATAAACTTTAGAATAAGTTGATATCCACAAAGTAGCTTGTTGGGGTTTTGATTGGGACTGCATTGAATCTATAGATAAAGTTTGAAAGACCTGACGTCTTAATAATATTGAGTCTTCCTATCTGTGAACATGGAATATCTCTCTATTTAGTTCTTCTTTGATTTGTTTCATCAGAGTTGTTTGTAGTTTCCCTGATATAGATCTTGAATTGGGATTTTGTGTGTGGGGGGGGGGTAGAATTTTAAAAACTCTTTATACATTCTGGATATTATCCCTTATCAGATATATAATTTGCAAATGTCTTTCATTCTGTGGGTTGCTTTTTACTCTGTTGAGAGTGTCTTTGAATATACAAAAGTTTGAAATTTTCATGAAGTCCAGTTTGCTTATTTTTGTTGTTGTTGCCTGTGTTTTTGGTATCAGATCCAGGAAATCATTGCCAAATCCAATATCATGAAGCTTTTACCCTGTTCTCTTCTAAGAGTTTTATAGTCTTAGGTCTTACATTTAGGACTTTGATCCATTTTGAGTTAATTTTTGTGTATAGTGTGAGGTAGGGATTCATCTTCATTCTTTTGCATATGGATATCCAGTTTTCGTAGCACCATTTGTTAGAAAGACTGTTCTTCCCCTGTGAATGGTCTTGGCACCCTTGTCAAAAATCATGTGACCATATACGCAAGGGTTTATTTCTGGGCTCTCTATTCTGTTCCATTGGGCTATATGTCTGTCTTTATGCCTGTACTAGACTCTTGATTACTGTAGATTTGTACTAATTTTTGAAATCAGGAAGTGTGATTCCTCCAGTGGAGCATCCCCCGCCCCATACATATCATCACTTGAGATAATCAGTAAAAATTATTTTCCTGATTCGTTCTTTTTTTCATGAAAGTATAACTCATACATAATACAAATCCTCCTTTTTAGTGTACAAGTCTCTGTTTTGACAAGTGTGCACAGTCCTATAACTACCACGCACACTCTAGATATTTCTCAAAAGCAGAGATTTTAAAAAAAAATCCTTATTGAAGTATAATTTGTATACAGTAAAATCACTGATTTAATTGTACACTTCAATGAGTTTTGACAAATGTATACACCAGTGTATCCACCATGATAATCAAGATATACAACATTTACATTACTCCAAAAAGTTTCCTCATGCCCCTCTGCAGTCCGTCTCTCCAACCTCTGGCTCAGGCAACTACCGATCTGCTTTCTGTCTCTACAGATTAATTTGGCCCCTCTTAAAATTTCATAAAAAAGAATGTCAGTTTGGGGTCCTGGGAAGCAGATGTCAGAATGGAGTTAGCGGTTCTAGAGATTTACTGCAGATAGCACTTGTGAAAGAAAAAGGAGAACAGGGGCTTCCCTCGTGGCGCAGTGGTTGGGAGTCTGCCTGCCGATGCAGGGGACACGGGTTCGTGCCCCGGTCCGGGAAGATCCCACATGCCGTGGAGCGGCTGGGCCCGTGAGCCATGGCCGCTGAGCCTGCGCGTCCGGAGCCTGTGCTCCGCAACGGAAGAGGCCACAGCAGTTAGAGGCCCGCGTACCGCAAAAAAAAAAAAAAAAAAAAGAAAAAGAACAGGAAGGATTTTCATACTACGATGCAGGTCTAACACCTGTGAAAGAAGAGGGGGAAGAAATGAAAACTGGAGAGGAGGAGCCTCAGGCTTCGGTGCAGTTCTTAGAAAATCTCAACCAGCCCAGAACGAAGATTCCCATAGAGTCCCACGTTGGGCTGAAACAGCCGGGCATCCCTCCGTACTCCCTCTGTGACCTGTCACTGGGTGAGCTGCCATGACGAGCGTGGCCTCAGCATTATCAAAGTTGCTACAGCTGTGGGCTATTGGAGACCTTCACTCCTCACAGCTGATTGGCAGTTTCTTTCTTGAAGAGAGACTGGCACACGTCCATGGCTGACACATAAAATATACACTCTTTTGTGCCTGGCTTTTCTTCACTCGTCATGTCTGAGGTTCATCCATGTTTCTATGTATCAGTTCCTTCCTTTTTATTTCTGAATAATATTCTGCTCTATGGCTGTACCACAGTTTATCTTATTGGTGGATGTTTTGATTATTTCCATGTTGGAGTAATTATGGATAATGCTACTATTAACATTCACGCACAGGTCTTGGTGTGGACATATGTTTTCATTAGTCTTGGGTATATTCCTAGAGTGGGATTGCTGGGTCATGTGGTAGTAGTGTATGTTATAAGAAACCGTCAAATGGATTTCCACGGTGGGTGTGCCATGCTGTACTTCCAGAACAATGAGTGAGAGCCCTAGTTGCTCTGCATCCAGCAGGAATGGATTTAATATGAAAAACTGGGAGCTTACAAAACCATTAGATGGCTTAAAATATAAAGATTAGGCTGGAGACAGCTTTCAAAGAGTCTGGAAGTTGTAGGAACTGCAGGAAACCACTGACAATGATCACAGCTGCCTCCTATCCTGAGGCTGTGTTCAGGGAAAAGCCTGCGGAGGTGTCTGTAAAACTGAATCCCGAAACTAGAGATTCTCCTACTGCTGTTGGAGAAGCAATAATGTGCCTTTGCTGCCTCCCATTGGCTGAATCTAACCTGGAACTCTGATGGCAAGTCAGGCTTCAGGCCCCTGCAATATAGGGGAGAGGCACAGCATTTGTGTGTGTGTGTGTGTGTGTGTGTGTGTGTGTGTAGAACAGGAATGGTACTGTGGCTTTAACAGATAAATTGGCCAATGAGTATTATCGCATTTAATTCTCATAGCTCTTTAAGGTAGAAACTATTATGATCTTCATTTTTAAAATGAGAAAAGTAAGGCCCAGCAAGGCTGTACAATTGCTCCTAAGTGACGGATACAGTCAGGATTTGAACCAAATGGTGTGCCTATGTGCTACACTACCACATGGCTGTGCCTGCTGATAGCATCAAAGGGCTTGCAGGCGCCCAATTTTGTGTTCCAAGGTCTACGCAGTAAAAGATGACAAAACTGAGTAAGTTTTTCAGGCCTCAGCTGGAGGCAGGAAAAGCTGGGAATAGGGGAAAAGGTCCAGGCTGGAAACAGAAATGGTCTAGGCACAGGCAGCCCCTCCAAACACAGGGACACATGCAGGGTCCATGCATAGGCAAGGGAAGCCACAAGAGGGCGCCTGGGCCCACCCAAATATCCACCGAAGGCAGCCGTGCCGAGTGAGGTGTATGTATCACCTTCATCCTGATTCTTTCTACCTGGAGGTTCGGGGAGCCCTAGATTGGGGGCCCCAAAGCAGGCTCTGTCCACAGTGTAGTCAGAGCCTTCATGCATGGAAATACCTGCTTTTAGCTTTGGACATTGTTGACCTCAGAGAAAAAACAGTCCTCAGGGAATCCAAGTCCCAGGGGCACTGAGGTTCTGCTCTGTTGTTTCTGAGGCCATTCCCCACTTCTCTCAGCAGACAGCTTTGTATTCATCTTTTCATAGTTTTGGTCCTGATCCTTTCCCCTGCCCACTACCCTAGCCATGTCCAGCTCCAACTCCAATGTCCCATCAGGTACTTGCCCCGCCTTGGTCAAGCAGGTGGGATGGGTGACCAGCCTCACCTTGAAAGGCCAGAAGCTTTTCTTGATGCTCCTGTAACTAGAACGTCGGTTTCATGAGCACAGGGATTTGTGTCTGTTTGGTTCACTGCTGTATCTCTACCTCCTAGAACGGTGCCTTGCATACATAGTAGATGCCCAATAAATACTTGTTGAATCAAATGAATTAATGAATGCATAGAGTGGAAAAGTGTCTAGGTCTTGGAGTCAGGCAACCTGGTTTATATCGCAACCTTATTGCTTACTCTCTGTGTAACTTCGGGAAAATGGCATCAAATTGTCAAATAGGGATCACCATAGTCTCTCCCCAAGGGTTGTTGGGACGATTCCTGGAGATGATGTCATCAAAGCACCTCCCACAGTGCCTGGCAGATGGCAGGGGTCCTAAGTGGTGGCTCATTATTTGAGATAATGAGGCCTTGGGAAATAGCACTATTTATTGAGGATTTACCATGTTTCTGGCACTTGGCTTACATGATCTAATTCAATTATCTTAACTACTTCATGAGAGGTTAAGTAGCTCAGAGAGGTTAAATAACTTGCCCAGGGTCACACACTGTTGAGAAGAAAAACCTTGGACTTAAGTCCAGGTCTTAAAGACTGCAGCATGCAAGGTTGGACTTCCTGGGTTCAAGTCTAGGCTCCAACATTTACAAACTGTTTGACCTTGGGCAACCTTCTCAGTGGGGAGATATAGGAAGGGACAGAGGGGGCCACCGCATAGGCCTGGACTATCCTTCAGGATTTGGAGGGGTCAAAGGCACGGCCAACTGTAACACTGCAGCCTCACTCCCTTGAGACTGAGCGACCTGCCAAGGCCTCTGGAAGCTGCTATTTAACGGTATCCCCTGACCCCCATCACACACCACACCATTTCCAAATGTATTCTTTGGACTCCACCTGGAGCTGGATTCACAATCTAGTCAAGGAGGCAGGACACACACGCACACACGCATACACACACACACCCCCACACACACAGAGCTCCAGAAGGAGAAATTGCTGGCTTTAGCTGTGTAACCTTGGCTAAGTTGCTTTGCCTCTCTGAGCCCTAATTTCCTCATTTGTAAACTGAAGGGTGATAAGTAGCATCCTATATGAGGATTATCTAGAAAATACACATGAAAGGGCTGAGTCTGGAGCACTGGAGGTGAGCAAGGGAGGACAGGAGAGTTGATTTCCAGGACTGTTGCCATAAGGATCAGGCCCTGATTTCTTAGGCCTTGTTAAAAGATAACCTTCAGAAAAAGGTAAAATCATGACTCTCATACAAATCTAAAAATGATGTGTTGAAGGTTCTATTTTACTTGTTAAACAGTAAGAGAACCAGATAAATGTTATAACTGGCCCAAAGGAAAAGTCAAAAAAGCACAAACTTATATGGAGTAAAGGAATTGAGTTATAAATAGAGGCAATGCTAGTTTTTCCACAAAGGGGAGGGAAGTCAATTCTACCAGACAAGACAGAGTTTGCACATTCATCAGTTACCTACGGTTTACAAAGGTGCAAAATAGCTCAAAGACAATGAACACGGCTAGAATCAGACAGCAAGGGTGTGCTGTGGTTTCCAAGATGGGGTGCATCTTGGCAGGAACAATCCAGGCTTCTCATCCTGGGGAAGTGTAGCACATCTCAACTTTTTGGGGTTTCAGTTTCCTCATCTGTAAAATGGGGTTACTAATTGTATTACGTCCCAGGACTGTTGTGAGGGTGAAATGAGCTGGTGGAGTAGTGCATTTAGGATGGGGCCTCCTCTTTTTGGGGCTCCAGAGCTATTCTTAGGGGGAGTCACCACCTGCTGATGGACTGTGGGGGTCAGGTCCCTGCTGTTTGTGTAGATGCCTCATTTCATCCTGCTCACAACCCAATACAAGAGAGACTGTTCTGACCTTTGATTAGGGAACCGAGGCTCACAAAGGTGGTGGAACTTGCCCAAAGCCACTCTGAAATTAAGCGAAGACTGGGTTAAAACCCAGGTTGGTCTGGTCTCACAAGCCCTGGGCTTTTGTTGAACGTCTGTGTGACCCTGGGCGGGTCTCCTCCCCTCACTGGCCTCAGTCTGCCCATCTCTCCAGGAGGGTTGCATCAGCTGGCTTCTGAATGACATCTCACATTCCCTCCACTCTCTGGGGCACTCCACAGCTGCTGAGCTGGCCAGGCCAGAGCAACTCTGGGAATGGCCTGGTGGGTAGGTGGCGTGGGTGTGCAGGGTCAGGGAGACTGGTTGTCAGGGACATGGCAGGGATCAGGTCCAGCCTCTAGCCACAAACCTCAGCCTGCCCAGAAGCACCATAGTTTCAACCTTGCTCACAAGGCCTGGTGGAAAGGGCTGGCCCTGGCTGGCCCTTAACAAGGAAAAAAGAAAAGGTATTTCCCAATCACTGGGTTAAACCCTAGGTTGGCAAGGATGGGAAAGATGGGGCACAGGCCAGCTCCATCTGAATGAATGTGTTTCCTCTGCCTTATCCATGGCCCAGCTGTCATCCTACACACATCTGTTATCTTAGAGCATCCTTGTGCCAACTGCAGCCACAAGGCAGGTTGTCCTGCTTTGGGTCATGGCCTCTGATGTACCCGACTCTATGCCAAGTGCTTTGGTGAGGCTAAGGGAGGGGCCCTTTTCTTTGGAGGGGTCAGCTGTCAAGTCTTCATCAAGGGCTGTAATGTTTAGGAATGCCTAGTTTGCACAGGAAGGAAAATTCAAATTAGTTGGGACAAAACCCACAATTTTTTGGCTTATGTAACAAAACTGTCCGTCCCAAGGAAAAAATGAAATGGGGACGGGAAAGGGTGGATAAGAGTAAGGAGGGCATATATTAACTAGAGAGGACAGGAAAGGGTCTCACTGACAAGGGACATTTGAGCACAGACCTGAAGGAGGTGGAAATCCTAGACAGATAGAACAGCAAGTACAAAGACCCTGAGATCTTTGTGTCTGAGGCATGTGTGTCCAGAGCCCAGGGAGGGAGGGAGAGGTGGGATATGAGGTCAGAGGCATCACCTAAAGCCAAATATTAGGAAAAGACTTGGAAAATTTTTTTTGAAAAGCAAGTTCTTTATTCCATGGCCTAACAGAAGAGTCAGGTTCCTGTAGGCTTTGGTGGAGAGGGTAGTTGACATAGGGAGAAGTGGGGGGAGAATAAGATGAAGCAAGTACCACCCCTTCCAAGCTTGGCCCTCCTTGGTCTTCGGAGGACCAGACCAGGTACCAGAAGGGGAATCAGTGGCACAGCTGATAAGGGACCCTGTCATTAGTGACAGCCCCATCAGGCAAAAACTTCCCCTAGAGTCACCTAAAGCCTCTGGACAACTAGGCTGGGCCAGAGAAGTCTGTGACAGCTGCCACCAACTCTCTATAGCAGGAGCATCCAGGCCTGCCCCCCATCTGTGGGTCATAACTTCATCTGAGTGTCTGGTGGGCACTCCAGGCTTGGGGAAAATCCAAAATCTTGGGGGAGAATAGGAGATAATCAGCCAACCACTTCATTTTATCCATGGAGAAACTAAGACACACAGAGAGAAACTGGTGCATCCAGGGTCACACAATAGAATAGAAGCAAACTTAGGACTCGAATTCAGACTTCCTGACTCCAGAGCCAGTGCTCCTTTCTCAATCCTGGGGAGACAAAAGAGCCTAGTGAGGGCATATACTCTGAGAAAACCATAATTTTTTTCCCTCCCCCCACCTCTCTTTCTCTTCCTTCCTTCCTTCCTTCCTTTCCTTCTTTCTTTCTTTCTTTCTTTCTTTCTTTCTTTCTTTCTTTCTTTCTTTCTTTCTTTCTTTCTTTCTTTTTCTTTCTTTCTTTCTTTTTCACACACACACACACACACACACACACTGTATTTTATTTTTACAAGAGATAAATAAACTGACACCAAGCATTGTAAATGGATGACCACAACCAAAGCAACAATGATTGCAATTACCAAACACGAAACACACTCATACTATGTCATAATATTGACATTCAGTCCAGGAATCCTCCACTGTAACAGCTCCTTTACTTTGCAGTGAACATCGATTTGTATATTTTTTACCTCTGAGTCCTTGTGGCATTTTTTTTTTATTCAAACAGAAAGTCACAAAAATTATAATCATCCTCATCAGTTCAAAAAGAGACATGTACCGCAATGTTCATTGCAGCACTATTTCCAATAGGCAGGACATGGAAGCAATCTAAGTGTCCATTGACAGATAAATGGATAAAGAATATGTGGTACATATATACAATGGAATATTACTCAGCCATGAAAAGAAACGAAATTGAGTTATTTGTAGTGAGGTGGATGGACCTAGAGTCTGTCATACAGAGTGAAGTAAGTGAGAAAGAGAGAAACAAGTACCATATGCTAACACATATATATGGAATCTAAAAAAAAAAAGGTTTTGGCAAACCTAGGGGCAGGACAGGAATAAAGATGCAGAAGTAGAGAATGGACTTGAGGACACGGGGAGGGAGAAGGGTAAGCTGAGACGAAGTGAGAGAGTGGCCTTGACATATATACACTACCAAATGTAAAATAGATAGCTAGTGGGAAGCAGCTGCATAGTACAGGGAGATCACCTCGGTGCTTTGTGACCACCTAGAGGTGTGGGAGGGAGACGCAAGAGGGAGGGGATATGGGGATATATGTATATGTATAGCTGATTCACTTTGTTATACAGCAGAAACTAACACACCATTGTAAAGCAATTATACTCCAATAAAGATGTTAAAAAAAATAAAAAGAGCCTAGTGAGGTTGCCAGCCCTAGAGTTAACCTCTGCATTTGAATCCTGGCTCCAGCAGTTGTTGTCTGTGTGGCCTGGGGCTGTTCACTTTACCTCTTTGCCTCAGATTCCTCATTTGTTAAATAGAGGTAATGACAATAACAATACCTACCTCATAGAGTTGTGACAAAAAATAAGGTGATATCTGTAAAACGTTTAGAAAAGTGAAAATGGTGGAGTGGGGCTTTCAAAAATTCTTTCTTCTATAAAAGCAATGACAAAATGGGCAAAAATTGTCAGAATCAATGGTTTTCAGAACTCTTGAAACTAAAGGCTTGCAGTAATCAAAGAAGTATTTATTTTACAAAGGGTTAAATCTTGGTAAGAACACTGACATTTGTGGCATTTTAACTTGCCCCTATTCCCATCTTCCCACCCCCAATTCCGTCGTAGACTTGAAATCCAGCAGCCTAGCAGCCACCAAAGGTGACAGAATAGGGGTGAACCTCTTTCAAAGCCTCATTCCCAGACTATTGTCATTAGTTGGCCTGTCTGGTGGTTCCCTGGAAGACCCCACTTGTAAGACTGTTTTTATTTGAACTGACTAGGAGCTTACCCAGCACAAAAAGCCTTTTCCCTGAGGGCATTTTTCAAAAATACTTAGAGACAATTGTTTAACTTTGGGGATGCCTAGGCAGTGGATAATATTTGGGGAAAACAATCAGCTAACCAAAAGGCTTTAAAGGAAAAGCTGGAGAATGAGATGTCCATAGGGGCTGTGGAAAGCTCTGACATATTCCTGGGAATCTAGAAGGCCATGTGCAAGTGTAGGACTGTGTGTATGCCCAGAGCTGTGCAGGTGCACAGGAAAGATCTGAGAAGATCCTGAGCTTTTACCTCTGGCTAACCTTAAGGCTCTGCACAAGTAGGAAGTGAAGGCTAAGACAGAGTTATCAGCTGCCTGGCTGAGTGTTGAGAGTGCGACCCATCTTGCACAGAGAGCACCTCAGCAAAGACTGGGAGACCTGCTAGTTCTAGGAATGTAAGGAAATCTCTGCCCAACCATTGGCTGACCAGAAAGGTAACTGAACAGAGATTTCAGTGCCACACACACAAAAAAGAGTACAAACTTTACAGAATTAGTTCAGAATCATTACTAAAACAAATAACAATAACAAACAGCAATAACAACAAACCCTGGAGATAAGGGAGAATCTGATTTACAGAGTCACTACATTATATTATGTAAAATGTCCACTTTTCAACAACAAAAATTATGAGACATGAAAAGAAGTAAGAAACTATAGTCCCTGCACAAGAGAAAAGCAATCAATAGAAACTGTTCCTGAGGAAGTCCAGACATTAGACCCAGTAGAAAAAGACTTTAAATATCTCATTTAAAATACATTCAAAGAACTAAAGGAAACCATGTCTAAAGAAGTAAAGGACAGTGAGAATGATGTCTCACCAAATAGAGAATTACAGTAGAGACAGAAATTACATAAAAAGAACCAAATGGAAATTTCAAAGTTGAAGAGTACAACTAAAATGAAAAATTCACTAGAGGGACTCAGCAAATTGCAGCAAGCTGATAAAGAATCAGTGAACTTGAAGTTAGGTCAAAGGCTTGCGGGACATCATCAAGCATAACACTGTTTACGTAATGAGAGCCCAAGAAAGAAAAGAGAAAATCAGAACATTTGAAGAAATGATTTGATGAAAAACTTTAATCTACACATCCAAGCAGCCAAATGAACTCTAGACAAAGAGTTCATTTGTCTGCTTGGATCCATACCTAGACACACCATAATCAAACTGTTGAAAGTCAAAGACAAAGAAAGAATCCTGAAAACAGCAAGAGAGAAGTGACTCCTTGAATGCAAGTGATCCTCAGATTAATAGCTGATTTCTCACTAGAAACCACGAGGCCGGAAGGCAGTGAGATGACATAGTCAAAGGTCATAAAGAAAAAGACGGTCATTGAAAGAGTCTACATTCCACAAAACTATCTTTAAGAATGAAAGAGAGGGCTTCCCTGGTGGCGCAGTGGTCGAGAGTCCACCTGCCAATGCGGGGGACGCAGGTTCGTGCCCCGGTCTGGGAAGATCCCACATGCTGCGGAGCGGCTGGGCCCATGAGCCATGGCCGCTGAGCCTGCGCGTCCAGAGCTCTGCAATGGGAGAGGCCACAGCAGTGAGAGGCCCGCGTACTGCAAAAAAAAAAAAAAGAGAGAGAGAAACTAAGACATTCTCAGATAAATAAAAACTGACATAATTTGTTGTTAGCAAACCTGCCCTTCAAGAAATATTTGTACACTGAAAACTATAAGACTTCATTGAAAGAAATTTAAAAAGATCTAAGTAAATGGAAGGACATCCTGTGTTCATATATAAGACATAATATTAGCAATACTGATCAAATTGATCTACAGATTAATTGTAATCCCTATCAAAATTCCAGCTGATGATTTTGAAGATATTGATAAGCTGATCCTAAATTTCATATGGAAATGCCAGGGACCCAAAATAATCTTAAAAAGAAGGACAATATTGGATGACCCACACTTTCCTATTTCAAAATCTACTACAATGCTACAACAATCAAGACTGTGGTACTAGCATAGGATAGATGTATAGATCATTGGAATAGAAAGTCCAGAAATAAATCCATGCATTTATGGACAATTGATTTTTTTTTTTGGCCACACTGTGCGGCCTAAGCACGGAGTCCTAACCACTGAACTGCCGGGGAATTACCATGGACAATTGATTTTTGACAAAGGTGCCAAGATAACTCAATGAGGGAAGGAATAGTCTTTTCAACAAATGGTTCTGGGACAATTGAATATCCACATGCAAAAGAATGAAGGTAGACCTCTATCTCAATATATATACATAAATTAACTAAAAATGAAAGACATATCTGAGAGCTAGCTTAGAATAAAACTTAGAAATAGTTGGATTAGGCAATGATTTCTTAGATATGACACCTAAAGCACAAGCAACCAAAGAAAAAAAATTAAAACTTCTGTAATTCGAAGAACAGTCAAGAAAGTGAAGAAAACTCACAAAATAGGCGAAATATTTGCAAATCATTTATCTAGTAAGGGTATAGTATCCAGAACATATACAAGACTCTGACAATTCAACAATAAACAATAAAAAAATAGCCCAATTTTAAAATGGGCGAAGGATTTAAACATTTTTCAGAAGAAGATATACAAATGGCCAATAAAAACATGAAAATATTCCTAATATCATTAATCATCAAGGCATTGCAAATCAACACCACAATTAAGTGCTAACTTAACATCCACTAGAATAGGTAAAATAAAAAAAGATGTACGATAACAACTATTGGCAAGAATGTGGAGAAACTGGAACTCTCCTATGTTGCTGGTGGAAATGTAAAGTGATGCAGCTCCTTTGGAAAGTGATTTGGCAGTTTTTCAAAAAGTTAAATTTAGAGTTACCATATAACACATGAATTCCTATCCTGGGTATGTTCTCAAAAGAACCAAACATATATTCAATTGAAAACTTGTACATGAATGTCCATAGCAACTGATAAATGGCTAAATAAATGTGTGATGTCTATACAATAGAATATTATTCAATCATCGCAGAATGAAGTGCTGATACATGCTGCAACATGGATGAACCTTGAAAACATTGAGCTAAGTGAAAGAAGCCAGTTTGAAAAAGCCACATACTGTGTGATTCTACTTATAAGAAATACCCAAAATAGTCAAAGCCTTAGAAACAGAAAGCAGGTTAGTGATTGCCAGGGGCTGAGAAGAGAGGGACTGGGGAATGACTGCTAATGAGTATGGAGTGTCTTTCTTTTTCCTTTTTTGAAATAGACTGTATTTTTAGAGCAGTTTTAGGTTCACAGCAAAATTGAACAGAAGGTACAGAGATTTCCCATATACCACATGCCCCCACATACACACAGCCTCGCTCACCATCAAAATCCCACACTAGACTGGTACACGTGTTACAATTAAAGAACCTACACTGACACATCATCATCACCCAAAGCTTACGTCAGCGTTCACCCTTGGTGGAGGGTTTCTTTTTAGGGTGATTTTCTGTAATTAGATAGTGGCAATAGTTGTATAAACCACAGAACTGTACACTTTAAAAAGGGTGAATTTTATGATATGTGAATTATCTGTTAATTAAAAAGTTTTAGAACAGTGCCAGACACAAGGTAAGCTCATTAAATATTAGCTGTAATTATTTTAAAAAAATGTACTAGGCTTAGTTGGATGGGGGAATAAATTAACTATAATTTGTCCTATATTGACTTCTACTTATTAGAGAAGAAAAAGCAGGGGGAAAGAAGCAGAATAAAAATGACTCTCAAGTGTGTGCAGCCCTTTTACAAAGTATTCCCAAATCTTTTTCCAAAGAGGCTGTCCCACCCACCACAAGGCAGTCATGACCCTTGGCCATTACTGTGATTATTTATTCATCATCTCTTTATTTTTGTCTCTTTCCCTCTCTAGGTGAGCAGATACTTTGTCTAGTTCATCTGGTACTTACTGTCACACTCAGTACCTGTTTGTTTTGTGAATGGATGAATGAATGAATGAATGAATGAAAGAATACCCCCAGGATCTCACTTGAAATGGAAACCAACACTGTAAAGTTAGTCTAGGTTTATTAGCTCCACAGAGTTAGGAAACTGAGGCTCCGTGAGGGCAGGTGATGAGTCTAAAGCACTTCTGCTCTGCCGAGGTATAGGGACATGAAAAGTTCCTCTCCCTCCGCCCTCAGTGGTACTTCCTCTGGCCAAGGACATTTCTCTTCCCAAACTGACAGAGTGTAAGACTCCTTTTGCCTAGTTCTCAGCCTCTCCAGTGATCCCCAAGGAGTTAGTCCTGACAGTGTGTCCCCTCAGGTGTTTGTGATCCTGCTGTTTCAGAGATGACTGGGTCACACCTCTCCATTCCGGACCTGAAATTGCATTTTCTCACCTCTAAAATAGGTATAATACATGTTCATTGCAATGATATCAATTCTCCCTGATTTGATCTACAAATTCGATGTAATCTCAATAAAAATTCCAGGAAAATTTTCTTTCTTTCTTCCTTCCATTCTCTCTGTCTCTCCCCTCCCCTTTCATTTGTGAAAAAAGTCAAGCTGATTCTAAAATTTACATGAAAATCCAAAACAGCTGAGTTACCACTAAAATCTTGAAGAAAGTTAGGAAAATTTACCCTAGCAAATATCAGGATGTATTATTAAACCAGTAATTAAGATGATGTAGTATTAGCAAAAGACACAAATGGAATGGACAGAGAGGCTGGAATCAGACCCAAATGTTTGTGATACTTGATTTAGGACAGAATTGACAATGTAATACAGTGAGGACAGGATACAGTTTTCCATAAATGGTGGTAGGACAATTGGATATCCAGTTGGGGGAAAAAAAATGAATCTTAATTCCCTACCTCACACACACAAAGAAAAAAATCCAAGTGGTTTGTGAAATTAAATTTGAAATTTAAATGTGAGAATTAAATGTGAAAATTAAAACTAAATACTAAAACAATAGGTAAATATCTTCATGGCCTTGGGTTAAGCAAAGATTCCTTAAACAGTTCAGCAAAACATTAACCATAAAGGAAAAGATTGATAAATTGAATTTACTAAAATTAGTAATGTCTGTTCATCCAAAGACACTACTCAGATAGTTAAAAGGTAAGCCACAGAGGAAGAGAAAATATCTGCTGTATGAAAAACCAATAAAGGACTTGTTAACCAGAACATATAAAGAGCACCTCCACTCATTAAGAAAAATACAAATCAACTTAAAAAAAAGGAAAACACACACAGACAAGCATTTCACAAGAGAATATTCAAATGGTGAATAAGGCACATGCTCAAGCTCACTGGTTACCAGGGAAATGAAATTTTCAGCCTAAATGAGATACCTCTACACACTCATCAGAATGGCTAAAAAGAAGAAGTTTGACACTACCAAATGTAGACAAGGATGTGGAGCAAACTCAAACTTTTTCATATCTTGGTTTAAAATCGGTACAGCCACTTTCGAAAACTGATGGTGTCTAGTAAGCCAAATATATGCACACCCTATGGCCAGCAGTTTCACTCTCAGGTTTATACCCAATAGAAATTAGTCCAAATGAGCACCGGAAGATATACAAAAAGGGTTTGTAGAATTATCTGTAATAGCCCCAAACTGGGAACAATTCGAATGTCCATTGTCAGGGGAATGAATAAATAAATTATGGTATATTTATACAGTAGAAAACTAAAGAGCTATAGAAATGAATAGTTTTTACTTCATGTGACAAGATGGATGAATCTCACGATCATAATTTTGAGTGAAAGAAGACAGACACAATAGACACATACTTCACTATTCCATGTACAAGTTCAAAACCAGGCAAAACTAGTCCATGTTGTCAGAAGTTATGAAGGGGGATACTCTTTGGAGCAGAGCAGGGGGAATGACTGAGACGGAGCATGAGGATGACAGTTAAACGGTATGTTCACTTTGTATGTGTCATACAAAGTACGTAAGTATGTAAGTATATAAGTTATACTTGAGTAAAATTGCTTATGTTCAGAAATGCTTATAATGATAGTACCTGATATTATGGGGAATAAATGGTAATAATAAATTGGCTAAGGCTATTGAGCTCTATTTAAGTCAGGTGCTGAGTAAATGCCTCACGGAAGTATAATGAGGCTTAAAATATTTCCATGTACTTTTCTCCTTTCCCTTTCCTTGCACCTCACCTTCCCAGAGGCAGCCAGAGGCATCCATTTGCCTTCAGGGGGTCAGGATTGTTACAGCAGAAGCTCAAGGGAAAAAGTTGATATTCAGCTTTGGACTCTCAAAATAGGATTTCTGAGTCCCTCTCAAGGAAATAGTCTGGAAAGCCTGAATTATTCAGAGAGAAACAAGTTTTCTCAATTCCTAGGGTTTCATCAATATGTGAAAAGCCTGACCTTGACCTGATGGGCAGGAAGATGGACCTTGACCATAAACCACAGGTAGGAAAATATCTAAGTTGTTTAGGGATGTCCCTTCTGCCTAGGAAGGAAGACCAGGGACTAGAGAGAGAAGTCAGGGAAAAAGAAGTAGAGAGAGGAGGAAGCAAGATTCCTGGGAGCTCCTTTGATTCACACACACACACACACAGTGCAACGCAAGGTGGGCTGCTATCAAACATCCAGAGTGGCAAAGAGATCAGAGAAAGCAAAGACTCCATCATTTGTGCGCATCTGCTTGCCATGGTAATGTCTAACCACACACAGACATGCTCTTGTGTCATCCTCATATCTAGCTGGTGAGGTAGACACTATTATCGCCCCATTGATCACATGTGGACACTGAGATAGAGAGAGTGATGTGCTTGCTTGAGGCCATAGCTGGACTGCAGAATTTTGTTCTTTTCTCTGATGCTACACTATTCCTGAAGCACGGAATGTAGCACCTAGTATGTCAAAAGGTATTACTGTTACTATCTTCCCAGTCCTTCTTCCCAAATAAATTGTAGAGGATGCTACAATTAGAAATCAGAGGATTTGAGTTCTAGAAAAACCTAATTTAGCCACCAGTTAATTATAAGCCCTTGAGTAAAGGGACAACTGTTTTGCTGATCATCCAGCACTTCCTCCCCAGTCTCCTGTCTGCTGCTTGCAGGGGACCTTCGGATATGAAGGGTTGGGAGGTGTCAACACCATCCTGCCTTGTAGAAAAGGAAACTGAGGCACTCAAGTTGCTTGCCACAGGCTACTTAGCCGGTCAGTAAGAAGGTTTGTGATATAGTCGCCACTCCTCCCTGAGCCTCAATGTCTCCATCTGTAAAGAAACGACAGAAAGTCACTTAGATTGGACAATTTTGAAATTCTTACACCTGGCTTGAAGTTTCTGGAATGCAAGAGAAAAAGAGAAAGAGAAAGGGGAAAAGAAAGGGAGAGGAATAAAGGAAGAGGAGATACAGAGTGTTAAAGGCATGGCTTAGATTTCAGCTTGTATTTTTTTAGGTCATAAGGAGAAAAGATTCAAACCAGATGCTGTCCTGGTGACTTCCAGTAGCCGAGAGTGAAGCTGTGCTGTGATGACACCACATTAGCTTGAAGCAGTATGTCTATCAACAGCCCCAGTCTCAGTAAAGCAGTTGGCATTTGCAGGGACCATGTCCCCACACTGGAGTTCAGTGTGTGGAAGAGCCTCAGACCCCAACTGGGTGTCTAAACTCTTCCAGGAAGGGCCCGCTCTTCCTAGGTTGTCCAGCCCCCGTCTCCCACTCACACCTCTGGGGAGAGCCTCACTCATAGGGCAAGGCTGGGACCCCAGCCGCTCACTTGGCAGCACATTTGAGGCAGGCTGGGGACACAGGGGCAGCGCAGGAGAGCCAGGCTCTGCGGGGGCCGATGGAGCATGGCCCAACAGCTCACGGGATCACAGGCCCCATTGTTCTCACTTTTTAATTAAAATGGCGTCTTTCCCCCTTGTTACAAAAGCCATGTCTGTTTATTTTAGCAAAATTAGACAGGCCAGACCAGGAAAAAGAAAAACTTAAAAACGACCCATGACCCAGAGAGAGCCATTGTTAATGCCCTGGTGTGTTCAGGGGTCACAAAATAAATGCACAGGGGGGCCAGGCAGTTAATGTAAATGTGAATTGGATGGTATTAAAATTAATAAATATGTGTGAATCAAGTGGTATTAAAATTAGTATAAATGTGTGAGGGTGAATTGATTTATATGAAAATTAATATAAATATGTGAATTGTGATATTAAAAATGTCAGGATGTTTGAATTTTGGAGTAATTGAGAGTCTGTGGCTAGTATGAGGACATTCAAAAGTCAAAGAGATTTTAAATACTGACTGAGGCACCAGAGGTCACCAGTTTGAAACTCCTGCTGTGTATCTTTCTAGATCTCTCTTGCTCTCTCTCAAATATATATATATGTATAAATATGTAGATAGGAGCGGAGAATCAAGATGGCAGAGTCTTCGGACGTGGAACTCATCTCCTCTCATGAATAAACATGTAGATATATGAAGATATACAATGTATACACATACACACATATATACAGAAAAACACACATACGTCCACATACATCCAGTGGAATTTCATGTGGATGCTCAAGATAATATTCAGACAAAAGTGGAAATGATTGGGTTGAAGGATGATTGGGGACTAGTACTTCCACCCTTCTCCCCACCTTCTCACCCTAACAGAAGCCCCTAAATAACTCTGGGCAACATAGGAATCTGGTTTGAAAACCAGTCATCTATTCCAGTGGTTCCTAGTCTTCAGCATTTCATGAACTAGTAAATTTCACCTTCAAAAAATTAGGGGAGACTGATCTCACGTTGCCAACTTTCTTTCCATCAAGTGTGGCAGGCATGGCTAGCTGCCCTCTCGACAGCCATTTCCTACCACCCTACCCCTTTCTTTCTTGGTTTTGTTTAAGGGGGCTGTGTACCCTGTCCTGGCAATTAATCATCAGTAGTAAACCCAACATGGAAATTCCATTTTCTTTTGCCAGATTCTTGATTTCCTAGACTCCCTTGCAGCTGAGGGTAGCCCTGTGACCTAATTTAGCCAATGAAACGTAAGAGGAAGTCTGCTGGAGACTTCTAGGAAAGCTTTTGCTTTCCTGTAAAAGGGAAAACGTCATGACACCATCTCATCCCCACTCTTCCTACCTTGAATATACCTTGCCAAGAGCAGTGGCAGCCTTCTTGGGACCATGAGGGAAAGGGTAAGAGAATCACAGAGACCCCTACTTGCCCAGCGTTGGTAAGCACTGAAACTTCCCCAGTGGTTGCTACTTCCAGACTGCTCTTAATGTGAAAAAAATATGCCCCTACATGTTTATGCCTCTGTTAACTGGATTTTTTATTATGTGCAGCCTAGAAAGAAGAAAAAAGTTAACAACTCTTCTCATCATTAAGCCAAAGAAGTAGAATGGAGATAATGTTACACACACACAAAAAGTTTTATGAACATCTTGTTGTTGTCTCTATTTTTCTGATTTTGCCATAGACTAGTAACAACTTTTTCACAGAGCAGCCTTGGCCCACGGACAAATGTCCGGTAATTGTTGATCTTTACCACAGCAGCAAATCGAATGACTAAAGAAGAGTCCACCATCAGATTTCTAGTCATTAGACCAGCCTCCTGTTTTTGGATATTCAGTTCGTCTCCAGTTATTTCCTATATAAAGAGTGTGGCAATGAACATCCTTGAAGCTCAATCTTTTCTCTCACCTTTGCTGATTTTCTTAGGATAAATTCCTAGACGTAGAACTTCTAGGTTGAAGAATATGCATGTTTTAGGCTTTAGCTCATTTTGCCCAGCTGTCTTCCAGAAAGAAAACACCAAGTTTCATGGTTATCTCCCCACAGATGTTTCACAAAACTTGAATTGCTAACACAAGTCACCCCAGGATCCTTCCTGAACTGCTCTTTTGGTCAAGGGGTTTGAGTTGGCAACCTTTTGCCCCCTACAACCTGTGCCACCTCCATCCCTCCCAAGATCAAAGTCACCTGCATATTTACAAGTGGTCACTGCCCGTCTTACATCCTCCCATGCCCTCCCTCAGTCCCCCCGAGCTAGAGAAATAAAGTCAGGGCTCTGGTCAGCTTCAGACATGAGGCTGTACCATCAGGGCCTGCTGACACCCCCAGCCTCAGTGCTTACCTTTCTCTGGCACATCCAGCATACGAAACTATTTACTGTTCTACAACCACATTGTGAGCTGTTGTACTTCTGTGCTTTTGTATATGATGTCCCATCATTGGGAAGGCCTTTTCTCTCCTTCTAGCTAACTTGTGCTCATCTTTAAAAATTCAGCTCAAACATCACTGCTCCTAGGAAGCCTCCTTGACCTCCTCCAGCTGGACAAAGGCCTGTGCCTGGGCCCCCACCCCCCTCTATAATGCTTTCTCCTATAAGGTCCTGGTCACACTCTGTAGCAACAGCTGGTCCCCCTGTCTTATTCTCCCACCAGATGGTTAGGTTCTCAGAGGAAGGGAGAGCCAGAGAGAGAGAACTCCCTTTGGGGGAAGCCCAGTCCTCCTCCCTGCCCTCCGTGCGTAGAAACTCTGCCCACCCTGCAAGCCCTTGCTCAAAGACCGTGACACCCCCTGCAACAATAAATCTTCCCGGCTGGCCTCAGATCCCACCGGCTCCCTTGGTTCCTGGCTCATTTGGCCTTGCCCCTGAGGAGAGAGTTGCCAGAGAGCAAGACCCAGAATCATGCCTGGGTTTTGTCACTGTCTCAGTCCACTTGGGCTCCTGTAACAAAACACCATAGACTGGGTGGCTTACAAACAAACATTTTATTTCTCACAGCTCTGGAAGCTGGGAAATCCAAAATCAAGGTACTGGCAGATTTGCTGTCTGCTGAGGGCCCTCTTCTTGGTTTGCAGATGGCTACCTTCTTGCTGTACCCTCACATGGCAGGGAGGTTGGTGCCTCTGGTCTCTTCCTCTTCCTACATGAGCACTATTCCCATTATAGGGGTCCACCATCATGACCTCATCTAAACCTAACTACCACCCAAAGGCCCCACCTCCAAATACCATCACAATGGGAATTAGGGCTTCAACATATGAATTTTGGAGGGACACAAACCTTCAATGCAGAGCACCACTGACAAGCTGTGTGACCACAGGCACATCCTTCTCCTCTTGGAGTTTGATCTCCCCTTTTGTACAAGGAAGGGATTGGAAAGGAAATTTTCAATCAGCCAGTAAACTCTAAAGGAGGCATTTATGGTTTCCTGCCCTAACCCTAAACATTCCCCTTTCTTCTAGTAAACGCCCTGGTTTTCTCTTCTTCCAGTCCAGGAGGGATGGGTTGGAGCAGTGGACCCAAGCCAATCTGACTTAGGCATTCCCTGGACACAGTGATTGGTTATAGCATGCGGGCATGTGACCTGTGTACATGCGGGCATGTGACCTGAGAGTCAACTAGAGTGTATCCCCAAAACTGCTGCTGGGATTGCTACTGTCACTTCTTTGTGCAGCTCTAGAATCCAAAAGCTGGAGCTACCTAGGTTGCTGGAGAATGGGATTCACACAGATGGATCAAGAGAGAGGCAAGATTCTGGCGACATTGTTTGAGCCCTGTATCCAGCCTCTTCTGGATGATTTGATTCTCTCTTCCTGGCCCTTTCCTCCTTTTTCTCCTCCCCTTTTTATTTCTCTGCACCCTGTCTCTCTTCCTCCACCTCCCCAGCTCCTGAGCACCTTGCTCCCGCTGCGACCTCACCCACCACATATGCGGACATTTGTGTTTCAGGCTCAGGTCTGTCCCAGGTTGTGCTCTGGCCCAGCCGTAGCCTTGACCCCAGCAGGAGTGGGAACTGGGTCCTCAGAGGGGCTGTTAGGAACAGGCTGCAGAGGGCACATGGAAGGAGCAGAGACTGGGCAAGAGGCAGTGTTCCTAGAACCCTCCACAGGGAGTTTCTTTGTTCTGGGCTCAAGGCTTAAGGCTCAGCCTTGTTACCAGCTTAGGAGCTTGCCCCTTGCTGGCTCTGCGTACTCTTCACAGCACTAGGGGAGGGAGAAGGCTTCCTCCTTATCTGTCCCATTTGCTCATTCTAGAGACAGTTCACGGTCAGCACCAGACTGTACAGGGAGAATTAGAAGAAATGGTCTCCATTATGGCAGTAAAATCATTCTTGTGATGTTGATTGGTAAGAAGAACAAAAGGCATCTATGTCATCACCTGGGTCCATACATCTCTTTGCCCAAGCCTGGGCTCATTGTCTCTTCCTGGGATCATCGTCCCTCGATGCTTGTAGTGCCAGCAGCATCTGGTACGGCCTCCAAATCACCAACAGTGTGCTCTGTCGGAAATGTGAGGTATTCAGGTCACTCCACAAATTCAGGGACTGGGTTAGTTATATAATGCTACATAACAAATCACAAAACAAAGTGGCTTAAAGTAGAGATTTGCAAACTGGTCCCCAGGCCAAATCTGGCCCACCACTTGTTGTCAGTAAATAAAGTTTTATTGGTACACAGCCATACCCATTCATTTATGTATGATCTATGGCTACGTTGATTTCAGAGTTGAATACTTTTAACATAGACTATATGGTCCACACAGACTGAAATATTTACTACCGGGCCCTTTATAGAAAAAGTTTGTCACCCTTGGATTGACACAACAGTAATCGTCTATTATCCCTCATAGTTTCTATGGGTCAGGAATTTGGGAGCAGTTCAGCCAGGCAGTTCTGGCTTAGGGTCTTTCATGAGGTTCCAGTTAGGTATTGGCAGGGACTGCACTTACCTGAAGGCTTGACTGGGGCTGAAGGATTCTTATCCAAGAAGATTTACTCACATGGCTGTTCAGTTGATGGAGGCCTCAGTTCCTCTTCACATGGGTCTCAACACAGGATGGCTTGACTGTCCTCATGGCATGGCTGCTGTCCCCAGAGTGAGTGATTCAAGAGAACAAGGTAGAATCTCAATGCCTTTGTGAGCTAGATTCAGAAGCCACGCACTGTCACTTCTGCCATATTCTATTGATCACACAGGCTGGCCCTGACTCAGTGTAGGAAAGGATGCCACAAGAGAATAAATACCGGGAGGTGGAATCATTGGGGCCATCTTAGAGGCTATCTATCATATGGAAGATGCAAACTCACGCTCCCATGAGTATTTTGATCTACAGATGTATTTTCTTAGACTTTCACCATGCTTTAAGTCATTATTTTTAAATTTGGAGATTTCACAAAATATCTAAAGTATCTAAAAATGTCCCACATTTCCACATGTAACAATAGGGTGGCAGTGACCAACAGCTGCCCTTTTTGCATGGGACATGATTCTTTCTAGTTTGCCACATTTGCCGCCGTTCTTTATTGATCCCTGACAGGGAAACTGAATTTTAGTGATCATTAATAATTATTCTTGGGCTGTGTCCTTACTTGAAAGAAATACTTCTCTTCAACCTCATCTATGTTAAAAGATGGCAAAGGAAAGATGCATAAAGAAGGCCTCCCAGTTTAAGAAGAATTAGAGGGACCACATTTCTTTTAGGAGAGGAGAATATCCCTGTATATGTAATATGCACATAAAGTATATGTATTTTAAACAACTACAACCACTACAGCTTGTAAATGTTACTGTCTGGCCTGTGGAGGCCAATATCCTTAGTTTGGCAGTGAGGATCTTTTGTAATCTGGCCCTTCCCTATCTTAAAGACAATGTGGCATAGAGATTTAGAGATCAGACATTGGGATCAGACCACATGGGTTCATATATCAGCCCCACCCCTCATCAGGTGTGCCCTCAATTTTCTCATCTCAAAAATGGAGATAATAATGGTACCCATCACATAGTGTTTTGTGACTACATTTCCAGCTCTATTTCCTGTCCTACCAGCACTCTAACTACCTGAACGTTCCAGACTGTTTTAGGCCTCCATGCCTTTGCACATTCTTCTCCCTCTGTCTGCAATTTACATGTCCTGCTTCTCTGTTGCAAGGCTCAGTTCACAGTCACCCGCTAAGGTTGTCCTTAACGCTGTTCACCAAACACATCTTGTTCTCCTGGGCGTGTTGTGGGGTAGTACTTCTTGGTCCCCTCGTGGTTGGGTTGGGACCTTGTGACAAGATCTGGCCAATGAGTTGTGGTTACAAATAACACATATCTCTTCCAGGCTGGAGCACTGAAGAGCAGGACCAAGCCTCTCTAGAATTCTCTCTTCCTTCTGCCAGAGCAACTGGGTCCTGGACTGAGGATGATGGTGTGAGCAGGGCCACAGCCATGCCACGCTAGATGTGTTGAGCAAAAAACCCACCTTTGTGGTTTAAGATTCCAGGGTTTTTTACAACAGCATTACCTAGCCTGTGTTGACTCCTTTTCTAAGAAAGCATCCTTAAGCTTTCCTCAAATAGAGCTGATCATGACCCATGGGTTTCCATGGCAACCAGTACAACCCTCTATCAATCCCTTATCCCCTACAGCCCTGTATTAAATAACTGGCTTATATATATCATGGTGCCTCCTGGTGCCTCCTGGTACCATTCTCTCCTCAGAGTGGCCTTCCCTAACTCCCCATTGTAAAGACGCTCCTTCGTTCTTCGCTGAAGGAACATTGTTTAGTTCTTGGTACTTTATTCTCAAACAATTATTTTTATTTATTTACCTGTTTATTGTGTGCCTGCTCCACTAAACAACAAGCTTAGGGCTGTGGGGCCTAGCTTGGTGTCTGACACAGAGATATTAAAAATGAATGAGTGATCAATGAAAACTGCACATCAATGAAAACTGCTTAGCATGGTGCCTGGCACAGAGCATGAGCCTGAATGAATAAAGAGCTCCTCAACAACTCATCCACCCTTGACCACGTTCGCAAGCGTCCTCTCTCAGGCCACAGCGCAACTTGACAGGCAGCAGAAGGCCCAGTGGAAGCAGCTCTTGCTGCTGCCTTTCTGTTTTCCCCCTTGCTGCAAAATCTCCTGTGACCATTTAAAGACAGGAAGCAAAATCAAGGGGCCCTGGATTCAAAGGACACTAATTACCTTTCAAAGAGTTCCCGTTGGCTTTAGCCACACGATTCCCGTCAGAGGCCGTAGGAGTTCATGGTTCCTGTGCTGGGCTTTGAAACTTGGAGGGATTAATGGGGCTTGATTAAACCACAAATGTCAGGAAATGCGGAGGGTAGCTCAGAATGCCGGCCACCTCCGTCCTGGGAGGGGGAGAGTCACTGACCTCCCCTCCCCCCACTAGGCTTGAGCTGCTGATAAAGGGGCTAAGGGGGTTGGCATCTTCTTCCCCCTACATTCAAGGGTACCACTTTCATGCTTAGGATGACACTCATTTACACAGAAATGACTGATGTGCTAATAAGAATTTCGTTCTGTATTTCATTAAGGCTATACTCAAAGGAGGTATAATAAGAATCCTGCCCACTAATTTTCCGTGGCCTGATGTCTAAACAGCAACATCTTCAACTCCACCATAGCAGGATTGTGCTAAAATAATTGATAATAGTGACAATAGATACCAGCTCACTGGGCGCTTACCTTAGTACTAGGCACAGAGCTCGTTGCTTTATGTAGCTGATCTCATTTTATCCTCATACCTCCCTGAGGAGAGACAGGGGCTCTCATTAGCTCCATTTCACAGATGAAGAAACTGACACTCAGAGAGGTGGAGCCACTTGCCCAAAGTCACACAGCATGGAAGTGACAGACCAGAAGTTAGCCCTGGGTCTCTCCCACCTCAGATCCTGAACTGCTCTACCCTATCCACATCTTTTGGTAAATTCTGAGGGCCCATTCCTCTGATATTCCAGGAGGAATGCTTATGTGGAAAACAGACAGTAAGATAGGAGAAGCAGAAAGGCATGTTGGAGAAATCTGTACCTACTGTGGTGGAGCATCGTTAGTTTGCACACCGACCCTGGGCCTGACTTCTGCACCATTTTACTGATCCCTCCACCTACGGGTACCACTTCCTGTCAGGAACCTTTTCAGCTGTGAGTAGCTAGACCTTAACTCAGCGAGGAAGACACTGTGGATTTGCTCACCCCACATCATTCCCAACCCTTCTTTGCCTGCCTTCATTATAGAGGTTGGAAAACCCAAATACCCACTTAACCAGTCTCCCTTGCTGCCAGAGGTGCCCCCATGGCCAATTCTGGCCAGTGAGACATACATGGAAGTCTCCTGGGGGCTTCTGGGAAGCCTCTACTTTCCCCTATAAGAGGGACAGGCGTGGCTTGCAGCAGCCTTCCTCACTCATTCCCTCTGCCTAGAATATGATGTTGCACTTGATCTGTGGCAGCCATTCTGTGTTCAGAGGGAAAAGCCAAGAGAATCACAGATATTGCTGAACCATCAAGCCAACACTAGCCCCTGCTTAGCTCCAGATTTTTTGAAAGTGAGAAGAACAAAACCCCTATTCATTTAAGCTCCTGTTAGCTGGATTTTCTACGGTTTGAAACAAAAGGATCTTAATGAGTAGAATCTTTCATTCTATTTCTCTTATTAAGAATGAGGAAATTTCCCATAAGCCCCCTCCCTACAGACTCATCTCACATGTCCAGAATTTTGTCCAATGTCTCCTACACTAACTGCTGGTCAGGGGAAAGGAGCCAAAGTTGTCGGCTTAGACTGGTGGTTCTCAAACTTGAAGTGCATTGGTATCTTACCAGGAGGACTTGTTAAAACCCAGACGGCTGGGCTCTATCCCTGGAGTTTTTTGTTTTTTTGTTTTTTGCGGTACGCGGGCCTCTCACTGTTGTGGCCTCTCCCGTTGCGGAGCACAGGCTCCGGACGCGCAGACTCAGTGGCCATGGCTCACGGGCCCAGCCGCTCCGCAGCATGTGGGATCTTCCCGGACCGGGGCACGATCCCGTGTCCCCTGCATCGGCAGGCGGACTCTCAACCACTGCGTCACCAGGGAAGCCCTCCCTGGAGTTTTTGATTCAGTAGGTCTAAGGGGGTGTCTGAGAATTTACATCTCAGGGAAATGTTCTGCTCCACTATCTATTTGTATAAAGTCAGAGAGAGTTCACTGTGGAGAGAAGTAGTCACAGAAGGCTTCTTGGAGGAGGGGTCATGATCTAAGCCTCAAAGAGGGCTTAAGGATGGAGAAGAAGTGTAAGGATGGTAGCAGGAAGGAAGCCCTGAGTGAGAAGGGGATGGTCACGAAGGTGGTATGAGGAGCCTGAGGAGGTGTGGTCAGGCGTAAATTGGAGAGAACTGGATTCAGTGGATACTGCAGCATCAACCATTAGCTCCAGAGCCGGGAGGCGATTTTGGAGGCAAGAGGAAGTTAGGTGGGTTAAGAGCTCAGTCTTTGTTTCCAGACCTGGATTCAAGCCCTGCCTCCGCCATTTTTTTTTTTTTTTTTTTTTTTTTTTTTTTTGCTGTGGTTTCTCTGAGCAAGCCATTTGTCTCTCTAAGCCTTCATTTCCTCAGCTGTAAAATAGGAATAGTGTTGCCTCTCTCAAAGAGGTTGTTATAGGGACTTCCCTGGTGGTCCAGTGGTAAATAATCCGCCTTACAATGCAGGGGACGCGGGTTCGATCCCTGGTCAGGAAACTAAGATCCCACATGCCTCGGAGCTACTAAGTCCGCGTGCCGCAACTACTGAGCTTGTGTGTCTCAACGAGAAAGCTCGCATGCCACAAACTACAGAGCCCACATGCCCTGGAGCCTGCACACCACAACTAGAGAAGAGAAAACCCGCACGCCGCAACTAGAGAGAAGGCTGCGTGCCACAACGAGAAGACCCGACGCAGCCAAAAATAAATAAAACTAAAATAAGAGGTTGTTATAATATTTAAATGATATAATACATGTAAAGCACCTAGTGCTTACCACCTAGCAAAGGAAAAAAATCATTTTGAGAAAAACCTGTGTCCCAAACTCTCATGATACATTAAATGGCAGATTCTGTCACCAAGTGATTTTGGGAAACACTGAGTTAATGAAGTTTTCCTTATTGCAGGACTTTGCAGTCTTTAATATCCTAAAATGAAGGATGGATTTCATTGTGGAAGACAGTGGCATTTCCTCAAACTTGTTTAAAAATATAAATCCTTGTAAATATTTGGGGGGAATGCTTCTGTTTATTAGAACGACCAGAAACCAATGTAAAGTATCAATGTACTACTTATAAAAGGTTGCCATTTATACTCTAACAAAGAACAAAAATTTTATCAGTTCATTGGTTATATTTCTGTATCAGTCAGCTTCTCTAAGTTATGCAGAGGTAACAAATGTCAAATCTCACTGGTTTAAAACAACAAATGTTTATTTCTTGCTCACCCTACACCAGGATTGGCTGCAGCTCTCTCCAAAGAATCTTCCTTCTAGGACCCAGCTGGTTCCTTCTGGGACCCAGTGACCCTATTTGGGATATGCTGCTCTGGTGGAAGGGGGGAAAAATCATGGTAGAATGTGATGGTTCTTAAAACGTCTGCTCAGAAGTGGCATTACATCATTCAACCTCATAGATCTTTGGCCAAAGTAAGTCACGTGGCCAGACCTGATGTCAATGTCACAGAAAGTATAATCCTCTTACAGGAGAGAGAGCTCTGTGAATAAAAAATACTGTCCATTCTGTCATTTTGAAAGTAACCGCACTGTTTTAAAATACTTCCTAATTTAGATTGTTAACTAATCCAAAAAGGCATTCCTTAACAGTGGGACATAACAAATCTGTATTTTGTATTTCATGGTTTCATCACTACAACCTTAGAGTGAGTGGATTTTGATGTCTTATAGGATAAGTCCTCCTTTTTTAGGGTTTGTATTTCTGATCATTTATTCTCCAACATAAATTTTAGGATTCAAATGTTCAAGTTCAATGAAAAACCCTATTGGGACTTTGACAAATATTGTATTATATCTATAAAGTAAATTGGGGGAACACCTGCCATATTTAAAATATTGGGCCTTCCCATCTGTGAATTTGGCGTATTCCACCATTTATTTAGGCCCTCTTTCATGTCCTTCAATATAGACTTACAGGTTTCTCCATAGAGGTTTTGCACATCTCCTGTTAGATTTATTCCTGGGAATCTTATAGATTTTGTGGCTAGAGTGAATGAGTTGTTTTAAAAAATTATATTTTAAAATTTGTCATTGCTGGAATATAGAAACACTATTAGATTCTGAATTTGGATTATCGAGTTCTATTATAATGTCTGCAGGTTAAAATTTCTTTGAGGATAATTATATTACTTGCAAATGGCAGTAACTTTTATTCATTCCTATTATACTTTTCCCTTATGCCTTTCTCTCCTTCTGTTTTCTTTTCTTTTCTTTTCTTTTTGTAACCTGATAGTTTATGGAGTATATTTAATTCTCCAGGAAGTCTGTTTGCTTGATTATTCCTATTTTACAGATGGAGAAAATGAGGTTCAGAGAGAACCCAAGTCTGTCTTACCCCTAAATCTGTGTGTCAGGGCTGCTTCAGGTACAAGTGAAAGAAAAGCAGTCAGAGTAGCTCTGACAGTTGAGAGGCCAGGCATGGCTGAACCTGGGGGCTCTCACTGGTGTCACTGGGGCCATCTCCAGCCCTCTACCTCTTAGCCCAGCTGTCCTCTCTGCTGTCTTCCTTCTCAAGCAGGCATTCCCCAGATGACAGTAAAGACAGTTGCCAGAGACTCCTGACTTTTGTGATCCTTACTGTTGAAAGCCCTAGAGAAAACACTGAGACTATCCCTCCCTTAGCATCTATGCTAATCCTTGGGAAGGATTCTGATTGGTCATCCTGGCCTTGTGCCCACCCACTATAGGACCACACGATTGACAGCCCCACTAGAATCACTTGGAGTGAGAGGTGGAAGGGACAGATTCCAAAAGGGAAGGAGGGGCTAGGGGGAAGTGATGCTAGGTGGCCAGAATGGCAGATGTTCCACAGTACAACGCAGTTCCCACTGCCCCTCACTGACTAGGGTATGGAGACAGGAGACCTACGTTCTGGTTTTGGCTTTGCCACTAGCACTTTTGGCATATTATAGTTTCTAGGACTCTTACTTTGCTTATATGGCAAATGGGGAGCCCAACCACATGGGTGGGAATCAAATGAGGAAATGCACAGAAACAAGATCTGCAAAATAAAACACTTTGTAAGGAATTGCTTGCATCATCACTGGCCTTAATTAGTAGAGTCACCCCTCAGCTCAAGAACTGTGAATGGTTCCCTGCTGCCTGATTCATCAAGTTGAGGATTCTTTGTGGGGCTTACAAGGCTCTTCATAGTCTGGTCCCACCTGGCCTACCTGATTCCTCCCTAACCCACCTCCTCCCTTCTAAATAGGCTGGTCTTCTCTTGTCCTGCATTCCTGTGCTTCAGAGTCAATCCCATGGTTCCAACTGGTATGAACCCACCCACTTGCCTAGGTGACCCTGGACAAGTTATGTACTTTCTGTGAAACTTGGTTTGCTCATCTCTTAAATGGGAACAATTGCTTCACAAGGTCATTGTGAGTATTACAAGAAAGAACGGGTGTAAAGAGGCCGTAAAGAGGTGAAGAGGTGTAAAGTGCTTGGCAGAAAGTCCATGCTCACTCCTCCCTTGCACACCTACTTCCGTGCATTCCTCTGGGGATCGCCTTTGAGAGGATGGTAATGAAGGCATTTCCCCTTGGGAGAACTTGGGCCCACAGCAAGCACTTAAGTCAGATTGCTCAGGAAAAGGGTAGGATCAGTTTTTAATGTCCAAGGGCTTAAAGAAAGATTCTCCTAGAGAGGAAGAGGAAGGGGAAGGGTTTGGGGTTCTGGGTCCATGAGGAAGTGGATGCCTTGGCCATGCCGAGGGTGCATTCTGGGGTCAGGCAGTGGCTTGAGATCAGCCCAAGTCTGTGGACAGGGGAAAGGGTGGCCGTAAGCAGACACTATGATGGTGCATGGATTGGGGTCTGGACCAGAGGTCTCAGGTGGCTGTGCTTTGCAGGGGAAGCCCACCCAGGCAGGCACCCGTCTGCTCTTGACTCCATGCTCATATCTGTGCTCTGGGATGTCACTGCTGGTCTTCACCTCACTGTATGAGCTGGATCTTTTATTCACTTCTGCCCTTTGGTTGCCCAAACCCAGCCTGCAGACCCATTTGGCAAGACCACAGGTGTATGGTGTTTTTATAAATGGCTGCAAATTCTTTGATACTCCTTCCCTCAAGAGGTAGGGTCTGTATACCCCTTCCCTTGAATCCAGGTGGGTCTGTGGCTGCTTTGACCAGTAGCGTATCTTGGAATAACACTATGGGACCAGAGGCTAAATCATACAAGGTCATGCAGCTTCCACCTGGCTCTCTTGCAGTGCTCACTCTCTGGATACTCTGTCTTGGAACCCAACCACATGCTGTGAGAAGGCCAGGCCACATGGAGAAGCCACATGTAGGCACTCGCTCCAATGAACAGTCCCAGCCTTTGAGTCATCCCAGCCCAGGCACCAGCAGAGAAGCCTCCAGATGATTCTAGCCCCAACCATTTGAATCTTCCTAGCTGAAACCCCAGACACCGTGGAGCAAAGTCAAGTTGTCCCCACAGTGCCCTGTCCAGACTTTTGACACAAAGGATACATGGACGTAATGAAATGGTTGCTTTACGTCACTGAATTTGGAGTTACTTGTTAGGTGGAAATATTAACTAGAAAATCGTGCTTTTAAAATTTTTGATTCTGTTACCAACATTTAAAATTGGGAGATTCCATGTACAAAATTGGGTTTTTGGCTTTTAAAGAGAAATCAGAAAATCTGGCCACACTGGCATGCCTGATTGGTAAAAATTAGTCAGAGTTGCCCTCTTGAGAAGTGATACAGATGTCCTGTCTACCTTGGCCTCCATCTGGCTGTCTTTGCTTGTTTAGGTCACCTGCCTTGTCTCAGTGGGCATGTGGGAGTGCTGGCCCTGGGACTGAGCCATCCTATTGCCTTGTGGCGTGCCCATTGTCTCAGGACCTTTTCCTTTCCCATGATGGCTGGGACATCCCTGATGTCTGTGGGCACCCTCTTTTTGTCCCATAAACCCACCAAATCATGCAGGGTTCTACCCTTTTGTCTGCTCAGAAAATCATTTATGTGAAATTAAAACCAGGCAGGGGCTGGAGGTGGTGATGGCTGTGTCTGGAGTTTGCTTGTCCTGTAAACAATTTCCTGGTGATAATCTTTCCAATTATCCCTCCAAGCTGGAAATGCTATGTGAAATCAAGCTGGGTGCCCTTGGCTTATCCTGTACATCTTGGAGTCATTAAGATACGGCTCTATATTTCAGGGTGAGCTGTTCGGAGCCACTGAGGCCAGGATTTCCAAGATCCTTGACAGAGACACAGAGAATCACAGTATTATAGAAACTCAGAAACAAAAACAGGGCAGATTATAGAATCTTATACCCAACAAGACTCTTAAAAGTCAATCTATCTTAGTACCAAGCATAGACGGGCCAGGTACAAATTCCAGGAACTATAACTTTATTTTTCCTTGCACAAACTGAATTTATTAGCTTCCATTCACACAGGTAGGAGACACTTAATTAATTTATTCAACAAGTGTTCATCAAAGGCCTCTATGTACTAGGTATTTTCCTTTTATTAGGGAGTAGGAATATTACCATGATATGTCGGATAAAAACTTCTGCCACCATTAAGTTTAATTTGCATTCCAGTGGAAGAGATGGATTAAAAACAAAAAAAAACAAATATATGATAGAATGTCATAAGTGGTGATAAGTGCTCTGATGAAAAATGCAGCAGAGGGAAGGGATAGGTAGTGATGGAGAAGGAGTGTTATTTTATAGAGGGTGATCACAGAAAGTGTCCTGATGAGATAACCTTCATTCAGAGACCTAGAAGATGTGAGGGAGTGAGGCCCATGAAGACTCAGATGGAAGGGTCCATCTGAGTGAGGGAATGGGAAGTCCAAAGGCCCTGAGGCTGGGCTGGAGTGTGCTTGGCCTGTCCTGGGAGAAACAGTAGGGAGACCTGGATGGCTGGGCAGAGATGGGAGAAGGGAGGAGGAGCAGAGACTGAGGTTGAAATCTCAGTTTAATATTCTTCTTCCCTGCTGGGTTATGTTTAAATCTAGAGGGCATCACACAATCCCAAGATGTAGGGAGCATCTAGTCGTATATCTCACATATCTAGTCCTGCAGCCACACTGGCTGCTCCTGCTATGCCCTCCTCATTTTGATTTTCAGCTGAGACTGTTGGCTTTTGATGTCTCACCTGTGCCAGCGTCAGGTGTCTGTCTCACCTTGATTCTCTGACCTGCAGAAATCTGCAGGAGGCTACTCAGAGCTGTCTGCCTAGGCACCTCCTGAAGAATTTTTCAGTTCCCGAACTGGGCCAAGAAGGAGGAATCTAGCTGGGACTCAGCCAGTGCCTTTTGTTCACCTTGACATCTCCTTGAAGGGATCGAGGGCAAAGGTGGAGGGTGGAAGCAGGACAGTATCTAGTTTTTGTGAAGTCTAAAGTTTATACCATCTTGGATGACCCTCTTTAAGAAAAATAAAAGAAAATTATGAATATAAATTTAGGCATAAATGTGAATATTTATTTAGAATGAGAGAAGAAAATGAAAATAAACCACAAATTTTTGAAAGCTGACAAATACCATAAGCAATACAAGATCCAGAAAAATAAAACACTATTTTTATTAACTGACACCCCCTATAATACTTTTCCCCTACATTTTGGCTGAAGATTTGACAGCAGAAGCCATGAAGATGAGAAGGACGTGGGGTAACATATTTAAAATGCTGAAAGAAAAGAACTGTCAACTCAGAATTCTGTATGTAGCAAAAATACACTTCAGGAATGAAGGTGAAATAAAGTCAGTCTCAAGTGAAAGAAAACTAAGAGGACTCGTAGCCAGCAAACCTGTTCTAAGAGAATTGCTAAAGGACATTCTCCAAATAGAAGGAAACAGAAGGGAACTTGGAAGATCAGAAATGAAGAAAGAGCAACATAAATTGTAATAATGGGTCATAAAATGATAAATATCTGAGTAAAAAATAATGGACTATTCTTTTTCTCTTGCATTCTTTAAAATATATTTGAAAGCTGTAAGTGAAAATTTGTCTGAACATTATCTATATGATGGAAATTTTAATGTATGTAGATGTAATACATAAGACAACTGTAACATAAAGAGAGGAGGGTGAACAGACATATCTGATGGTAAGATGTCTACATTCCACTTGAGGTCATAAAATATTAACTCTAAATGACTGTGACAAGTATGTACATCTATTGCAATCAATGGAGCAGCCTCTAAGCATAACTATATAAAGAGATATAGTAAAAAACACAATAGATAAATTAAAGTGGAATACTAAAACATGTTCAAATAACCCCCAAAAATAGTCAGGAAAGGAAGAACAATGGAATGAAAAATAGAGTGAACAAACAGAAAACAAATAATAAAATGGTAGACTTAAATCCAAACATATCGATAATAAGTACATTAAATGTAAATGGTCTAAACATACTAATCAAAAGTTATAGACAGCCTAAATGGATTTTTTTAAATGACCCAACTATATGTTGTCTATAAGAAATTCAGTTTAAATATGATTATATAGGCAGGTTAAAATTGAAAGGATGAAAATTATATACTGTGCTAGCACTAGTTGCAAGAAAGCCAGAGTGACTACATTAATATCAAAGTGAATTTCAGAGCCAAGAGATTACTAGGGGTAAAATGAAACATTTAAATAATGATAAGTGGATCTATTCACTAAGAAGACAAAACAATCCTAAAGTGTGTATGCATGCATCCCCCCCAAAGCTTTAAAATACAGGAAGCAAATAGAACTAAAACGTGAAATAGACAAATCCACAATTATTGTTGAAGACTTCAATACAGCTCTCTCAGTAATCAATAGAATTACTAAACATAAAATCAGCAAGAATATAGGATGAACAACACCATTAAACAACTATATTTAACTGGCATTTATAGACTACCTAAAAACGGCAGAATTCTTTTCAAGTGCACATGGAACTTTCACTAAAACAGACTTTATCCTGCATGAGGAAACAGGACAAAAGACATTTAAAAATGAAAGGGAAAACACTTCAGTTAATATTTTAAGTTGTGCTAGCACATAAAATCTTTGAATCTTAGAAGAAAATCAGAGAATCTTAAAAATACATACACAGACTCTCTGGAAATGAAGTTTCATTGCCTAGTTTTTGAATCCTGGAAATATATAACAAAAAAATACTAGATTCTTGAATATTTTAAAAGCAAAGAATCATAGAATAATTGCTTAATAGTTTTGTAGAATCTTGGAATAAATGGAATGTTAGATATGTAAAGGGAATCTAATCTAGTGGTTTCAAAATTGAGGTCCCAGAAGACAGTACTATTTCAAAAACCTAAAAGATATTGCACCTTTATAAATGCAGTTTACTTAAGACATATAAACCTTTCAGAATTTGGACCTGTGGAGAAGAAATTTTAAAACGCCCTCAGGGTGAAAAGGCTGAAATGCTGATAACTATAGTATGATGTCATTATCTTACAAGTGGCAAAATTGGTAAAAATAATGCAAACAATTGCATTATTGTGGGAAGTTGTATCATTGGCCCCAGTTCTTTACTTTATATCTCTGTATCTATGCCATTTGCAGTTCCTCCTACAAAAGAGGTGACTCTACACTAAGCCATGTAATTGTTTTGGCCAATAAGATGAAGCAGAAATGAGAGTGTGCCTAGGTCTTACAAAGCCTCTCATGTTTTCACCTGCTGCCTTGTGTTTTTGCCATCACTATGAGAAGAATGTGTCTGGGCTCCCACAGGACAAAAGTGAGAAACACTGAGCAGAGCTGCCCCAGCCAAGCAGCTGGCCAAGTCCAGCCTTGAGCAAACTCCCAACCAATCCACAGTCACATGATCAAGCCCAGTCAAAATGAACAGAGTTCCAGCTGACCCACAAATGCATGAGCTACAGTAATAAATGATTCAAGCAACTGAGCTTTGGGGTGGTTGTCATACACCAACTGCTGATTGATATAGGGAAGAGAGTTAATGGCACCAATGAATTCTTCCTCCAGTTCTTTCTCCACTGTGTCAGCTCCCATTCAAGTGTGGATGGAGCACCATGGGTGTACCCAAGGGGACCTAGGCAGGACTCTGAAAAGTACTGAATTACACTGAGGGAGTGTTATTCCATTTCTAAGTCTTCATTAGTCCTTCTGATATCTTTAAAAAGAAAGTCTCAGGAGGTAGTATGTCTTCAGCACCTCTCTGACACTAATCATTTTTTAAACAGAGAACATTCCTCAGGTTCAAATTTTTCAGGTAGGCAAGAGTATCTAGCGAGAATTTAATAACATTATTTACTTGTTAGATACCTTCTAGTCATAACAAGAGATAGATGTTGCTTTTCCATTTATAGTTGTGATGTGATTTTTTAAAATTTAAGTATATCTTCTTAAATGTATTTTAAAATATTTATTTACATACAAAAAAAAGGAATCTAAAAAATATGGAGTCAATGAAAATGCAGTTTTGGGTGGATCTGGCCAAAACCATACCATGGTGATACGGTACCTCAGAATTGTGTCCAACTGTGGCAGAGGGCACATCTGGGTAGTTCAGCTGGATGATGAACTTGGGGAAGTAGGGATTGTTTGAAACAAACATCATCAAGGTCACAGATCTGTCTAGGATGGCCCTGCCAAAGCTCTCTTCTAGAATTCATACTTTGAGGCTGATTCGTATTATGTGATGACTCTGGAGTGTGTGGATCCAGGGGGGTCCATCTCCCCTCACTGCTCTCTGTGACCCTGGCTGGATCCCTTGCCCTTTCTGGGTTTGATTCAATGGGCTATTCCCTGTATGTAAGAAAAGTAAGTGACGTGAGACTAATTTCAGTGTGGGCTCAGACTTCACTGGAAAAGAAAGCTGCTCATATCAGCCTGCTCTCTCTCCCTTACCAGTTTCATTTGGAGATTTCTCCCCATTTGGTTTTGAAGCAGGCTGATTAGGGGCCCTCAAAACAGTCTTGGAGAAACACAGATAGTGTCTAACCACTCTCAATGGGAACCTGTTCCCTTGCAAATACTCAGAGAGACGTGGGCTTGGGTTTGAATTTTTCTGGGGCCTCTAGGGACCTTGGGGCCCATGGATTTTTCTCCCAAAGAGAAACTGTAGAAACCCAGTATTTTGGGTTGAACTGTGTCCCCCCCCCCTCCGCCACTCCAAACTCACATTTTGAAATCTTAACCCTAAATACTTCAGAATATGACCTTATTTGGGTGAGATTATACTAGAGTAGTGTGGGCCCCTATCCAATATGTAAGTGTTCTTACAAAAATGGCAGTTTGGACAAAGGTAGAACATGCACACATGTAGAACACCATGTGAAGACTGGAGTTTGCTGCCACAAGCCAAGGAACTGCCAGAACCTAGGAGGAAGACTAGAACAGGTTTTTCCCTAGCACCTTCAAAGGGAGCATGACTCTGCTGACACCTTGCTTTCAGACCTCTGGTCTCCAGAATGTGAGACAATAAACTTCTGTTGTTCTAAGCCACCCAGTTTGTAGTACTTTGTTACAAGCAGCTGTAAGAAATGAATACACCCAGAGTCCCCATAGTACAGAGGTTGTAAACTCAAAAGCCTATGGGGCCAAACACATAACATAAGTAAGTGAAGCAAGCTGGAATGGGGCTGCAGCAAGCTGGAGAGCACATGTACCCTCTGAATGGGGTCAGCATTGTGCCGTCCAGTCCAGTGCTGCCATATTGAACTGTAGGCCCACTGTATCCAGAACTTCGGTTTTTCTAGAGAAGTCAGAAATCTGAACGTGTAGTTGAAATCTTGCCATTGTTAAATGTTGACAACTTGAAAGCATTTAAAATTCTATATTTAAAAACAATAGCAACAACAGCAGCAATAGCAAACACCACCACCACCACCTCCTCCGCCTCCTGTTTTTTGTGCTTACCTTACAGCCTAGTGAATTCGATCCAATCTAAATTGAAAGTTTTTGGGAAAATTCTGGGAAGATGGCAGTAATGATAGAAGCACAGTTCATCTTTGGATCTTCCTAAACTCCCACATGAAAATAGAGCAGATAGATAGCAAGCCAAAACACATGGACAACATTTATAGCAAAACTAAGTAACAGAGTGTTCCCTTTAACTCTAAGTACACTGTGGGGAAACCATCAACAGTCACAAAATTTATGGATATCAAGTCTGTGCCAGAGGAAGCCAAGTTAGGCAGCCTGTGTCTGACAGACCTGAAAAGGGGATAAGCCCCAGAGCCAACAGGTATTCAAAATTGAGCAGGACAGAGATGATTGAGATGAAGGAAAAAGCAGGCCCTGACTAAAGCAGGAAAGAGCAATAGAGCCAGAATATCTCAGAAAGCAACCATGTTTCTGGACATTAAAAACAACAAAAAAGGGAGCTCTAAGAATTTAGAAAAGTGCCCCTGAACTGTGAGTATATTCTAAATGGCCTCCTTCCAAATGTTCAGGTAAACTAATTTAACATAAAAATGAGCCTCAGAAAACTATCAAGGTCAAGGTCAAATCCCATAGAAAATTATTGTTTAGAAAAAAAAATAATAAACTTTTTAAAATGAAAAGGAATATGGACAATAACATCCCTACAGTTAATGAAAGCATTCCAGAGAAATATATTTATACAGTAGACTAGAAATGCAATGTACTATTTCCAAATGACCTAAAAAAATTAGGAAAAACTCAGAAATTATATTTAGAAATAAAAGAAACACCATTAAAAAATAAAGTCTTAACCAGAAGGAATAGAGTGAATCAATACAATATATAATACCTTGAGAGAAGGGAGAAAGTTCCTAAACAATCAAAAAGATATGAAAGCCCGGAGATGGAAACAACCTAAGTGCCCATCATCGGATGAATGGATAAAGAAGCTGTGGCACATATACACAATGGAATATTACTCAGCTATAAAAAGAAACGAAATTGAGCTATTTGTAATGAGGTGGATAGACCTAGAGTCTGTCATACAGAGTGAAGTAAGTCAGAAAGAAAAAGACAAATACCGTATGCTAACACATATATATGGAATTTAAGAAAAAAAAATGTCATGAAGAACCTAGGGGTAAGGCAGGAATAAAGACGCAGACCTCCTAGAGAACGGACTTGAGGTTATGGGGAGGGGGAAGGGTGAGCTGTGACAGGGCGAGAGAGAGTCATGGACATATACACACTAACAAACGTAGTAAGGTAGATAGCTAGTTGGAAGCAGCCGCATGGCACAGGGATATTGGCTTGGTGCTTTGTGACAGCCTGGAGGAGTGGGATAGGGAGGGTGGGAGGGAGGGAGACGCAAGAGGGAAGAAATATGGGAACATATGTATATGTATAACTGATTCACTTTGTTATAAAGCAAAAACTAACACACCATTGTAAAGCAATTATACCCCAATAAAGATGTTAAAAAAAAAAGATATGAAGAAAAGCATAAAACATTTCAAGAGAAAATGACATATATTGGTAGGCAAAGAAGATACATCATATGGATAACAGAAGTATCTAAAAGAGAAAATCAAGTGAAAAAAAAAAAAACCTAAAGAGAATAAATACTAAAAACTACAATTCAAGAAAACTTTCTTGAAGCAAAAAAATGTTTTTTTGAAATTATATATTGAAAGAGAACATTACATACTTGACAATATTGACCTCAACTGACCAAGACATGTTGCAGTAAAATTCCTAGACTTTATTAAAGAAAAATAAAGAAAAATTGGGTATCAGGCAAAAAGAGTCCTTACATAAAGAAAAAATATAAGGTTGTCATCATATTTTTTTTTGAAAGCACTACTTTATGGTCAAATGAAATAGAGCAACATATTCAAAATACTGGAGGAAAGAAAGTGATAACCAAGGATTTTGTATCCATCAAAACTGACTTTCAAATGCAAAGGACACAAACTATTATCCACACACAGGAACTTAGAGAATATTGTTTCCATGAGTCTTTCCTGAAGAATCTATTAGAAAATGAGCTTCAGACAACAAAAATGAACATGGTATATCTTTGTATGCCTAAAGGCCTCTTCCCCTTTGATTCCGGAGGGAGAATTGCTGAGTCAAGAGGTATGCAAGTTCAAATACACTAATAATGTATTGCCACATTTTTCTTCAGAGATGCTGTAATAATTTTCATTCCTATTAACAAGTTATGAAACTGCCCATTTTCTACACCATTGCCAGACTTAGATGGTTAACCATTTCTGAAATGATTATTTAAGTTTTCTTTTCAACTTTTATTGGTAGCCAATTTCCCTAAGGCCTTGTCTTTGCAATCCTGGTTTTCTTTTTTTAAACAAAGGAAACTTTAATATGGAAAAAAAAAAGAACATGGTGGAGAGATGTCAAAATAAAGACTGGTGGTGAACATTAATATATACTTACTTATAGAACAAAGATAGGTGATGGTTGAAAAGAAGAGAACATAGTATTAAAACATTTATTATCTAATAATGTAAAGTTAAAAATGGGGACGGGAATGGGATCACCTATGCAAAAATTTTAAATCTCTTCTCAGTAATTATAATTAATGGTAATAGTGTTAGTATTATTAATCTAAGATTGTTGTGTGTATAGCATGGGATCAAGAAAATGACTAATTACGGACTATTGCTATCATCCTCTGTGACATTAAGAACTAGAATTCTCAGTCCATAAGAAAAAAGATACAAATATAAAGAAGTTGAATAAACAACCTGAGTTCTAAGTTAGAATTGAAAGTACCAGTATGAACTCATGAGCTATTACAGCTCTGTCCACTGACAAGGTCTAGAGATAATGACAAGCCCAGTAGCAATGAACATTCCCAGCATTCAGATTGTGGTCTTGAACTACCATTTCCCATTGAAAGAAACCAGGACTCCTTGGAGAAATGGCTGTTCTGGGTCTGAGGTAAGAAGTGAGGACAACAAAAGCCTGGAATATTTTGTCATACTACATAGATGTTTTACTACATATAAAACCAATGGAGATATGTCAAAAGGACTCAGGAGCCAAGAGGTTCCTACTGGCCAAAGATGAGACAATTTGAGGGTCAATTAAGATTAAAATGCAATGGATTAAAAATCATAAACCATACTTAAATCCATGATTTAAGTATAAATCATAAGTGCAAAGGCCCTGTGGCAGAAGCATATTTAGCATATTGTATCTTGAGCCCCAGTGACTCATTTGGTTCCAATTTTGATGATTTGTAGCACCCGGTGCTGGGACAGGGCTGCCTCTGGAGTTGTTAACACCTTGTAAATCTGTCCCTTTTAAGCAGCACCATGTGCATATGCTTTAGCACAGCTATAATTGTGGTTTTGGTTTTAATTAGAGGAAGCCCCCTGGGGGATTAACTATGTGCTAGCAAGGGCAGTTAGACATCTTCCTGCAGAGTGCTCATAACTAAGGATATGCTCCAGCTGCTGGGAGAGGCCAGTCCACTGGGGTCACCTAGGAAGGGCAGGGCTGCAGGTGTAGCCAGGGCAGCTGAGAATCCCCATCAACTGGAAGTGACTGCCAGTCCTTTCTTCCAGGATGAATTTCTAAGGTTGGCAGCAGTCCTGTGGAAGTGGATATCAGAACTGCTTGCCTCATTTAATGGGGAAACCAAGACAAGACTATCTTAGAGTTCCTTCAGGTAAAAGCCATTCAAATCATTCATGGAACATGTATTGAACACCCACTCAAGGTCAGGGTCTGTGCACACACCAGCACACCAGTGAAAAGAGTAAACAAACTGTGGTCACTGCTTTCAAAGAACTTACAGGCATTTACACATTTCGCTTCTGCTACCTGTATATTCTGTTTCTCTAGTAAAAGCAGTTCTGAGCTACCAAGTTGGAGACTTGAGATCTAATCTCTGATCTGAACCATCTCTTGGGTGGAAGCAAGGGAGGGGTAGTGGGTAGTTCATGTGCTCTGAGAATTGCCAGACCTTCCTTTCTCCTTCCCCCCATTTCTCTCTCTCTCTCTCCCCTCCCTTTTTTCCCCTCCCTTCCTCCCTCCCCAAATATTTTTTGAGCACCCACTAAGTCTCATTCCCTCTTCTGGGTACTGAGGCTCTAGCCTTGAACAAGACAGACATGGTTCCTGCCCTCAAGGAGCTCATAGTCTAGTCGGAAAGACAATGAACCAGTAAATTTACAAAGCAAATAATTGCAGACTCTTAGGGGTTGAGAAGGATATAAAGTGTGATGATAAAGAATAACAGGTGGCCAAGATGGTGGAGTAGGAAGAAGCTGAGCTCACCTCCTCCAACAGGTGCACCAATATTACAACTGTTTACAGACCAACTATTGATGAGAATGACCCGAAGACTAACAGAAAAGATTTTCCACAACTAAAGACATAAAGAAGGAACCAAAACAAGACAGGTAAGAGAGGCAGAGATGTGGTATATATAGTAAATACCCACAATTCTGGGTAGGCAACTCAAAACTGGGAGGATAATCACAATTGTAGGGGTTTTCCCGAGGAGCAAGCTGTCCAAGCCCCTCATTGGGCTCCCCAGCCTGGGGATCCTATACTGGGAAGGTGAGCCCCCCACAATGTCTTGATTTGAATGCCAGCAGGGATTGTGTACAGGAAAGCCAGAGGGTTGTAGGAAACAGAGACTCCATCCTTAGAGTGTGCATGCAAAATCTCACTTGTTCTGAGACCCAGTGCAGAGGCAAGTAATTTGAAAGGAGCCTAGGTCAGACCCACTAGCTGATCTTGGAGAGCCTCCTGGAGAGGCAGGAGGCATCTTAGACTCCCCTGGGGACATAGACACTGGTGGCAGTCATTTTGGGGAGCCCATTCTACCATGAGGACACTGGTGTTTAGAAGCACCATTTTGGAGTCCTCCCTCTAGCTGATTAGTACCAGGGGCTTACCTGCCCCCCCAGGGTGACCATCCAGCCATTCAGGAGCACTGACCTGCTCATAAGCACCTGGCAACAGCCCCAAGGCCCCCATGGGTAACCCAGCCAGCTACCCCGGGACTTGGCCCTGCCCACCAGTAAGCCAGTAGCCTCCACATGAGGCAGGAACTGGCAGCCAACCAGGCCAATGTATAGCCCCACCTACCAGCATGACCACAGTAGTTGGCCCTGCCACAACAGAAGGGCCCACACAGCCCACATAGGGGGGCACCTCTAGAGCATATAGCTCTGGTGAGCAGGGGGAGAATGCTGCTGGGTCCCACAGGATATCTCCCAAACAAGGCCACTTCTCCAAGATTGGGAAATGTAACCAACCTACCTAATGAATAGCAATAAAACCAGAGAATAAGGCAAAATGAGGCAACAGAAGAATATGTTCCAAATGAAGGAACAAGATAAAACATCAGAAGAAGAGCTAAGTGAAGAGTACCTAAGCAATCTACCTGATAAAGAGTTCAAGCTAATGATCATAAAGATGCTTAATGAACTCAGGAGAAGAATGGATGAACACAGTGAGAAGTTTAACAAAGAGCTAGAAAATATAAAGAATCAACAGAGCTGAAGAATACAATATCTGAAATTTAAAAATACACTAGAAGTAATCAACAGTAGATTAGATGACACAGAGGAACAGATCAGCAAACTGGAAGACAGAGTAGTGGAAACAGCCAAGCTGAAAAGAAAAAAGGGAAAAGAATTTTTAAAAATGAGATTAGTTTAAGAGAGCTCTGAGGCAATATCAAGCATACTAACATTTGCATTATAGGGGCCCTAGAAGGAGAAGAGAAAGAGGAAGGTGCAGAGAATTTATTTGAAGAAATAATAGCAGAAAACCTCCCTAACCTGGAAAGGAAACAGACATCCAAGTCCAGGAAGCTCAAGATGAACCCAAAAAGATCCACGCCAAGACACATTGTAATTAAAACGGCAAAAGTTAAAGAGAGAATCTAAAAGCAACAAGGGGAAAGAAATTATTTACATACATGGAAACTCCCATAAGACTATCAGGGAGTTTTTAGCAGAAATTTTGCATGCCAGAAAGGGGGGCATAATATATTTTAAGTGGTGAAAGGAAAAAACCTACAACCAAGAATACTCTACCTGGCAAGGCTATCATTCAGATTTGAAGGAGAGATAAAGAGTTTTACAGATAAACAAAAGCTAGAAGAGTTCAGCACCAATAGCCAGCTTTACAAGTAATGTTAAAGGGACTCTCTAAGTGGAAAAGAAAAGACCAAAACTAGAAATATGAAAATTATGAAAAGAAAAATCTAATTGGCAAAGGCAAATATATAGTAAAGGTAGTAGATCAATGACTTATAAAGCTCGTAGGAAGGTTAAAAGACAAAAGTAGTAAAATCATCTTATCCACAATAAGCAGTTAAGGGATACACAAAACCAAAAGATGTAACATATGATCTCAAAAACACTAAATGTTGGGGGAAGGAGTAAAAATGAAGGGTTGTTAGAATGTGTTCATACTTAAGAGGTCATCAACTTAACAGAATCCCATATATACAGGTTGCTATATATGAACCTCGTGGTAAGCACAAATCAAACATCTATAACACACACACACACACACACACACACACACACACACACACACATCCCAAAGAGAAAGGAATCCAAACATAACAGCAAGATAGTCATCAAGTCACAAGGGAAAAGAGCAAAAGAAGAAAAAGGAACAAAGAAGAAATATAAAAACAACCAGAAAACAATGAACAAAATGGCAATAAGTACATGTCTATTGATAATTACTTTAAATATAAATGGACTAAGTGCTCCAATCAAAAGACAGAGTGGCTGAATGGATAAAAACAAGATGCATATATATGCTGCATTCAGACTTAAAGACATACACAAACTGAAAGTGGGGGGATGGAAAAAGATATTCTACACAAATGGAAGTGAAAAGAAAGCTAGGGTAGCATACTTACACAAGACAAAATAGACTTTCAAACAAAGACTGTAACAAGAGACAAAGAAAGACATTACAAAATGATAAAGGGATTGATCCAACAAGAAGATATAACAATTGTAAATATATATGCACCCAACACAGGAGCACCTAAATACATAAAGTAAATACTATCAAACATGAAGGGAGAAATTGACAGTAACACAATAAAAGTAGGAAATTTTAACACTTCACTGACATCAATGGACAGATCATACAGACAGAAAATCAATAAGGAAACACTGGCCTTAAATGACATATTAGGTCAAATGGACTTAATAGATATCTATAGAACATTCCATCCAAAGCCAGCAGAACACACATTCTTTTCAAGTGCACATGGAACATTCTCCAGGACAGATCACATGTTAGACCAAAAAACAAGTCTCAACGAATTTAAGAAGATTGAAATCATATCAAGATCTTTTCTGACCAGAGTGGTATGAGACTATAAATCAACTGTGAGAAAAAAATTGCAGAACACACAAACATGTGATGGCTAAACAATATGCTACTAAACAACCAGTGAGTCACTGAATAAATCAAAGAGGAAATTAAAAAATACCTGGAGACAGATGAAAATTAAAACACAACAATCCAAAACCTATGGGATGCAGCAAAAGCAGTTGTAAGAGGAAAGTTTATAGCAATACAAGCCTGCCTCAAGAAAAAAGAAAACTCGAAACTAAGAGCTGATTCTTTGAAAAGATTAAAAAATTTGATAAATCTTGAGCCAGGCTCATCATGAAAAAAAGAGAGAGGACCCAAATTAATAAAATCAGAAACGAAGGAGGAGAAGTTACAACTGACACCATAGAAATATCATAGAAGAATCATAAGAGATTACTATGAACATTTAAATGCTAATAAAATGGATAGCCTAGAAGAAATGGACAAATTTCTAGAAATGTATAATCTCACAAGATTGAATCAGAAAGAAAGAGAAAATATGAATAGACCAATTAACAGTAATGAAATTGAATCAGTAATTTAAAAAAAAACTCCCAACAAACAAAAGTCCAGGACTAGATGGCTTCACAGGTGAATACCACCAAACCTTTAAAGAAGAGTTAATACCTATCCTTCTCAAACTATTCCAAAAAACTGCAAAATGAGGAATGTTTCCAAACTCATTCTATGAGGCCAGCATTACTCTGATACCAAAACCTGACAAGGATACCACAAAAAAGAAAATGAACAACAAAAAATATCAACATCAGGGATGAGCATAGATGCAAAAATCCTCAACAAAATATTAGCAAACCAAATTCAAGAATACAATAAAAGGATCATACACCATGACCAAGTGGGATTTAGCTCAGGGATGTAAGGAAGTTTCAATATCCACAAATCAATCAATGTGATACACCACATTAACAAACTGAAGAATAAAAATTATATGATCACCTCGATAGATGCAGAAGAAGCTTTTGACAATATTCAACATCGATTTATGCTTAAAAAAAACTCTCAATAAAGTGGTTATAGAGGGAACATGCCTCGATGTAATAAAGCCCATGTATGGCAAGCCCATACATACTCAACAGTGAAAAACTGAAAGCATTTCCTCTAAGATCAGGAACAAGACAAGGATGTCCACTGTTGCCAATTTTATTCAACATAGTATTGGAAGTCCCAGCCACAACAATTAGACAAGAAAAAGAAATAAAAGGAATCCAAATTGCCAAGGAAGAAGTAAAACTGTCACTGTCTGCAGAGGACATAATACTATATATAGAAAATCCTAAAGACACCACCAAAAACCTATTAGAATTAATAAATGAATTCAGTAAAGTTGCAGGATACAAAGTTAATATACAGAAACCTGTTTTGTTTCTATACACTAACAACATACTACCAGAAAGAGAAATTGAGAAACCAATTTCATTTATGATTGCATCAAAAAGAATAAAATACCTAGGAATAAATATAACTAAGGAGGTAAAAGACCTGTACTTGGAAAACTGTAAGACATTGATGAAAGAAAACCAAAACACTAATTCAAAAAGATATATGCACCCCTATGTTCATTGCATCATTATTTGCAATAGCCAAAATATGGAAGCAACATAAGTGTCCATCAACAGATGAATGGATAAAGATGTGCTATATATACACAATGCAATACTGCTCAGCCATAAAAAATAATGAAATCTTGCCATATGCAACAAAATAGATGGACCTTGAGGGCATCATGCTAACTGAAATAAGTCAGACGGAGAAAGACAAATACTGTATGATTTCACTTATACGTGGAATCTAAAAAACAGAACAAATGAACAAACACAAAAAAACAGAAATAGACTCATAGAGGACAAATGGGGTTGCCAGAGGGGAGTAGGGAGAGAGGATTAAAAGGCGGAAAAAGGTAATTACGTGAGGTAATGAATGCCAATTAGCTTGATTGCGGTGATCATGTCACAGTATATATTTATATGAAATCATCACATTGTGCACCTTAAATATATACAATTTTTGTCATTTATACCTCAATAAAGCTAAAAAAAGACTTTAAAAAGAAAAAGAATAACAGATGGATCAGGGTTATTCTTTCCACAGATGTGATGCTTAGACCTGAATGATGAGAAGAAGCTGGCCAAGCAGAGACCCAGGGAAATAGAAGTCCAGGTGAACGGAACAGCAAATACAAATGGAACAGCAAATGCAAGAAATGACTGCATGTGTTTAAGGAACAGAAGGGAGGCCAGTACGGTTGGAGCCTGTAAGCCAGGGAAAGAGTGGAATAAATCAGTTTGAGAGGGGGACAAGAGCTTATATTTTATGTCAAGGGGAAGAAGTTTTGTAGGACTTTAAATAGAGGGTATGTCATGGTCTGGTTTATGATTTTCAGAGATCATTCTGATTGCTATGTGGAGAATGCATTGGTGAGGGAGTGAAGAGAGGAAGTAGGGGTATGGTCAGGATGCTGCAAAGACAACCCAAGGAAGAGCTGATAGTATCCTGACCCAGGTGTTCGCAGTGCAGGTGAAGGAAGAGGAGAACTGGAGGATATGCTGTGGAGGTGAAACCAGCAGGGAATGCTGAAAGATTGCACTTTGGGACCTAAAGGGGTGAGATAAATCAAGGATAACTCCAAGATTTTTAGCCTGAGCAATAAGAGGGATGTAATTGCTGTCTGCAGTTGGAGAAGATAGAGAAGTAGCATGTTTGGAAGTAAAGATTCAGACTTCCACTTTGGATGTGTTAATGCTGAGACATTTGTGAGTCATCCAAGTAGAGATTTTGCGTGAGTAATTGGGTATGCTGGGCTGAAACTCAAGGACAAGTCTGGGAAGCAGAAATAAAGCTGGGAGTCATCAGCATTTACGTAGTATCCAAACCAGTGGTTCTCAACTTTGGTTGCACAGGGGGTGCACAGTGGGATCACCAAAGGAGGTTTATAAACTCCAGGTGCTCAAGGTATAACACAGTCTATTAAAATCAGAATCTCTGTGGGGTTGGGACCCAGGCACCAGTATTTTCAGGCTCCCCAGGTGATTCCAATATGTAGCCAAGGCTGAGAACCATGGCTCTGAATCCTGGCTGAGATAGTGAGTGGTTCTCCAGGTGGAATCCCAGGACCAGCATCATCACCATCACCTGGAACTGGTTAGAAATACAAATGTTCGGGTTTCACCACAGGCCTATGGAATCAGACACTGCCGGGGTGACACGCAGTGCCCTGTGTGTGAACAAGCCCTCCAGGTGAGGCTGATCCAAGCTAGGATCTGAGAAGCCCTGGGATAGATGGAGTGGAGGTGGGGGGGTAAGAGGAGAAGAGCGCACAGGTGAGTCCTGAGTCAGTCTGAATTGAGAAACCTGGTGAAGGAGGAGCAGCCAGGCCTATGAGACTACAGAAGCCCAAATAGGATCATGTATCAAGGGGAGAGCAATTAACTGGTCGATGAAATAACATGAATGCTTAGGGGGATTCAAATAAATGTAACAGCAGGAAGATGAGCACAGGATTTGGCAGCATGGAGACCCTGGGTGGCTCAGCAGAGGCTGTTTCAGCCCGATTGAAGAGGTCACTGGGGGAGGAAATGGGTTTGCAGGTCAGGCACTCAGCATGGTCTTGGGGACCTGGGCTGTGCCTCGTCAGTAATAGCTTTTCTCTCCACCTTTGTAAAGTCTGTTGTTGAACAAATGCAAAGTATTATGTTTCTCTTCCAATATTGATTTCTCTTAATAGGTCGTGAATAACAATAAAAGTAGACTGTGCCCTTCAGAGTGCTACCAGCAAACCCAAGTTTTCACAAAAACTCTGAGGTAGAAAGATAGACTCTGTGGATTGACTGCAGGAGCCAGTTCTTACCTTCTCTTCCTTTGCTGCCTCCCACTTGGGAGGCTGAAGATAAAAGCCTAATCCTGGCATTCCCACTTTCCTTACCTACTAGAGTGGCCATGTGGCCCATGTCTGCCCAGTGGGTTGTTAGGGTAAGCTGCTGGGTGGGTTCTGGGAAAGATATTTTCTTTCCTGATAAAAGAGACAGGCATGTGAGCAGAATTCATAGACGCCACCCCTCCTTTCCAAGCTTCCTTCTAGATGCTTGGCGCTGTGGCAGACATCCTGCAACCATGAGGCAACAGCTTGCAGATGAAAGGCAATGGTTGATAGACGGCAGAGTGCAAATAGAATGGAAAGAGTGAGAAGGGGAGGGAAGAGGGGAGACAGTATGAGTGAGCGCTTGGGTCCTTAATCACATCTCTGTGCGGGTAAACCAGCCCTGGAGCTTCCTGCTGCTGGGCTTCTTTTTTTGTTTGTTTGTTTTTGTTTCTTGCGGTACGCGGGCCTCTCACTGTTGTGGCCTCTCCCGTTGCGGAGCACAGGCTCTGGACGCGCAGGCTCAGCGGCCATGGTTCACGGGCCCAGCCGCTCCGCGGCATATGGGATCTTCCCAGACCGGGGCACAAACCCGTGTCCCCTGCATCGGCAGGCGGACTCTCAACCACTGCGCCACCAGGGAAGCCCTACTGGGCTTCTTGTTTGTCAGATGTTGTTTAAGCAACTATTACTTGGGGTTTCTGCTATTTGCAACTGAGAGCCTTCTTACCTGATACAGGAATGTATTCTTGTCCACTTTCAGCAGAAGGGAAAATGGAGGTACAGAAAGGAGACGAGGCTTTCCCAGGGTTTCACGGCCATGAGAGGTGGGGCTCGGGTTAGATTTGGACTTCTGGGCTCACCCATTCATGCCTGTTTCTGGGATTACCACCTCCCCGAGGCAAAGCTGGTGTCCATGCAAATCTCTTGGCACAGACCCCAGGACGCTTTAAGGAAGCGACGTTTCAGCTGAGATCTGGATGGGGAGGCGGGGAGGAAGGAGTATTTTAGGCAAAAGGTACAGTGTGTTCAAAAGACAGAAAGGGGCTTCCCTGGTGGTGCAGTGGTTGAGAGTCCGCCTGCCGATGCAGGGGACACGGGTTCGTGCCCCGGTCCGGGAAGATCCCACATGCCACGGGGCGGCTGGGCCCGTGAGCCATGGCCGCTGAGCCTGCGCGTCCGGAGCCTGTGCTCTGCAACGGGAGAGGCCACAACAGTGAGAGGCCCGCATACCGCAAAAAAAAAAAAAAAAAAAGACAGAAAAGCTGCAAAGGACTGAAGGTTAGAGGAATTGACCTTGAGCATGGTGGGCCAGTGAGGTTAGTAAGGGTCATGAAGGGATGAAGTTGGAGGGGTTGTCATTCACCAGAAATGCCATGGTAGATTATATTATTCTTCCAAATTTCTCACCTTTTCCAGCATTCATGCCCTTTGCCATGAGACCAAAACATGTCGGAACCTTTCACATCAGCACACGTAGTTCCTCCTCATTCTTTTTGACTGCGGTGAGGCATCAGCAGTCATTACGTGCACCCCCTCTGCTTTCCTTGTCTATGAAGTTTTCTATCAAAGGTCTCTCGGGCAGCCTCAAACTTAAAGATTTAGCTTCATGCTTCAAAAAGCTAACCGTGCAAAACAACTGGTTTTTTTTCAGGGGGTCCTTCCCTTTAGACCTTAACTTGGGCCACCCCGACTCCCCCCCCACTCGTTAATGGTAGTCACTGAGGCTAACCCTGAAGGACTACTGAAGGCAGAGTGCCTCAGTGTCAGCCCCATCAGGGTGTCTGCTTGGATGGAGGTCGTGCCTTCCTGGGGCAGCCTGCATCTGATGAATGAGAGCGACAGGGGTAAAGGTCCAGAAACCTAATCCTCGTCTGAGACAGTTTGAAGGGCTATTCTTTCTCCCAGCTTCCTCTCCATGTTGCCCAAAGCTCTACTAGACCTGCTGCTCAGCCCTGCTTCCTCCCCTTTCCTTCCATAGATGTTGATTCCTTAAAAAATCACTTTCCATTCCAACTCTTAGCCTCTGCCTGCATAAACCTCATCTCCTGCAGCCCTAGTTCTGATTCCCAGAGTTCAGGCGTTGTCTCCTCCACCTCTTCTTCGCATAAGAGCCAGGTCTCTTTACACAAGCAGGTCCCCCAGGCATGAGCTTGGCAAACCTGGGATTGAGGTGAAGCGTCCCCTCGGTCAGGCCACGAAGGCATCCACTGCACCAACCCCTGGAAATGGTGCCAACTTGCCTGGCATCTTCACAGCCAGTGCTGTCTAAGGCATCTCATTGTTTCTTCCTAGTCAGAGTGACGGAGAGTGGCTTCTGTGACCTCATAATACATTTTACTTATTTGTTCTGGGTCTGCTTGTCCCACTAGCTAAGGAGTTCCTGCTTTCTCTGAGGATAAGGATATCTTACCTTTGTAAGCTGGGAACTGTCTTGGAGAAGGCTCTAAAAAAATGTGTATTGAATGAATGCCTATGAGTCTTGTTTCTTCCCCTGGACTGTGAAATCCTTGAGGATGGGAATCATGTCTTATTCTTTCTTGGTACCCCAAGGCCTGGGGATGGCCACAGAAAAGTGCTAGTTAATGATGGGTGGGTAGGTGGTTCATGCCATGAAGACTGGCTACTCAAGAGCGCAGGTAGACTATATATACTTCCTGGGCACCACCAAAGGAGAAGGATAAACTTCAGCTGGTCTCTGGGGAGAGCTTCCAGTGGAGGAAGATGTGAGCTGCACTAGGATGAGTGTGTAGGGCTGGGGATGCGGGCAGAGATGCTTCATGCAGAAGAGACAGTGTGAGTGTGGAGTCCAGCTGTAATTTCTACCTTCCCAGCATTCAGGATCCCTCTGGGAAATACTTTCCTGGTCCTGTTCTGAGGAGAGGCCCCCACTCTCAGTCCAGGTGGAGTTGGCCCCTTTGTACCCCTAAGCCACAAGCCTCCCACATGATTGGTTTGGGGTTGGGCTCTTGGCCTACAGGCCCATCAATGCCCGTGAGTCTTGCTTCTTCCCCTGGACTGTGAAATCCTTGAGGATGGAATCATGTCTTATTCTTTCTTGGTACCCCAAGGCCTGGGGATGGCCACAGAAAAGTGCTAGTTAATGTTGGGTGGATAGGTGCTTCACGCCATGAAGATTGGCCACTCAAGAGCGTGGGTAGACTATATATACTTCCTGGGCACATTGCTAGAACGGTACATTGGTACCGTTGCTAGAACGTTTAGGAAAAAGAACAAAATCTGTTAGGATGCCTTCAGCTGCAATTACAAATACCAATAAAACAGCTGAACAGGCTTAAAAAGAGAAAATGCATTATTTCACATAATGAGAAGTTTATGGTCAGGGCACCTTCAGGAATGGTTACTTTAGCTATTCAACAATATGATCAGTGGCTTAGGGTCTATCTCCTATTTGGCCATCAACCTTATCCTTACAGTCACAGGATGGCTGCTGCAGATCCAGGTATCACATCCAGCCATGATAAAGACCAAAGGTGGAAAAGGGACTGTTTCCTCCTTTGTGGTTCTCCCATCTATCATCTACGTTGGTCTCACCAGCCCATGTTCTAACGAATCACAGGCCAGAGAAATTGCCTCTGTTGATGCATTCTCAATAAGGGCAATATCTCCCCCGAGGAGACAAAAATTTGTTTAGTGGAGGGTGATGGGAAAAAAATCTTAGATATTACAACGATCTGTGGCTCTCCAAAGGGCCATAGCATATAAACAGGTATATATCTGTGGCATTAAAATTTCATGGGGGCACAATTAGGAGAAAGAATGTCTTAAAAGGCTCCTTAGGAAGATGATAATGGGAAAAAAAGGTTGAGAAACACTGCCTTAGACCAAGGTTCACCTCCTGAGCCTGGAGACTGCGTCCTCTGAAACATATGCATCTGGGGAGGGAGCTGAAGACAGGAAAAAACCCGGCCCTATCATCAAGGAGGTGGGCAAAGACTGTGGTCCTGGCAGTCACCTGCTGCCACTCTGCAGGAGCTCTCCTTACCCTGCAGTTGCTAGAGGTGGGAGGCTGCGAGTGAGGAATTGCGAAGATGGAGAGAGTGGCATTTAATTAGCAGCGGCCGCTAATGAACATCCAAATCTACACTCTATCCTTTGTTTAAACCAGCTTGAGTTAGGCACGTGCCACTTATCATTAAACAATGAAGGGCTTATGCAATAATCAGAAGCTGTTAAGTCCTCTTGCGTGACAAGTGGTCTGGAGGTTTCTTGTGGGGAGTTAGAGGCAACCTAGGCCTCCAACACCAGGGAATAGGCAGGTAAAGCATGGAGGATGCCCGTTGTGATAGACTACTCAGGAGTTAGAAATGGTGGTTGCGCATTCACACAGAGCCTAGATCTTAAAACAGTGTTGAGTGAAAAGGTAAGAAACGATATTAATAGCATTTACGTAAATTAAAAGCATGCACACAGAAAACAACATTGTACATTTTCCAAGGGCATGTTCATGTTTAAAGACATATACCAGATGTGTTTGAGGGGATGATGAAGTGGAGGAAGGATGGGAGCCGGGCGGGTGGGTGAAAGGGACAAATAATAAAACAAGGAAAGGTTTCCTTCGACTAGTAACAAAGTGTGGCTGGAGCCACGGCATGTGATTAACTTAACTCTCTGCACCTGACTTCCAATTAGGAGGGAAAGGAAGTGGAAGTACCCAGAGACTCCTTAATAAAGAACAGGGGACACTCCCTTAGGGAGAAAGGGAAGAAACAGCTCCAGGCGGACAGAGCAGGGAGGAGGAGAAGGGCTGGGGCTGAGGGTGAGAAAGACCCTTGGGCTGAAGGAGGAGATTGCTTCTTACACCACTTAAGCAGGACGGTCCTAGTGACCCGCCTCGGGGACCTCAGACTTCTCATCTGTAAGACGGAGACAAAGTGGAGGAGGAGGTTTGTTTCCAACACAGTTCCCAGCATCTTCCCGGTCAGCTTAAAACCCAGACCCCCAGGGCCCAGCCCAGAGATGCTGGGTTATTAGGACCTGGGCCACCCTGGGTACCGTATTTACTTTCAAGCGCCCCATGTCATTCAGGTGTGTGCAGCAGGGTTAAACTGATGTTCCAGGGTTCTAGAAAGCGATGAAACTTTCATTGTATGCTCTTCTTTTTTTAAAAAATAAATTTTATCTAATACAAATGAACTTATTTGCAAAGCAGAAACGGGCTCACAGACATAGAAAACAAACCTATGGTTACCAAAGGAAAAGGTGGGGGGAGGGATAAATTAGGAGTATGGGATTAACAGTTACACGGTACTGTATATAAAATAAACAACAAGGATTTACTGTACAGCACAGGGAACTATATTCCTTATCTTGTAATAACCTATAATGGAAAAGAATCTGAAAAAGAATATATATGTGTGTATATATATACTTATTTATTTATTCTGAATCACTTTGCTGCACACCTGAAACTAACACAATATTGTAAATCAACTATGCCTCAATAATAAATAAATAAAGTAAAAATCAAAAATGAATAAATAAATAAATCTCATTCTCCCCTGCAGACCACCACCGTGATTGCTTGATTACAAACATATTTCCTTGACTCTAAGACACCTTCCCCCATAGATTTTAACTTTTCTAAAATTGGGAGAAGTCTTACAATAACATATGGTCAGATTTCCTTTTTTCCTCTGAAAAAATGCTGTTAAGTTGGTGGTACATCTCACAGTTTACAATGTCATAGAATTAGGGAAACATGGTGTAATAGTCTTCAAGCTGAGAGTTTGGGGGGAAAAATCACAAAGATGACAACAAAATCACCCATAATCTCATTCCCAAAGGGATCTATTGCCAGCATCTTGTAATATTTCTAGTCCCTTGTTTTTGTTGTTCTAAGTCTTCCTTTCACTATCAATGAGTAATTCTCAAGCACCTATTCTACACACCCCACTTACGGACTTAGAAGAAAAGTAAGGATTCTAGCTACTCTGGGCTAGCTCTTTAGGTACATGATTGCTCATTCCATACAATAGCCCTAAAAGGTGAGGGATAGTATTTCTACTGAACACAGGAGGAATATAGAAGCTGAGGAGGTAAAGGACTTGTCCCCTTGGTCATGGTCAGTAAGAGGCTGAGCTGGGATTCGAGCCCAGGCAGCTGGACTTGATGCTGCCTCTCAGGGCAGAGGCCAGTCTGGTCTAAGGAGGGAGGTTCGTGGACTATGGGTCAGGGCTGTGGGAAGGGGTTGTTTCTTGGTGGCGCCAGGGGCTTCCTGGAGAATCATGTGGAGGCCCTGTTAACACAAACGTGGCTCTGCAGCAGGAACTTGGGTTCAAATCCAGCTCACGGTTCTTACAGATCATTTAACCACTTTGAGCCTCAATTTCCTCATCTTTAAAATGGAGATAAATGATACCACCCTCAAAGGGCTGTAGGAAGGATGAGAAATTATTGTATAAGGAAAGTGCGTGGCTCACAAAGAATACTTAACATAGAGAACTAAAACCACTGGGGTTTGGATCAAGGGTGTAGAGGAAGTATTAGAAGTCTCTATGACATATCAATATCAGTATAAATATTCTAAGAAGGGGTGGCTATTTTAGCCAAGCTCTATTCGGGAAATTCTAGGAGATATATTGGGGGCTTCTATTATGAACTGACTCACTTTTTTGGTAAAGAAAAAAATTCATTTGCAAAAAAAGTCAATTAAGCAAAAACAAAAATAGTCTTCAAGTTTGAGGTCTAGAAAAATAATGTATCTCCTTCTGGCTTGGGACTTCACATTCCGTTCAAATTCAGTCCAGAACCTCTGTTTCTTCAACCCCAGGGATGGAACACAGGTGCCCCAGGTGACTCTGATGAGCAACCAGAGTGGAGCTGGGACCGCCTGAGTCAGCCATGCATGGGCCACAGGCCCCTTCCTACCTCCTCATGCCCACAGCCTAGCAATGAGGGGGTGGGGGTAGTGGGGGCAGACACAGAAGAGCTGCCAATTCCTGGTGCCCAGGTTCAAGGCCAAGAGAGAAGGAAAGACCAAGGTGAAGCCTGAGTGGGAGGGAGGCCAGCACCAGGATGGGTCCTGAAGATGTGGAGGCTGGGGCCAGGAAACCTAGGTTAGAATCCAACTCCTCTACCTCCCTGCTGCTTGTCCTCAGGGGAGATTCCCAATCTCTTAGGCCCTCTGTTCTCTGTAAAGCTGGTGTAGTGTAGATTAAATGAGAGGATGAAGGTAGGGGCCTGGCTCAGTGCCTGGCATGCAGCAGGGCTCACTGGATGTCGTTCATGGTGCTCCTGACACCTCATCACAGCACTGAGAAGTTGGTGCTATTGTTTCTGCCATTTTACAGTTGAGGAAACTGAGGCTCAGAGAGGTTAAGTGACTGGCCCAAGATTGCACAGCTGGTAAATGACAGAACTGGAGTTTGAATTCAGATTTGTTTGCTCTAGAATTCGTACCTTTTCCTTTTCTGGGTCTGGGCTAGACAAAATAGACAAAGGAAAAATGTGAGTGATGATGATGGGATTTGAACCATTATCAACCCAGGTCTGAGCTCTGTGCTTGCTGGGGACGTAAGAGAACCTCCACCCTTTACTTCTGACTCAGGCCACACCAGCCAGACGGAACCCCGAGGAGACAGGGCTGTGGAGCCTCCAAGACTGAGGGTTTTTGACAACTGGGGTTTTTTTTTGGTGTTAGTTATTTTGGAAAAGCAGACGGGAGCACAGGAGGAATGGTCTCACTCCCAGGCATATGGGAGCCGGCTGTCAGCTACTATGGAAAATGATAAGACAGCTTAATTTTTAAAATTTTTTATATATACTAGTAATGAAGTGGGAGGAATTTGGAGGAGGAGGTCTACGAGGAGAAGGGAAAGTATTACAGATGTTGGAGTCATGCATGGGGGATGGCTATGGCCCGCCTGGGACTGCAGTTCCTGCAGCCAGGAGGGGTGGCAGAGGGGAGGGCCTGGTGGCATCTGACCATGGGGCCCTCAGCAATGTGGAAAATCTCTGTGGTCTGTCCGGGGACAGGAGTGTGTCTGGGCTGGGATTAGAGGTGGACAGGGAAGTAGGGGTTTCTCTCTGGGCTGGTTCTGGTCCCCAAGTCCTGGCATGACACACATGCCAGGCAGGAGGGCTGGGGAAACAAGATGAGTGTTTGCTCAACAGGAAGATGAAGCATATGCGAGGTGGGCTCAGGTGGTCAGTGGGGAACTTGGCCTGGGGCGGCTAAGACCCTAGGGCCACAGGGTGATCGGTGGGTGCTGCAAAGCCCAGGAGGGTTTCCTGGAGCAGGTTGAAATGGGGCTGGCAGGATGGAGAAGGTGGTAGGGGTGAGGAGGATCAGCATTTATTGAGTACTTGCTAAGCATGGAACTAAAAACCAGAATAGAAATGCATTCATTTAACAAATATTTATTGAGTACCTACTATGTACTAGCCATTGTTCTGGCCTCTGGGGATGAAGCAGAGAGTAAAAGAGAATCCCTGCCCTCATGGTGCTCACATGCTGGTGGAGGACAGGGACAACAATCCAGTAAGCAGATAAATACCATGCTGGGTGGTGATCCATGATACAGAGTAAGAGAAATCGAAGAAAGGTCCCTTCGGTTTACTGAGTACCTACCATGTGCCAAGCCCATGCACTGGTGGAGGACTCTGCAGCTGTTGATACCACTTTATAACTAGCTCACCTTACCTGGCATTGTTCTAAGTGCTTAAATGGATTAATTTATGATCCTGACAAAACAATTGGAGGGAGGTACTATTACAGTCATCCTCATTTTACGGATGAAGAAATGAGGTGAAAGAACTGCTTGAGGGTCATGGATTTGAACCCAGTTAGACTCCAGGACCTGCACACTTAACCTTGCTGGGCTGTCAGCCTGATCATCTATATCTGACTTCTCCTTGGGGCCTGGGCTTCCTTACAACGTGGAAACTGGGTTCCAAGGGTGTGTCCCAAGACAGAGCCAGAGTGAAGCTCTATCATCTTTGCTATCCCAGCCTTGAAAGCTCCACAGTGTCACCTCTGCTGCATTGTGTTCAATGTCAGTCCCAAGTTCTGCCCAGGACCAGGGTAGATGAAATAGACTCCCCTCTTGATGAAAGAGAGTGCCAAGGTTCTTGAAGAGCATGGGAATTAAAATGTGGCCATTTTTGGAAAGCACAATCTACCCCACTCAGCCACCTGACAGATGGGGAGGTCACACATGGACAGACCCCAGTGGTCAGGCCTCCCAGCCTGGGGCACAGGGTCTAGCCCACCTCATCTGTCCTCTGCCCTGGGAGACCCACTCCTGCCCTGCCATCCAGGGCTCTGCAAAGGTGAGCCTCTCCTTGCTTGGCTGGTGGCGATTCCAGCTGTGGTTGAGCGGGATTGACTCCATTTGCAGCTACAAGCTTCCTCTCCTAAGGGGTGGGTGAATGACCCTGGGAGGATTCATTCTTCCTCTGCTTCTAGGCCCATCTCCTTGGGGTCTCTATCAAGGAGAGAGCCCTGGACCTGGTCCCATTCCCACTTCAGCCTCACCTCTGACAGCCAGGATGATCTGATTGGCTGAGCCCCAATCAGGAGCCCATTCCTGGTCCATTCAGCAACAGGGGACGGCCCAGGTTGTGAGCTAAGCAGTTTCCATTGGTGGGAGGTTCTCAGGGGAAGCAGTTATGAGCTGGAAAGATACCCCCAAACTGTCTATTAATATGTATTGGCTCCTGCATTAGACTTTGTTTGACTCATTTAGTTTCTCCTGCCCTCCACAAACAACCCGTCAGCAAGTCCTCCAAAATATACCCTGAATCGATTCACTTTACTCCCTATTACCCTCTAGCCTCACCCAGGCCACCATCACCTCCTGCCAGGATGACTGCACCAGCTCTTCATGGTCCCACATCCACTCCCACCTCCTCCAGCTCATCTCTGCACAGCAGCTGGAGGGACCTTTACAAAATGTGAATCAGTCTATATTTTTTCCCCTGCTTGTGGCCCAACCCACAGTGGCCTCCCCTAAAGTCTGTACTCCAGATTGAGGCTCTGTCTGTGTGTCTCACCTTTTGTGCCATTCATTCTGGCCACACTGGTATCCTTTCTGTTCCTCTGATATGCCGCTGTTCCTCAGTCCTGCCTTGAGGCCTTTTCACTTTCCATTTCCTCTGTCTGCGATGCCCTAACCCAGCTCATCACATGTCTTTCAGGTCTCAGTTCAAACATCATGGTATGCCTCAACTCTGCTAAAGCGCTGGAACAAAAAGGCCCTGGAATGTGCAATGGCTCAAACACAGCAGAAGTGTGTCTCTCACTCATGTAATGGATGTGCCGATGCAGTAGGTGGCTCTCCTCCACGTGGTGATGCAGGGATCCAGGATCTTCCATCCTTGCTGTCACTTGCACTCCACCAGGGGAAAAGAAAGAACATGAAGGAAGCTCACCCACTTCTGAAAGCCTAGCTTTAGAAGTGGCACTCCCACCCCATTGGCAAGAGCTGGTCACATGGCCACACCTGGATGCTCAGAGAGGGCTGGGAAACATTGCCCCTGCTTGGGAAGCACTTGTCAGCTCCAGCCATATACCCACAAAGGGGAGCATGGATCTGATGGACAATTGACTACCTTGGCCACGGTCACCTTCTCAGAGAGGCACTCCCACCCCAATCATCCCACCCAAAGAATGTCCCTTTACCATACATGATAGGTATGGTAATGTCCCATTACCATACAAATCATATCGCTATTTGATTTTCTTCATAGTACATTTTATTTACCTGCTAGTTTATTGTTTCTATCCCCTTCTAGAGGGTAAGCTCTAGGGTGAAAATCTTGTTTAGCTAGTTAATGCCATATTCTTAGCACCTCAATCAGTGCTTTGTCCATAGTAGACATTTAGTAAATAGGTGTTGAATCAACGAAAGGACAAATAATTTCCATTTTACCAGTAGGGACGCGAGGAAACCAGTGACTTCAAGGACAGAAAATACTTGTCCCCAGGGCTCGGCCTATGTAGGGGCCCCGTTCATGTTAATTCTTTTCTTTCTCCAATGTCGATCTTGAGGCTGTAGATTTCAAGGAAAGGCTAGGCTGTGGTCTGTGAGTCAAGAGGCTTGGGTTTGAGTCTGAGTCTGTGCTGACTTCTGTGTGTGTCCTTCTTCTCTCCTGTCTGGGCCTTGGTCTCCCAGCCTGCAAGATTGGGGTGGAGCAAGTTGGGTCAGGCAAACTTCCACATTCCTCAGGGCTTGAGAGTAGACGACCACCCCCAGAGTCCATCTGTACCTTCTTTTTCCAACAGCTGACCTTTGGGAGGAAGGTCTCCTCCCCTTCTTCCTCCCCGTCTACAGGCTTAATAAGGCTTAATGAGGGGCCTGGCTGGGCCCAGACACTCAGTGGCCACCAGCTCATGCTTTCACCCAAGGGCAGGGTAGGGGAGCGTGGCTAATGACAGGGTCCTGGTAGGCGGTGAGCTTTCAGCCTCAGCTGGCCTTTCTGGGCCTCTATTAACAGACCACACAGGGAAATGTCTTCTCAGGGCCCATGATTTTCAATTTTCCACTGGAAAAGTCAGCCAGGAAGAGGTAATCAGGAGGCCAGAGACACTCACCTGTGCTTTTGTCAGGATTATTCTATTTGTCTTCCCATCTAGCTACCTACTTGGCCTTCCACCTTTCCTTCCACTTACCCATTCATTTACCCACCCAGGAATTCAAGTATCTGCCCACCTATTCACATGTCCATCCTTCCACCTAACCACCTACCAAGTTACTCTTCCACCCAGCCAATAATCCAGCATGCATGCAACCTTCCACCTTTTCCATCCATCCTTCTACCTACCACTCATCTACTCCCCATCCATTCAATCCTCTGTCTATCCCTTCATCCATCTACACACACACGCATCTATCTGTCCTTCCAAGGCAGGGTGATCCAAGATCTAACTGGCATTAATTTTGTGCCTTCGACTAAAATAGAGATGAGCAAATCATTCATTCCATTCCCTCCAGCCTTTATGTCACATGATGAAAAGTACATAGTGAAAAGTCTACTTTGTTGGCTATCAGACTTGGGATTGGATCTGAGCTCTGCTTTTACAGACTTAGTGACCTTAGACAATTTCATGCCAACGTTATTTTTGAGCAACTGCTATATGTAGGCCTCATGCTCAACACTTTACAAATGTTGGCCCATTCAATTCTTTCAGCAGCTCTTTGAGGCAGCCCCCTACTTACTTTATAGACACAGACATCTTGCTGGGCTGCCACATAAGGCTGTGAAGGTCGCACACTGCACAGCTCTTGGAGGCATCTTTTACACCACAGTCTATGGAAACAGTATCAGAATTGGATTCAGATCTGGCTGGCTCCAAAGTCAGCAATCTTTCTAGAATAATTCTGTTCTTTGGCACCTAACTGGACTTTCCCCCTGGTGACTGGGGTGCATTCTCACAAGTCTAAGTGCAGAATGACCCTTGTCCAAACTCTGCCCTTTGAGTGGAGAGAGGGCAGGAGAGAAAGGGAATAGACATACTGGTTCCATGATGTGGTAGAAACTCAGTCCTTGAGAGGTGGCGAGAGCTGCAGATGGGGAAACTGAGTCCTAGAGAAACCCACAGGATCCAAGATTTAAAGATCCTCTGATATAACGATAAACAGTGGCACCTACTGAGCACTTCCTCCAAGCTGAGGCCACATGGTGACTCAGTTTCCATAATTCACCAATGGGAATTAATAACAGCACCAACTTCACAGAGTTGCTGAAAAGATTATAGAAGTTAAGACACGTAAAGGATCTAGAATTGTGCCTGCCATGAAAAAAAAGTGCTCAAAAAATGTTACTTACCATTATTCAGAATAACCCCACAGAACCCTGTGAGGATGGAGCCTTCTCTTCCTCTAAGCCTGGTGAGGCCAAGGTCATACACACAGGCCGTGGCTGCTGCCTCCCAGCTCTCCTATCCCCCCAGATAGTCCCAGACGGGTTTGCTCTGAGTGTGGTTTTAATGAAAGCCCATACTGTCAGGTGTCAGGCTGTCTGAGAGGGGGTCCAGGAAGGCCTCCTGGGAGTGTCATCGTCCTCCTCATCACCCTGCACCAAGCCCGAGTTCTGGCAGATGTCGCCTAGCAACAGGATGCTGGAGTCCTTAAGAGTTCAGGCTCTGGTGCCAGATGGAAGCCTGCCATTGGCCCTTCTGAACTGTGAACGTGGCTTCGTCTCTCTGAGGCTGTTTCCTCATCTATAGGTAGCAAAGCAAACGACAGCTACCTAGTGTATAGTATAGGTCCTTATGGTAAACGTTGGTTACTTACCTCCCCAGAGTCCGTTCCCTCTTCTTCTGATTTCTGTTTAGGGAACCCCTTACTGCTCTTTGGTCAGTGTAATGTGGGGCATCCCCCAAACCTTGGCCAATCAGAGTGTTGCACTCTTTGGCCACAGCTATTGGTTCAGGGTGTATGACCAAACCGGTCCAAGCAGACACTCCTAATGCCATTATGCCTCCACAGGGACCTGGGCATGAAGTCAACTCTAAAGGATGCTGAGCAAAAAAATGGAAACTCACCCTGATGCCATCATTGGAACTGTTAGACCCTTCCCACCTGGAGCTCATGCCTGGGCTTTCCAGTCCCGTAGATCCCCTTTTGAGTGAGCCAGTTTGCCGGCAACCAAAGGAGTCAACTAAAACAGATACAGACATGAGGGTCCCTCACATGGGCAACATGCGTCTTCTTCCTCAGGCTTCATTTGGTTTTGTGCTGCACACTCGGACAGGCCTGGTTCCCTGGACTAAGGGCTCTGATTGGATCCAAATTCTTTTACTTTGGAGAGTTTTTGCTCTCATGGCACCTTTTAATTAAGGGCTCTTGCAAAGCCCCTCTGCGAAGAGCTGTGCTTTTTGCTCCATGAGAATTTAGGGACCATCCCCAGAGATGGTCCTCTTTTCAATGATCCAAATTCCAAGCTCTGACTTCTGCCTTCAGATGCTGCCTCTAGAGGGCTAATGAGCAGGTGATACGGGGGCAGAGAGATCCCACTGTGCTGGGTATGTGACACCACACTCCTCCCATTCCACCCCTGCCCAGGGGCACTCAGTAGTTCCTTACTGGCCTGGCATTCAAGTGATGCAGGGTTGGGATTTGAACACAGGCCTCTGCAAATGGAAGGTTAAACTGTGAGGGGAATGGGAAGTGTCGCCACAGGGTGAGTGAGGGAGAGCTGCAGTGTCGGGAAGCCTTCCCAGAGGAAGCAGAGTTGGGACAGCTGGGGAAAATGGGCAACACTTGGCGATGCAGAGAGAAAAGGAAAGGGATCCGGCACAGTGCAGGGCGTGGAGATGGGAACATGGGGTGGGGTTTTGAGTGATGGTGCAGATAGAGGCTCTAGGGCACAGAATCCTGTAGGGTCCACCTCCTATCTCTCTTATTGCCCATCCCCATATTCCTTGCAGGGTTAGGTCCCACTCTCTCGCACTTGGACAGTTGCTCTAGATGCCTCACTGGTCTCCCTGCCTCCTGTCTGATCTTCCAGTTCACGCTCTACCAGCAGCCATCCATTCATCCATCTGACCATTCATGCATTTGTTCACTCAGCAAATATTCCCGAGGGGCAGAGACTATGTCATGTAGCGCCCTGTGGCTGGAGCCTCTCCACCTGGCTGACCTTGCTTCTCTTCCCTGGCTTCCTGGGCAGGATGCCCCCATCCCCCACCCTCAGATTGCATCTCATCACAACGTTTATTACAAGACATCAGTTGTCTGGACTATAAGCTCCTTGAAGGCAGAAACTTTGATTCCAGAGACCCAGTGCTGAGTTGGATTAAAGGAAGGAGTTCTTATAAGGGACAAAAGTAGGACCCTGAGGTCCCACAGCTTGCGGTAGAATCCCAGCTGCAGCATTCTGCAGTCATATAACTCCGAGCAAGCTCTTCATCTCATTGAGCTTCAGTGAACACATCTGTAAAGTGGGAGATAATAGCGTCCGCTTCAAGGATGAAATGAGGGAATCCACGTGACACATGTAGGGAGGCTCCTGAGAGGTAGACAGTGCCTGGTCAGCGGGAGCCTCCGTATCACAATCATGGTTACATAACAACGGGCAGGTGGAGTGGTCGCTGGGGTCTCTGCCCGTATCCCCTCAGCCACCCATTCCGGCTGATGGGAATATCGGCTACTGATGGCTCCCAGCTGGTAACTGCCCTGCCCAAGGACACATCCTTTCCGGGGTGCAACCCCTGGTGACATGTAATACAAATCACCAAATTTGTGTTTGGTGATTTGTATTATAAATATTCGACTACACCCCTCAGCTGAGGGCAACCCTGAAGGGCCATCTCAACTCCAGAACTCCTTGTGGGATCAGTTGAGATTTCTGTCACAGCTCCACCATGTGTCAGCTCTTCTGTCCCCGCAGTCCTGTCTTCCCCACCGTCTCACAGGTAGTCCTGAGAGCTCTCGTGGATAAACTCCTGAACACTGACCTCCATCTCGGGAACCAGTGGAAGAGGTGGTGTGGCAGGAGTTCCAGGGCAGGAACCCGGGAGGGTGGAGATGGAAAGGAAGGCCAGAAGAAGAGGGTGGGGCCCTGGCCCAGAAAAGCCAGGTGGCCCCGTTCTGGGTCTCTGGAACATTCCAACCTTCCTCCTGCCCTTGTCTTCACGGCCCGCCTTGTTCCTTGCTGACTGATCACAGTGGTTGGGGGTACTGGCTTTGGGGCCCTCTCTTGAGTTTGAGTTTGAGTCCCAATTCTGTTTCTGACCCTCTGTGGAACTTTGGGCAAGTCCTTTCACTTCTTCAGGCCTCAGTGGTGCCAAGTGTATAATGGGTCTGGGGAGAATCAACAAGGGGCACACAGAGCTCTTAGCACAGTGCCTGGGGGGCAGAGAGCATAAGTGCTACCTCCTATGCAATCCCTCTGAAGGTAGTTTACAAATCAACCTGCCTGGGCAGGGTCACCATTTTCCCATTTCCCCCCTAAGCCTTTCTTCTCTGAAGGCTCCATAACTGACCAAGTTGCCTAAGGCTTTCCAGAAATCACAGAAGGTCTGTCCATTTGGAAAGTTTCATTCTATGTCCTTTTGTTCCATAATAGCTGATAGAATATCAAATGAGAATAGCTCGCTGGAACTGAGGTGTTACTGTGTGCCAGGCAGGGGTCTAAGAGCTCTGCAGGAATTGAACTTTCACAGTAACCTTGTGATATGGGTATTATATTAAAAGATAAAGAAACTGAGGCTCAGAGAGGTTAGGCAATATGATCACACAACAAGCAAGTGGAGTAAGGCCATGCTGGGTAATGGCTAAGATGCAAGGCAGGCCGGACTGGAGTAGAATCCGTGGTCTCTGGCTCCACCTTTATTAGTGGTGTGTTCTTGGGTAAATTAGTCTTTAACTTTAACTTTGCTGTGCCCCAGTTTCTTTATTTATAAAATGGGGATAATAATAACCCCTATTTCACTGACCATTGAGATTAAATAAGATAATACATGTATAATGCCTGGTGCATACTTGTATTTACCCTACACCATACTCTGAGTACCTACCACGGGCTAGGTACTATTCTAGGTGCTGGGGGCAGAGAAGTGAATAAACAGACACAGTTCCTGCCCCCATGGGACAGACGTCCTGGAAGGAAAGGCTAACTAGAATAACAGCTAACTGAATTTTAGCAGATATTCTTAGCTAGAATTTGAACCCACATCTATTTGAGCCCCCAGAGAGGCCTCCCTCATCCCCTTGCCCTGCAATATTTTCACCATAGCTCTTATCACTCCCCATATAATAGGGATCTGTTTATTTTGCCTCAGATGAGTCTCTTCCATGGAATGTAAATGCTTCTTGGGCCTTTACTTGTCTCTAAAATGGGACAATGGGGAAGAGATATGGGAATATATGTATATATATAACTGATTAATTTTGTTGTGAAGCTGAAACTAACATACCATTGTAAAGCAATTATACTCCAATAAAGATGTTAAAAAAAATAAAAATAAAAAAATAAAATAAAATGGGACAATGACATCTAGGCTGTCTGGACATTTCTATTAGCTAATGTTTTCAAATCAGTGCAATAAACAAGGTTTGTTGTCCTAATAAAAGAATACTCAGAGCGAGGAGTGATTCGTTCTGACCCAAGGAGAGTCAGAGGAGGGATTTAGGAGGCAGGGCTGTTTGAGCTGAGCCCTGACAGTGAATAGAATATGAATCATCAGAGAAAGATAAGAAGGCATTCCAGACAGGGGCAACTGCCTTAGCAAAGGTCTAGAGGTTAGTATTCAGGCCCCAACTCATCCAAGTTCTAGCTTATTTCTCCAGGCAGGCTGATCTCTCTCTCCTCCCACTTGTTTAATGCTGAGGGGCAAACACATAACACTTTAACACACACCATTCAGCATTGGTTACTGACGTTTCCAGCAATCTGTGTTGACTTGGGCTTCCTGGTGAGTGTCAGGGCATCAGCAGGCCACTGTTTTCACCACTTATTTAATTTGTTCATTTGTTGTTTCATAATGAATTTGTTTATTTGCTCAACAAATATTTCTCAAGGGCCTCCTCCATGCCAGGTCACATGCTGGCACCCAACATCAGGACACGCTTCCTGCACTGGAGGAGCTCATGGTCTCATGGGAAGAACAGATGAGAACAATCCATGCTGACAATAAAATAGATGGTGTGACATCTGTGAAGAGAGCAAACAGGAGGGTGAGAGATGATGTTAGAGGAATCCTGATTTCTTTGGGGTAGTCAGGGAAGGCTCCCTAGAGGAAGTGACCATCAAGCTGAAGAAGAAGAAGGAATGGCTGTGAGGAAGAGTGAAGAGAAGGGTGTTCCAGGCAGAGGGAACATTATGTGCAAAGCCTTGAGGTGGGAAAGGATTTGACATGTCTGGAACTGGAAAGAAGCCAGTGTGGTGACAGTGGAGCCAGCTATGGGTTAAGACTGGGAGATGGGGTCAGGGCACACAGGGCCTTGCAGGCCATAGTCAAGAGTTTGGTTTTCGCTTTGAGCATGATGGGAAACTATTGGGAAGTGTCAAGTGGGAAAATGAGAAGATCCTTTGCCTGCCAGGGGCCATGGGGTAGCCAGAGGGGCAGCTGCCCTAGGCATCTGGACAAGAGATGCTGGACATTTGTCTCCTTTCCCCACACCTGATGCTTTAATCACTTTGTTTGCACACACCTTGTACTGGAAACTCAGTACCTTGGAACATAATCCCTTTCATTGTCAGGTGGTTTGAGCTGAAGGAACATGGTCCCTTTGATCAGTGATTCTCAAACGTTTTTGTCTTGAGCTCCCTTTATACCCTTAAAAGTTGAAGACCCCAAAGAGCTTCTGTTCATGTGGATTATATCTAGAGCCAGGACCATGGGGAGTTAAATAAGCATAAAATTTAAAGGGTGCCAAAAATCTCAATTATCACGATAATTTTTTTTTTTTTTTTTTTTTTGCGGTATGTGGACCTCTCACTGTTGTGGCCTCTCCCGTTGTGGAGCACAGGCTCCGGACGCGCAGGCTCAGCGGCCATAGCTCACAGGCCCAGGCGCTCCGCAGCATGTGGGATCTTCCCGGACCGGGGCACGAACCCGTGTCCCCTGCATCGGCAGGCGGACTCTCAACCACTGCACCACCAGGGAAGCCCACATGATAAATATTTTAATGCAATATTTTGAAAAATCCATATTGGAGCCTGAGGTGAAAGGAAAAGAAAAAATCAGTAATACTGATCTTTATTGAAAATGATACTTTGTTCATGAAATTTTTTTTGCATTAATTTTTTTCATTGTTTTTGAAGCAATAGTGCTATCATGTGTCACATCAACTTTGGAAAATTCCACTAAGAGTGATAAGGGCAAATGATGTCTCAGTGTTGTAAAAATAATTTTGACGTTATGGACCCCCTGGAATGGTCTCAGGACCCCAGAGATTGCAGACTGTACTTTGGGAACCATTGCTTTTGATGGAACCAAAATATCCGGATGGTTTCTACCCTTTGGTGTTAGGTCTGCCCCGGAGAACTCCACCTGTCTCTCCTCTGCCTTCAAGGAGGCAGCACCTGGGAGGCTAAGGTTTAGAATTCAGGACATGGCTCCAGGCTAAAGACCTCCCAGTGCATGGGCTTCCCACTCACCTCTCCCCATCCCTCCACTGGACGAGCCCCATTTGGTTGATGTCACTGAAAGATCAAGGGCCTCTAGTTAGCAGCTGCTTTTCCAGGTGTGGCCTGAGCAGCATGGAGCCTGTGAAGGCCTATCACCCCCTGCCTTGGGACACTCCCTCTCTCTTCCTGCCCTGGGGTCTTTCCATGTCCCCTATCACCTGTCCCATGGTTCCTGCCCCTCCTCTATCCTGGGCTGCTGATTTGAGTGTTCAAAATCTCTATGGGCTCCCTCTGGGCTTCTGGAGAGCAGGCATCTCACCAAGAAACAGCATACAGGCAAAGAAAACCTCCAACGCTTCTAGGAGGCCAACTTCTGAAAATTCAATTTGTCAGCAGTATAAACAGGGTATTGAGGCTGGTGAAGGCAGGCTCCGAGGAAAACATCTGACGGGGAAGAAAGGAGGCAGCAACCTGCAGGGTAGTGGTACCGTGGGCACATTCCTCCGCAGCATTAAAACCCACAGCTAATCACAGGCAGATCCCTGCCCACCCAGAGCCTTGCTTTGTTCACTCAGATTTCTCTCTCTAAACAGCAACACCCAGTCCGCCAGACTCTGCCTCTCTTGGACACCTCTCTTCCCCTCTGTGGTCCTCAGTATCCCTGTCTGCCATGGGGGAGGGCCTGTAACCCAAGTTCCTTTCTGTCGATCTAATACACCAGAATCCAAACCTCGCTAACTCAAAGCCCCCAAGAGCCTAGAATTCCAGGATTATAAAATGCCCAGATTTTCTGACTGCAGAATTTGACAAGTCAACAATGGTAGTTCTAAAACGCTACGATTTTAAATTTCAGTGGCTCTAAGTCCCTGCCATGAAAATTTCTATGATTCTAAAAACCTGAGATTCTGAGTCTCAATGATTTTAAGTACCTGAGGCAGTGCAGTGGACTCTACAGCCAGATGGTCTGGGTTCATCTACGGCCAGCCCCACTCCCACTAACTGGGTGACTTTGGGCAAAATTCTTGACCTTCTGATGCTTTGGTTTCCATATCTGTAAAGTAAGGAGCACAGTAGTTATGACCTCATGGAGGGGTTGTGAGGACTAAATGAGTTCATCTTTGTAAACAGTGCCTGGAGCACAGTAAGAACTCAGTGTTTTGCTCCTGCCGTGATTCTAGACTGGAAAGTTTCTACCGCCTCAGAGTCTGAGATGCGTGTTTCTGTCTCCAAGCTTCCAAGTTTGAAAGTTTTAAAGAATTCATTGTTCAAAAATTCAGTGATGGGGCTTCCCTGGTGGCGCAGTGGTTGAGAGTCCGCCTGCCGATGCAGGGGACATGGGTTCGTGCCCTTGTCCAGGAAGATCTCACATGCCGCGGAGCGGCTGGACCCGTGAGCCATGGCCGCTGAGCCTGCGTGTCCGGAGCCTGTGCTCCGCAACTGGAGAGGCCACAACAGTGAGAGGCCCGCGTACCGCAAAAAAAAAAAAAAAAAAATTCAGTGATGCACTGATTCTGGAGGCTGGCTGTGGGCATACGTGTTTTGATGTCCCTGCCCCGGGATCAGGATCTACCAGGGCAAGCTGAGGAGCCTGGCTGATTGGCTTGATCCTGGCACTCCCAGCCACCAACCCAAAGAGAATGACAAGCCTGGGATCTGCAAACTCTGAGGAGTGTCCTCTTCTGCCCTCAACACACACATGGCCCCGGAGATAACTTGACCTTCTGGCCAAAGGTTCACTGACCTTGACTATTTCCTGAAATCCATGGGACACAGGAAGACAGTTACCCACCCCCTCTCCATAACTTGGAACTTCTTCTCTCAAAAACCTGCTATAGCTCCCCAGTGTCTTTCAAACCAAGTTCTGTAACTCAGCCTGGCTTTTGGAGCCCCTCTCTACCTTGTCCAGTTCAAGGTAAGTTGAGGTCATCTGCAATGGGGACAGGAGATTTGAGACGGTTCTTTTGGAAGTTACTTCTAGGTCCACATGCATTCATTTGTTCACTCCACAAATATTTATTAAGCATTTACCATATGCTAAACTCTGTTCTAGGCCCTGGGGACACAAAGTGAATAAAACAGATAAGGTCTCTGCTCTTGGGAGATCATGAAACTCACTTCTGGCCCCACTCGTTGTAGAGCATTATGCTCAGGGGGTGAGAGCATAGGCCACTTCCTGACTGCAGAACTGTGGATCAGCAGTCTGTGCCACATTTGTAAAATGGGCCAATAACACCACCTACCATGTAAGATTGCTGTAAAGATTAAACAAAGATAGTGATGGTGGAAACTCAGCTCGGTGTCTGGCACTGAGCAAGTCCAAAATCCATTGAAGCTGCTGCGGTTGTTGTTGTTTGATTTCTACCCCCTGCTCCCTTCAGAGCGCTTAATTTGTGGGTAAAACCAGGCAGGCCTGGGCTCAAGTCCTGGGATGTGAAAACAGGTAATCATACTGCCTGCTTCCCAGGACTAGCTGCCTGGTATGTTGGGCATAGCCAGCCGGGGCACAGATTGTAACAGGGATGTATTCTCACTTCCCTCCAGCTCTCTCTGAGAAGTCATCCCAACCAACTTCACTACCTGCTGCAGCTCTCACATGCACACACCTGACAACTTTCCCTTCTGGGTTCCATGTCCTCCACGTAGGGCCTAAGGAAAATCAGCTCTAAGAATAGGCTGAGACATTTGGACATGATACAAAAGGCAATAGGGAGCCAAGGCTGGCTATGGAAAGAGGGAGTCTCCAGATGAAGGGTGTCCCCTATCTTCCAGTGGCTCCTCTGTACCCTTTGCGTCTTGTCCTCACAGCTGCCAGGGGCTCCCGCCAACTGCCATGAGTCCCTGCTCTGTTTGGGGGTTAGGTTATTTTTTCATTAAGTTTGCAGTTATTACAAAAATGCAAGTCAAATTGTGACGTGCTGAGCTGAGCAGGCAGGAGGTTAAAGCATTTTCCCTGCCTGCAGCCCGCCGGGCCCCCACCCTGTTCTGGGTAAAGGGGAACATTTTCAGGAAAATAAACAAGGATGCCTTGATCCTTTGGGGAGTTTTTGAACCTGCCCTTACCCCCACTCCATACCCCACCGCATTAGCAGGCTTGGTCTCTGTCCCTGTTAATTAAAGAGAGAACTATTTTCCAGGGCAATTTCAGCTCTGGCTCAGCCTGTGCCCACATCCTTGAGAGGGAGGCCATGGTGATGGGCTGGCTGGGCGGCTGGTGGCCTCGGAGGTAACAATTTGTCTCCAGATGGAATCCACTCCCTTGAATAAAGGGACTTTGTGTTCTTTCTCATAGCCCCCTGGTTTCCAAGGAGGGAGTTACTAGAGAGGAAGCAGCTGTGGCTTCCCAAGAGCAGGGGCCACCATGGTAGGCAGCTCAAGCCTCACTGCTTGGGCCACAAGCCTCTCATTGCCCCTTGGCCTCTGTCTGTGTCCTCAGAGCTTCAGCCTTCTCATAAACCTAGAACTCATGCAGCCACTCATTCATTGGTTCATTCAACAGCTCTTTATTGAGCATCTACTAATATACCAGGCCCTGTGCTAGGCACTGGGCCTACAGAAGTGCAGACAACTCCTGCCATCGTGGAGCTCACATTCTAGTGGGTTAGAGAGACAGTAAAGATGAATAAGTCAATATTTAATCCATTGCCAGGCAGTCAAGTGAGGACAAATAAAGCAGAGATAGTAGGTAAAAATGGTGGTGGGCAGAAGTTCCCTTTGAGGGGATGTCTAAGCAGAGACCTGCAGGGAGGAAGGAGTGGGCTGTGGGAACAGTGGCACTTCTGCCATAGCAGGGACAGACTGGCCTCGTACCTTGACCCCTCTTTTCTACCTCTGGGCTTTTGCCAAGGCTTCTGTGGACTGCTACCGGCTGTTAGGAGTCAGGCCGCACAGCAGGAAGTGAGTGGCGGGCAAGCGAGCAAAGCTTCATCTGATGCTCCCCATCGCTCCCCATAGCTCGCGTTACTGCCTGACCCATCCCCACTTCTTCCGTGGAAAAACTGTCTTCCACGAAACCAATCCCTGGTGCCAAACATGTTGCAGACTGCTGCATCAAGAAATAGCTATACATTTGTGAGATTCAGAAATGCGGAAGTCAATACCAGCAGACACAACTAAAGATACTGAGATGCATTTTGGATCAGGTGAGGTAATGGTTACATCCCTGCAAAGTGGGAGGTAAATTTAGAATTTCACCACATCACACAAGGGCAATAAAGACGCTAGGCTCCTGGTTGTGCCACTGTGTGTAGCACTCATACTTTTCAAGCCACCCGAAGGGCATGTGCTAGAGTGTCACTGACACCCCGGCCAGTGGAGTTAGGGGGAACCCCTGTGCTCCCAATGGCCCCCCACATGGGTTTTCTGGAGGACAGTCACATCCTCATCACTATATTTTGGGGTCCATCTAAATTGAATCTAGTCTGCCCCTCAATTTTACACAAAGGGACTGGAACTCTGAGAAGAGATTTGATCAAGGGGACAGTGAGGTCTTAGTGTCAGGACAGTTGACAGAGAGGAGTACTGGGCCCACCAAGTTTGATTCCAGTCCCTGCTTTGTTGCTTACATGGCTGTGTGGCCTGGATCCCCTGATCTCTTTGAGGCTCAGTTTCTTCATCTGTAACATGGGGTAATACAGGTGATCCTTGTGGGTATTGTGAGGTTTAAATGTCATCAGGTGACCCAATGGGTCTTCGAAGGTCTTGGTTTCTCATCCACCCTAGTATATTTTATTTATTTATAAAGTGAAAACATGTATCACTGTCCCAATATATCATTACTTTATTATATGATATACACAATAATGAAAAAAAATTTTAATGACATAAAAATATGCAGATAGAATTACTAATCATTTTCCTGCAACCCACTAGGTTGTATCCTGCAGTGGTTGACCTCCACTTTGGAAACCGCTGAACTTGGACACAGCAGGTGCTTATTAATGGAAGTAGTTTTAATGCTATTACTTTAAAAATACATAATTATTATTGTTAGAGAAAATCCTTGCTCTAAGAGAAAATCTTACACTAGACTATAAGCTCAGTGGAAGTAGAGACCAGAGAAGGTTTCCCTGAAGTGTACACAATAGGAGCTTAATAAATGCTTGTTGATGGATGTGCCCAGGGGTGAGAGAAAAGTAGAAGAAAGAACAGTGGGTTTGGAATGAAATAATCTTGGGCCCAAATTTCAGACTGACCAGCTCACTGTATGATTTTGGGCAGGTCCATTTTCTGGACCTCAGTTTTCTGGACCTCAGTTTCCACATATGTAAAATGGGATTAATAAACTCTCCCTGGTAGGATTGAGGTGAGGATGATGGGTATTGGATGTGAATGTGCTCTGTGCTCTATTCCCCGTAAGAAAGCTCTGCATGGCCATTATCATCACTTACCCAACAAACATCTTCTGAGCCTCCAGGATGTGTTAAAGAAATGTGTTACTTGGAGTGCTTTTGGCTGCAAGTAACAGAATACCTGATTTAAAGTGACTTAAACCATAAATGTTATTATTTTTAACTTTTTAGATTGGTGTATTGCATAAATAAAGTGCCTAAATCTTGAGCCATACAGTTCAGTGATTTTTGCAGATGTATCCACCACCCAGATCAAGCTATAGAACATTATTGGAACCCCATAATGAGGAAGCCAACCTCATTTCCCTTTCACAGCTAATTCTCCCTCCATCTGCCACCTCTGCAAAGGGTAGCCACTAACCTGACTTCTAACAGCATAGATTAGTTTTGCCAGTTCTTGAACTTCATAGAAATGGAATCATACAGTATGTACTTTTTAATGTCTAGTTTCTTTTGCTCAACGTAATGATTTTAAGATTCATCCCGTTACTGCATATATCAGTAGTTTATTCTTTTTTACTGCTATGTAATATTCCATTATGTATGGAATAGTATGGATATATCACAACTTATTTGTCTAGTCTCTTGTTGATGGACATTGGTGGTGTTTCTTGTGTTCTGCTATTATGAATAAAGCTACATGGACACAATCATTTGGTGGACATGTGTTCATTTCTCTTGGGTAAATACCAAGAAATGAAGTTACCTGGTCACTGGGTAAGTTTGTATTCAGTTTTAGTAACTACTGGTCAACACTTTTCAAAGTGATCATACAAATTTACACTCCTACCACCAGAATATGAGAGTTCCAGTTATTCCATGTCCTCACCAACACTTTGTATTGTCAGTCTTTTCAATTTTAGCCATTCTGGTGGGTATGAGGTTATATCACGTTGTAGTTTTAATTTGCATTTCCCTGATGAATAATGAAGTTAAGCACATTTTTATGTGCTTATTGGATATTTGGATCTCTTCTTTTGTGGGGTTCTTATTCACGTTTTGCCCCACTTTTTAAAAATTGGGTTGTTCATCTATCATTGATATATTATACAGATGAGTTCTTTGTTGGAAAGATATTTCAAATATCTTCTCCAAGCACATGGGTTGTCTTTTTGTTCTCTTAATGATTATTCTGATAAACAAAATTCTTAATTTTAGTGTAGTCCAATTTGTCAATTTTCTTGTGATCATGCTTTTTGTGTTCTGTGTAAGGTATATGACAATTGCCAAGATTATTAAAATATTTTTATAATATGTTTTCTTCTAAAAAACGTTCATTAGACCAAAAGGGATTTATTATTATCACACATGGTAAGAAATCTCTGATCCCAGGGTTGATTCATCATCAAAGTCTTGGGCTCCTTTGATCCTGCAGTATATTGTGTGGATGTTCCCTCATGGCCACAAGATGGCTGCCACAGCTCTAGGCAACACATTGTTACATGACAATAACCAAAAGCAGGAAGAAGGGGAGTGGGGGAGATAAGTATAGATAGAGGGAAGAAACCCTTTCCCAGAAGCTCTCAGCTGACTCTTTCTTTTGCCTTATTGGCCACTGGGTCACATGACCAACCCTCACTACAAGGGAGGCTAGGAAAGTATCTGGCATTTTTGGCCTCTACCATGAGAGGTGGGCTCTGCCAGCATGGGAGAAGAAGAGAACTTCTGATTCTGATCTCTCTGATCGCTCTCTAATATCTAATCAGTGAGCAAATACAATATCTGCCACAGAGATTCAGTGGCAAACGGGGCCCAGATCCTTAGCTCAAAGTAGGGTGACCAAAGGCCCTGGTTTGCCTGAGAAATGAGACTTTTAGAACTAAAACTGAGAAAGTCCTGGGCAAACCAGGACATGTCAGTCACCCTATGCCAAGGAGCTTTCACTTGGCCTGAAGTCAGGGGTAGACTAGACGTTGTCTCTAACCTGGATGCAGAAAGTCATCCAGAGAAGTTGCTAGGAAGGAAGTGTCAACTTGCCTGCTTTAAATTTCCACCAACCTTAGACTCCAGCCCCCGATATTCCACCATTAACTGTACTCTAGCCAGTCACTCTGACTAAAAACATTTATGAGTACCTACTATGCACCAGGCTCTGTGCTAAGTGCTGGAAATTCTGAAATGAATCAGATGCAGATCTTACCCAGAGAAACTCCCAGGCCAGTAGGGGAGACTGTCAGGTAAACAGTCATAAGTTAGGGTGGTGATGGAGGAGCCATGATGGGAGGACAGTGCAGCCTGGCAGGGCTTTCTCGGGGAGATACTGCCCCTCAGAGAGCTGCAGGAGCCTGCCAGGTGGAGGAGGAGTGCAGCGGTCAGGAATGAGCCAGGAATAAGCACTGTCCTGTTTGCCATTTCTTTTAAAGATGCTGGGCAGCTCATTCTTCAGAATTTTATTTTTCCTTGAATAGAAGTATATTTCCCTCTTAATAAGAATGTTTCCCCTGTGTGTGCAGAGCTCCCTGCGAAGCCCTTTCACATCCACCCTTGTCTGAACTTCACGTTGGCATTATGCGGGTGCAGAGCTGCAAGGATGATTATCCTCATTTTATTGAGGAGGAAACTCAGGATGACCCAGAGAGGAGGAGTCACCTGCCCAAGGTCACAGGGCTACAAAGTGCCAGAGTGGGCATGTCAACTCAGCTCCATTCCCTCCAGCTGCCCGCCTGCAGCCAGGGCCGAGGTTGCCCTAGTGCTTGGGAGAAGAGGTCAGATCTCCTCGTGACAGGGCCCTCCCAGAGCTGTGTAGTGTTCCCGGCAGGAGCACCCCTACAGGTGATGGGAGCCGATGTCCAGACGTGGTCCCAGGACCTTCCCATTAAACACCAGCCGGACACAAGGAAGGCCTCCCCCATCCTCACCCCTGGAGTCCAGGTTAGCCCCCTTAAAAACAGGGTGTCTGGGCTTCCCTGGTGGCGCAGTGGTTGAGAGTCCGCCTGCCGATGCAGGGGACACGGGTTCGTGCCCCGGTCCGGGAAGATCCCACATGCCACGGAGCGGCTGGGCCCGTGAGCCATGGCCGCTGAGCCTGCGCGTCCGGAGCCTGTGCTCCGCAGCGGGAGAGACCACAACAGTGAGAGGCCCGCGTACCGCAAAAAAAACAAAAAAAACAAACAAAAAAAACAGGGCGTCCTCCTCTCCCTCTCAGAGATATGGTGGAGAGAGGGCACTGCAGTCCCATGGGGTCTGGCAGAGTCACTGATGTGATTGGTCACTTTGCCAGACAGCATCGAAATAAACACCCCCCAGGGAAGGATGAGGTGGCTTCAGGGTGTCCACAGTCTCGTGGGAGTGGCTCCCCACATCAGTGGGGTATGAGAAGTGGGGACAAAGGGCAGCCTCTCTCCCTCCAGATCCAATCACTGAAAACACTCTGTAATCACCGCGCAAATGAGGCGTCACACCCCTCAGACCTCACAAGGAACTAGCACGGATTCACTCACTCATTCATTTACTCATTCATTCATTCCCTCATCTATCCAACAGCTATTTTTTGAGCACCTTACCTCAAGGAGCTTCTTAATTTAATGTAGCCCAATGTATCAATCTTTTCTTTTATGATAGGGCCCTATTCTTGGAGCTGGGGAGACGATGGTGGCAGGCTGCCTCACAGAGCTAACAGTCGAAGGGGAGAGAACTTAGTCCCATCAATAACATGCGAAGTGAGGATAACACTAAAGGGAACAGTGTAGAGACCGACAAAACCAGATTTATTTGGCAGGGGGGAGGTGTGAGAGGGTGACTCACTATGGGCCCCTGGCATCCTTTTTCTTTAAATCAAATTGAATCAAATATTCTAAAATGTACCTACACTAAATATATTTTTAGCCATAACATAACTTGAAAGAGTTTAAATCTTTTACCTTTTACTGGCTATGAATAATTTATTTCATTAGCAGTTGTCTAAACTCTATGGCAGTTGGCATGCACCCCTGGGAATGCTTGCAAAGTGAAAAAAATTAGAACCTACAAAGGATTTTCAACTCCAACTTGAGATGTTGAATGAGCTGGAGTTTTGAGTAGGATTTTATGTGAGCAGAGATCTGTGGCTAAAATGCCTTGGAAACTTTCCTCTCCTGGGGCCACTCCTGGGCTTTCTCCTGGGTGGGAAAGGCGGTATGGGACAGTCTGGAGTAGTAGGGGCAGTACTGGGAGCCTGAGGCCAGCACAACATTGGTGGTGGTGGGGGCACCATTCTGGAGCAAAGTTCAGCATCCAGAGGATGCAATGGGTAGAGGGACTTTCCCTGGACTGGGGATCGGGGCATGGTTAGGGGGTGATAACTGTAGGGCTAGGGCTGGCTCTCAGGGCAGGCTGTAATCTTGGCCGGGGCCACCTCTGACCTACAGCCTATGATAGCTGCAGTCCCTGGGAACAGCAGGAGGCATTTCTCTGCCCCTTCCTGCAGCAAAGATTGCCTCTGGCTGTCATCAGGAAGGGCGAGGCATGCCAGGCCCATCCCTCGGCCTGAGACCCAGATGACTTTTGGAAAGCAATCCTACTTGCATGTGCTAGAGAAATAAGGATTTTAAAAAAATTATTAGTATCATCGTGGATCAAGAGCTATAGGGCTAAGCTCAAACCATGCAGGTTTTTAAAAATAAATAGAATAAATAAAGTAAAATTTAAATTAAATAAAATCTAAATTTAAGAAAAGAAAATCATTATCAAAATTTAATAAAAAGGAAACCCAGTGTTTCCTAAATACAGGAGCAAATGCTCCCCATCACTCCCAATGAAGAAATTTACATTTAAAATGTACAATGGGTTTGACAAGGACAGCTATTTAATAAAGATATTAAAGTACATCCCTAAACGTTAATTACAAAAGGAAAAGTAATACCTTTATGGTGGAGAAAGGACACCACCTTCACCCAGTGATCAAAGTTAACACTAATAAGGGGACAAATTGACACCATGTGTTTGCTGATGTAATACACGGGAAAGGATACACCACCACTTCTAAGGCATTCTGCCAAAAAGGCATAACCTGAGTCTGATCATGAGGAACAGTGCACAAACCCAAAGTGAGGGATGTGACATTCTATAAAACAACATATTTATATTCTTCAAAATTGTCAAAGTCATAAAACACAAAGAAAGGTCAGAAACTGTTCCAGATTAAAGAAGACTAAAGAGGCACAACAACTAATACAAATGGGTAACGACTGCACCTTGCACCGGAAAAAAAAAAATGTATAAGGGACATAATCGGAACAGTTGACAAAGTTGGAATACAGACTGCAGATTAGATGAAAAGTACTGGGTGACAGACTGGCCAGTGGGGAACAGGAATTCTGCTACACTGGTTGGAGTGTCAGGCCATTTGGCAACATTTAGCAGGTTACAAACACATCTCCGCACTGATTCCAGTTCTAGGAGTTTATTCTGCACGTACTCATATTTGCAAAATGATGTCTGCGTAAGGACAGGCGTTGCAGCCTTTGCAATAACAAAAGACAAGAAACAACTTAAACATTCATCCAATTAAATAAGTGATGGCACATCTAAACCATGGAATTCATGCAGCTGTGAAAAAGAAAAAAGGCGGATCTCTAAGTACCGCTGGCCAGGGAGTGTCGCAGCAAATGAAGTGCAAAACACTGAAAAGTAAGGTACCATTTGGTAAAGAAAAAAGGGGAGGAGGGAATGTATGTGCATATGCTCACAAGTGCATAAACCACTTCTGAGTGGAAACACAAGAAAGAAGCTGAAAACAGTTGCCACTTAAATCTTAATTTACAGACAAAAGGAACTGGTGCTCAGAGAGGTGAAGTGGCTCACCCAAGATCACACAGCCAGTGAGCGACTCACAGAGCTTGAATCTGACTTGTCCAATGGTCCTGTCCCCTTCCCACCCATTCCCTAATAAATACACCCCCATTATTAAGTGATGACTCACATTACAGAAACGTCTTCTAATTAAATTTGAAAATAGGAAAAGCATTTGGAATGTACTCTGAGGAGGCTAGCCTTAGCAGAATTACTTCCATACCAAGAATTTGTTCCCCCGCTATGTAGCAGCTGGATTTTTTTTTTTATTCCTTGATGAGTGGAATGTAAGAAGCACAGAAGATGACCAGTTTCCACCCTTGGCTTTCTTCCTAAGCTGCCTCGAACCCTTTGTACAATAAGGACGTAGAAATCAATTGATCAATCAATTAAGAAACCTATTGATGAATTAATTCCCATGTTTACCAGATGTGCTTATTTGGGAGAGTTATTGACCCAGTATGGACACAGCAAAGTCCTAGGCTCTATTCCCCAAAACACAATGACAATCAGGGGGGAAAGCTGGTTCGTTTTACAGCCAACAGTCTGAGAACACATCTGTTGTCAAGCTCCAAGTCAAGTTACTAAAATTGTGGAGGAAAATATGGGCTCTTTCCTTTTCCTACCATGCAGAGATGTAGTAAAATAAGCTGAATGTTACTAGCCCAGCTCCCTCCTCTGTAGGCTGTGTGACCTGCAGGATGTACCTTCACAGAGCCTCTTGTTTCCCCATCAAGGGAATAGTGGATTTTGCCGGGTGGTTGTGGAGTTCGCCTCCAGAATTGGCCATAAGCCTACAAGTGTCTCTCACGCTAAGTCCAGCACCCAGTAAGAACTCAAACTAATTTTTTGAAAGATTTAACTGAGTAGAGTTGAAAAGGTAGAATGTGGGCGAGTTTGGTGCCACCTCCTGGCCATGTGACCTCATGCAAGCTCATGACCTCTCCGAGCCTCGACTTGCTCTTCTGTAAAATGGATTCGATGATGCCAGCTTCGGAAAGTGGTGAAGATGGAACAGGTTAAGGGATGTGAACAGTGCTTAGGAATGGTTGGCCCCTCCCCTTCATTACCCAGTGAAGGACAGACTCGTCTCCTGTGGAAGCTGATGCACAGGTCTCAGCCTCGTAGGCCCCCATCTCTGGCACCAGCTCCAGTGGCAGCTGTGAAAAGCACTGGCTGGTTGCTTGAGGGAGAGATCAGGAAGTAATGATGCCCACAGCTCTGTGGCCCCTTCCCTGGCAGATGAGGAATCACTCTGCTATTGGGGAGACTCTGTTGGCTAACTCACCTCAAATAAAATGTATTCACCGGCATCCCCCTCTTTTCGAAAGCTTGCTTTACGCTACTCTGCTTTTATGAAACATCTATATTAGTACCTGTTATCACTAACCAAAAGAAATTTGAAGAGGATTTACACTTTTATAAAAAAAAAAAAGGTGAAAAGCAAAGACAGAAAATAGCATTCAGCGTTTGCTTTGCAGCGAGCCCTTAGAGAGGCAGCGCACCCCCTGAGCAGTGAGAATGGCCCCATCCAGCTCGTCCCCCCCCCCCACCGCCGCCCAGAACTACACTCAGCATCTCAGCATCAAGCTGCCCTAGCTTTGAACTGTGGCTGTGGGCATCTGTGCTTCATCTCAATTTATTTCATGCATATCCATTAGCAAGATGTGTCCTAAAGCAATCGTTTTTTCACCCTACACCATTTTGGCTTACAAAAGTTTTCATAGGAACCCTCTACTTTCAGATAGCAGAGGAAACCTGTGTTCACAGTGACCAACAAGGGCTGATGTCATCTAGCCCAACCTGCCTCTTCACCTTCTCTCTCTCCGTCCCTTGTTCTGCTTCATCCACACCAGCCTCACTGATCTTCAGGCCCATCAAACTTGTTCCCACCTCAGGGGCTTTGCCCCATTGTTCCCTCCGCCCGGAATGCTCTTCTCCAAAGTTGTCACAAGGGCTCAGAGAGGACTTCCCTGACCTCCATCTTGCCTTAGTTACTCCCAACATTGCTCCCCGGCTTTACGTTTCTTTGCAGCACTTATGCCTCATGTACAGTGTGTATTGATTTGTTTTTTGTCTGCTTCCCACAACCAGAGTATGAGCTCCAAGGGGGCAGGACTTTGTCTAGCTCCAAGTCAACCTCAGACCCTACAACAGTGATTGCGGGATGGTAGGCTCTCAGTAACTATCGAATAAATAGGGATTATCGGGTGGATTGGTGGATGGGAGGATGGATGGATGAGAGAATGGTAGTGTAGGAAGATGGGTGATTATAGTTTGGTGGATGGGAGGATGGGTTGATTGTTTGATTGATAGGTGGATGGGGAAATGGATGGATGAGAGGATGGGAGGGTGGGTTGATGAGCTGATGGGTCAATAAGTAGATTGGAAAGAGCACTGGGTTTGGAATAAGACAGACCTGGGTTTTTGTTCCAATCCTCTACCCACTCCTTATGTTACCTTAGCTGAGTTACTCATGCTCGCTGACCCTCTATTTCCGTATCTGCAAAATACGCAGAATGAATCCTGCCTTATGGGGTCATCCTTTGGACCTCTATCTTCTAAGAGAATGGGCAGAGGCAGAGCTGAGGGTGGATCGGGTGGGTAAAAGCAAGGAACATCGGCAGCAAGTATTGCCTCTTCTGACTTTGTCTCCATGTGGGAGACCAGATGACCCACGATAAAAATGAAGTTGTGGGGCTGGAAAAGAGGAGAAGTATATGGCAAAAATATTGGGAAGGAAGGATGGGTAGGACCAGCGATTCACTTAACAGAGGGTCTGATAAAGGGTGGAGCCCACAGCGGAGCTGGAAACTGGAGGGAGAGTGGGACCATGCTCCCAGCAAGGGGAGATCTAAACCAAACCAAAATGCTCCTGGACCCCCAGCCACGGATTCTTTGTTGGAACTTTGTGATGATTCAGAGAGGCAGCCCAGTAGTTAGGAGTAGCACTTTGGAGCCAGAGGGACCTGAAGCTGAGTCCTAGCTCTGTCCCTGACTTGAGCAAGTTGCTTCCTCTCTCTGAACTCTGGTTTCCTCATCTGAGAAATGTAGATAATAATCATTTCTGGCCCTTAAGGATGTTGTGGGGATTAAATGAGACTGTGTGTAAAGTGCTTAGCATGGAACCCTTCACTGGGGAAATCAGCCACCATGTAGTGAGGAGACTCAAGCAGCCCTGCAGAGGGGCCCCCGTGGAGAGGAACCGAGACACCCAGCCGACAGCCAGCACCAGCTTGCTGGCCATGTGAGTGAGCCACCTTGGAGGCAGACCCTCTGGTCCCAGCCAAATCTTCAGGTGAGTGCTGTCCCAGCTGACATCTGGACAACAACCTCCTGAGAGACCCTGAGCCAGAACCACCCAGCCAAGCCATTTGCAAGTTCCTGGCCCTTAGGAATTGTGTGAAATAATAAATAATTATTGGTGTTTTAAGCCAGGGGTCAGTGAACTTTTTCCGTAAAAGTCCAGATAGTAAATATTTTAGTCTTTGTGGGCCACGTGGTCACTGTCATAACTACTCTGTCATTCGAGAGCAAAATCAGCCGTAGATAAATGTGGTTGTTTTCCAATAAAACTTTATTTCTAATAAAAAGTAGTGGGTCAGTTTCAGTCTCTGATCCATAGTTTGCCAACCCCTGCTTTAAGCCACTAAAATCAATGATTCATGCATTTCTCACGGTGTATAAAAATGGTCCCTTTCTTCTTAGAGTTGATGGTCTTACCTGGAATGCCATCTCCTGTACATCCTCTCCACTGGATTGCTCAGACCTCAAGGGAGGGTCTGTGCTGATTCACTTCCATGTCTTGGCTCTCCCAGCTCTCAGAGAAAGTGTTAACCTAACTATTTTCCGGAGAAACAAACCACGTAAAACTCAAGACACTATTTGTGTCACAAGTAGGAAGCAGACACTTAGGGCTGTGGGAACTCTCCAAGGATTAATGTAGTCTGCAAGGCTTCCTGGAGGAGGTGATTTGAGCTGAATCTTGAGGGTAGGTACAACTCATTAAGCAAAGGACAATCATTTCAGACCAGAGGGAACAGCATGAGCCCAGTGTGGAAGGGCAGACACGTGTGGTGGGGTCAGTGCACTGAGGGCCTTAAAGACCAGGCTTGGATGTCATCCTGGAGACCAGGGCTTCTCAAATAGGGGCTCCACAGATGGGTTCTGGGGAGAGATGCTGTCACTTTCATAAAATTCTGTGACCCAGAGACAATGGGTCTACTGGGGTAAGCCACTGAAGCCACTGAAGATTTGTGTTTTATTTTTAAACAGAAGAGGGAGTTGTTTGGGGTTCCCCATGAAGCAGACACAGAGATGAGGAACCAAGCAAATGGTTAATTTGGGAGGTGACTCCAGGAAGCACTGTGAAGAGAGGGAAGTGAGGCCTGGAAGGAAAGACAACCAAAATAATGCAACAGGTTGCTGATGTGGGCTATGAGAGCTCAACCCCAACAGGACCTCAGCCGGGGACCTCTGGGAGACAGTGAGAGACACAACAAAGAGGCATCCCAACTGAGGGCTGGGAGCTGCGTATCCACCCATCAAATCCTATTAGTCATTGGCCAAAGGTGCTGGGGGACCCTTGATTCCCCAGCACCTCTGGCCTCGGGCAGAGAGTTGCAGATGTTTTGGGAAGGCTCCTTGGGCATGGAAAGGCGAGCACCAAGGGCACACTGACACCAAAGGGACAACGACAGCTTGTGCTATAGGTGGGGTGACACACGCACAGTAGTGTGTTAGAAAGAGTAACTGAGCAGCTGTGGAAGGCAGGCGGGCACTGACGGGAGGAAGTCAGAGGCTGAGGCCCGGGGAAGTGGTCGCAGCAGACACTGCAGCCCAGCCCTGCTGGGGCTGGGGATGGAGGAGGAGCTACCAAGGACCAGGCCTGGCCCCACAGACCCAGTGAAGAGGTGGATCGGCCCTTCCCAGGGTCGGAAGCCAGGAGGGCAGGAGGCTGAGTCAGGTTCCAGATGCCCCAGGTTTGACATGCCCACAGGGCTTCAAGTGGAGAGGACCAGCCAGGCAGATGGAGCCTCATGTCACAGCTGGGGACGGGTTTGGGGAGCCCCCCGGAGGCGGAGATAGGAGAACAGAGCTGAAAACTGACTCAGGAATGTAGCTAGGTGAGGGAAGAGCAAGAAGAGTTAGAAAAGAAGGAAAAAAGAGCACAGAAGGGCCATGGGAAGGGCAGCGTGTCTGAGCTGATGCGTGGGAAGAGCTTGGTCCCTGAGTAAACAGGGAGTGGAGAGGCCAGACCTCCAGAGAGGGTGGAGAGAGAAGAGGATGAGAAAGCAGCCCACACACAGGTGGGCAGAACTTCTAAGATGTTTCATGACAAGAGGGAGAAGTGAAGTGAAGATCAGAGCGAAGGGGACAGAGAGGACAGAGACCAGAGACAGGCAGATGGAGGCGGGGGAGGGGGAGGGCCCAGCTGGAATCGCTGAGAAAGGACCAAGGGAAGGAGGGAGCTAGCAGAGGGGGTGGGATCCCAGAGGTGGGATTCAGGCTCGTTCAGGACCACGAGCAGCCACCTTTCCCTCCTCCTCACACAAAGAAGGACCAAGAGACAGACATGCAGCAAACAGGCAAGCCGGGGCTGGTGGCTTCCTGCTGGTGCCTGAGGCAAGGACCGCCAGGCAGCCCCCATACCCAATCTCCCTTTGTCTTGGAGAATAACATTTCCCCTGATTTTTAGCTGAGCGCATGGCTGCCCTGCGTGATACCACATTTGCCAGCCTCCCTTGTGGCTGGACATAGCCATGTGGTTGTGGGCTGACCTGTCCCACCCGCTGGAGGATAGATGTGTTGGGGGCTATCTCGGACAGCCCCCGGGGAGCCGCGCACCATGCAGCCGCGCGGGGAGCCGCGCACCAGGGACACCAGGCTGCGCTGCTCACATCCAGGCTGCTGTGGGAGGAGTTACACTTGCACCTTATTTAAATCATTCTTATCCCAGCTCTCTGTTCCTACACAGGATCTAGGCACCCACTGCTCCCCCAGCTGTCTACTTTCTCTCTCCAAGTTCTCTTCCTCTGTGGCATCTTCCACAACTGGTGCATCATCTGCCTTCCTCCCCCAGCCCCTGTCCAACCAGATTATCAACTCCAAGAGGGCAGGGACATCACCAAACCCACAGCTAAACAAGGAAGCTGGCCAAGGGCCTGGGGCAAGAAGCCCAATGTGTGCAGACAAGGTCCCTGCTTTGGGGGCACAGTCAGCAAGACAACAAATCAACAAGATCGGTTCAGATGGCGGGAAAGGCATAAAGGGAACGAAGCAGCCTAAGGGATGGAGCGTGGTGACGAGGGACCGGGTGTATTTGACTGCGTGGTCAGGGAAGGCCTCCCTGGCGAGGTGGCATTCAAGATGAGCCCAGGAGGACCAGAACGAGCTCACCATTGGAGATCTGGGGAGTGTTCCAGGCAGAGGGGACAGCAAGAGCAAAGGCCCTGAGATAGTAATGAACAGGTGTGCTTAAAGAGCAGGAAGGCAACCAGTGTGGCCTGGGGCAGAGAGACAGAGAAGCGGCCAGCGGGGCTGGATCCTGTGGGCCTTGTGGGCCGTGATAAGGGGAGAACCAGGGGCAGCCATGGCAGGTGTTAAGCAGGAGAGGATGACCTGGTTCTCTTTATATCAGATCCCTTTGGCTTCCTGGGGCCGGGTGGGAGTGGGGGTGGGGGTAGAGGGCAGGGGTAAAAGCAGAAGACCACCTGGGAGGCCTTTACGTGTGTGCAGTCAGGGGTGCCGGATGCCTGGACTAAGCAGTCACAGAGGTGATGGACAGAAAGGGCTGGTGTGAGAGCTATTTCACAGGCAAATCTGACGAGTCACGGTCATTGTCTTAGCAGACCTGGAAATTAGAATTCAAGTGCACATTGGTTAATTGGGAGTGGACCCCAGAAAGCAAGGAAGTGAAGGAAGACAGGGAAGGAAAGGAAGTGAATGGAAGGAGTGAAGATCAAGTCGGGCAACCCGGCTTCAATCCCACTGGGAAGTCTGGAGACAGAGTCATCCCACCCAAGGGGCGAGGAAGCTGCGGGCTTATCCACAACTCCCAGTATCATCCTGGGACGGGGCGAGGAGGAGGTGTGTTAACTTACCAGCACTCCCAGCCTGCCCGGTGGGTGGCTGGAGCCCTGGGTTCTGCACAGCAAGTACCTGAATGATGAACACCAAATGGTATGGGCAGGGCACCCACTGACAGAGCCGGAGAAATGGCAGGACGGAGAGACTTGGGACTGGATGCCTTTGCCAAGAATTCTCAGGAGCTGAACTGGTCAGAAGTCACGAGCGATTGGTGGGGGACCATTGAGGCCCAGGTAGGGACTGGGATTAAGGGGCTGAGGAAGATCAGAAGGTTGGTGCCTATCGTTTCCTCCTCAGCCCAGTTTTGGCGGAGCTGGCTGAGAAGGAGGTGGCTGAGGACTCTGTAGGCTGGGGGAGGCTGGGGGTCCCGAGGATCCTTAGGGCTGGGAGTCAGACACCAGAGAAGACAGTGGGGAACTCTGGGAACCAGGGCTCGGAAGCTAGAGGCAGCCAGATCTGTGTTCTCTCCGTGTGACTCTCTGGGGCCTCCATTTCCCCACCTGTGAAATGGGTCGTTATGGGAACTAAGGACAGAGTGTGGAAGGACCCAGAACTCTAGCCTTTCTAAGGCCGGTGTCTGATCTTGTCCCTCCCCAGTCCTCCTCAAGGGCGGCAGCTCCTACTTCCTCTCTTCCCACCCACCCCCAGCCACCCGCCCCCTCCCCATCTCCTTGGGAATACACTCAGACAAGGCCACGCCTGCCCCAATCCCACCACCCTTGCCACTGCTCCGCTCCCCTTCCTGCACACCCCCTCGCTCCCTCCATCCTAGCCACTCTACCTCCCTTCACTGCCTTGACCCCAAGTTCATTCCCACCTCCGACCCTTTGCATCTGCTGTTCCCTCTGCCTGGAATGCTCTCCCCAGATCTCCACACAACTCGCTCCCTCACTTCATTCAGGTCTCCGGCCAGTGTCACCTCTCAGAGAAGCTCTCCCTGACTACCCCTTGTCGCTCTCTGCCTCCTCACGCCACTCATTTTCTTCATAGCACTCGCCCTCTCCCCTGCTGGACTGTAAGCCCCAGGAGGACGGGATCTGGACCTGTCATGTTGTTGGTTGAGTCCTCAGCGTGTGGACCAGTGCTCAGTAAATATTTGTTGAATAAATGAATGTTTAACTTCTGGGAGTTGTTTAAGACTCAGTTCAGATATCAGCTCTTGCAGGCCTCCTTCCAGCACCTTCCCGGGGTCTCCACCACCCCTGCAACATACCTGCACTTTAGAATTTATCCAATTTTGTTGTAATTGCCTGCTTTCCCTCTCTGCTCCCCACCAGGCCATGAGACCTTGTGTCTTTAACTCTCACCGCTCCCTGGCACACAGTTGGTGTTAGGTAATGAATGAATGAATCAATCAATCAATTATCCAACTACTAAAGGTTGGAATCAAGACAGGGGATATGGGTCAAGAAAACTTGGTGGCCCAGTGTCCCTCACTGCACTTCATGTGAAGTAATTTTTCTATCCCTAAAAGCGGCACATAATAGGGCTGCATGAAATATTTTTTGAACAAATAGTAATAGCTAACACTTATTAGGCACTTACGATGTGCCAGGCACAGTTCTAAGTGCTTTGCAGGTATTAACTCATTTAATCCTCACAATAACTTGATTACCATCCCCACTTTACAGATGAGGAAACTGAGGCACAGAGGAGTTCAGCAACTTGCCCAAGGTTACATGAGTAGTAAGTAATAGAATCAGGACTTGAACCCAGGCAGTTGGATGCCAGCCTCCATGTGTCACCAAGCTCTACCGCCTCTCAGCTGACACACAATGGATATAAATAATAATGGTGGCATCACCTGCTATAATTTGCACCTTCCCAGGGTCAGCACTTGTCTGCGTGCTCTGCAGTTATCTGTTGATCTCCAGAGTCCTCCTTGGGCATGTATTATCTCCATTTCATAGATGAGAAAAGTGAGGCTCAGACTTAAGGGTGCACAGAAAGTAAGAGGCTCTGGCTCTCAGCTCCTCCCAGAGTGGGAAGTTCAGAGGCCTGAACCTTGGCTTTTTCCTCCACCTTTCTGCACTCAGTTCTCCCTCATCTTCCCAGAGCCAAGGCTGGTCCCAGCACCCCTGCCCCCAGCCCACCAGAGACCTGCTGCCCCCAACTGTGCAAAACTTCTCTTTGTCCTTCCCTTCTCTCCCCCAGCCAATTACTGAGAGATCAACTTGATTGTGAACATGTTTTAGAAATATTTTCACTATTGTTTGAAACATTTTCCCTTTATTTGAAAACGTGTTACAACTTCAACCGCAGGAACAAGAAAAACCCTGTCCTAGCAGACAATGGCTGTGAGTGTAAAACCAGGAACGACTGTATTAAATAATCAGAACTGAAAACTACCCAAACAATAGAACTCCTCAGAGTTCTGGCATCAGGAGGACTTGGGTCTTTGAGGCTGCCCCCAGGTGGGGTTTACAGGGTTTGCAAACACAGGAGAGGATATGGGGATCTTGCCTCCAGTAATAGGTTGTAAATCCTGCTCTGATGCCTGCACCTTCTCCAAAGGGTGCTGAGAGCAGTTTTCTTTTCCACCCTTTTCTGGGAGATGGACTGAAGCCTGGGGAAGATGGGAAATTGGATTCACACAGCAGATCCAGGATGAGGCTAGATCTGGAGTCCCAGGTTAGAGACCCCACTGGGGGCTCTGTCTGGAGCCAAAGCAGGGGGTCAGTGTGAAACCAAGATCATAAGTCAGTATGGGGCCCGGGGTATGACTCAGTCTACAAGAAGGATCAGGGCTCAGCGTGTCACAGGATCAGGCTCAGTCGGAGGCTGGAAACTGTGAAACAACATTCAAGGTTCTGACCAAATCCACGATGGTAGCTTAGTCTGGGACTCAGTCCATAATCAAGAATGGGGTCAGGGCTTCCCTGGTGGCACACTGGTTAAGAATCCACCTGTCAATGCAGGGGACACGGGTTCAAGCCCTGATCCGGGAAGATCCCACATGCCACGGAGCAACTAAGCCCGTGCGCCACAGCTACTGAGCCTGCGCTCTAGAGCCCACGAACCACAACTACTGAGCCTGCGAGCCACAACTACTGAAGCCCGTGTGCCTAGAGCCCGTGCTCCTCAACAAGAGAAACCACTGCAATGAGAAGCCCGCGCACCACAACGAGGAGTAGCCCCCGCTCGCCACAACTAGAGAAGAGCGCGTGCGCAGCATCGGAGACCCAATGCAGCCAAAAATAAACAAATAAAATAAATAAATTTATTTAAAAAAAAATAAAGAATGGGGTCAAAGCCCCACCTGGGACGAGGATTATGATTCAGTCTAAGATCAGGGTCAAGTATCGGTGTGTGATGAAGGACCAAGGCTCAGTCTATGATGAGAGAATCAGGGTTCAATGTTACGACCAGGATCAGGATTCATCTTGGGTCCCTGAATGACCAAATAGGAGTCTATCACTTCCTGAGACCTTGGGTGAGTCAGTCCACCTACGAGGCCTCACTTTCCTCTTCTGTAACCTGGGCTAACCATAACCTGTGTTCTGAATCCTTCCATAGTTAAATGTCAGGCCAGATGAAATAGTAGATGTCAGCAAGCTTTGCAAACTGTAGGGCACTGGGCAGATGTTTATATAAACACCCCAGAGGAAACCCCAAACAAGGCTTATTGTGGAAAAATCTAAATGTCACTAAGCCTCCTACTCCATCTTCTATCCCACTTTCTCTTCTGTCTGTAAAACTAATAATAGCTAACAGTTACACAGCATGGCCTTGTGCCAGGCACTGTTTTAAGAGCTTCATGTATATTTAATCTAATCCTCAAACAACCCTAAGAAGTAGGTATTAATATCATCCCTATTTTCAGAGGAGGAAACTGAGGCAGAAATAAGTAATTTGCTTAAAGTCACACTTAATACACAGGAAATCTCTGGTTCAAACGCAGGCAGTTTGGCTCCCAAGTCTATGCTGTGTATAGGAACTAGGGTAGGGGATGAGTCTGGGGGATTCTTCATGGAACAGACAGACAGGGGTAAGAGATGCAGGTCAGCAAAAGGCCTAAGGATGACCCATGGCCCCCAGCAGCATGCCTGTGCCCAGGAGGCTGAGTCTCTCAGCAGACCCCACTCCTACACAGGGACCTAAAAGGCTGGGGGGAGGAGTTGGTGGGTGGCATTAAGGCATCTCTTTAAACTTGTTTGTTTATGGAAAGAAATTTCGGGCCAGCTGCTGAAAACCTGTATTTTATGGGTAATTTTTCAATTTATTTCACGCTGGTATTAAAAACAACAACCCAACCTACCACGGAGGCTGTGATTCCACTGGGGTTGGTGAGGGAGGGGTGGATGACTTGAAGTAGCTCCTTTGTTTGCCTGAGCATCCCAGGGCCAAGGCTGCTTGCCTTCCCTTGGGAAAAACCAAAGTGAAGAATGAAGACAGGGGTTGCAGAGGTTGTGATTTAAGAGGAGAACAAGACGAAGTCCGGTGGAGGAAGGTGGGGGGTTCAATGCCTCTCTTTTACAGATGATGAAACTGAGGTATAGACAATGGAAATTATTAGTGAAGATTTACTCTGGATTAGGCATTGCTTTTACCTGCACTACCTCAGAAGCAGTCAGGACAGAATTAGTAAAATACTGTCTTGGTTTGGGGTTGCTGAGAAGCAGACCCTGAGACACAGATTAGAGTTCAGGAAGTTTATCTGGGAATTGATCTTGAGAAACACAAGAATGAGAATAAGGAGTGAAACAGGACCGAAAGGCAGCCCATGAAGGATGGCTCATCAAGACAGTTACCACTGGGCACAATTTGAGCTCAACCGTGCTGGAGAGTTCTGGGAGACAGCATAGAACGTGCCTCAGGCTCTCTCACTTACTGAAGCAGGGAGTGGGGGTATTTGTCCATCACTGGGTATCTCCACTCTGCTAGTGAGTCTATTAGCAAAGTTTTTGTTTCAATTATTGTATTTTTCAGTTTTATAATTTCTTTTGGGTTCTTTTTTGTAACTTCTATTTCTTTGTTGAGATTTCCTTCTTCCATTTTTTTCAAAAGACTGTATAATTTCTTCTCAAAGGATTTTTTTTTTTGATGGCTGCTTTAAAATCCTTGTCAGATAATTCCAACATTGGAATCATCATGGTTTAGCATTGGCTGATTGTCTTTTCTCATTCATACTATGGTTTTCTGGTTCTTGGTATGACAGGTAATTTTCTGTATATCCTGGACATTTGGGCTATTATGTTGGAAAACTCCAGGTCCTATTTAAATCTTTCATTTTAGCATGCAGTCTCATGGTTTAGGTATAGCATATAATTTCTCACCTACTTTGGGGGCTGTAGTTGCAATGACCATTTGGTTTCCACAGCCCTTGCAATTCTCTTCTGACCTGCTTTGTTCTTCTGGTGTTACTGGGGTAGTATGATCCTAATACCGAAACCAGACAAAGACAGTACACAAAAATATATAGAGATCGATATCCTTCATGAATATAGCTGCAATAATCCTTAATAAAATATTGTCCAGTAGAATTCAGTAATATATAAAAAGAATCATAAACCATGGCCAAGTGGGGTTTATTCCAGGGTGGAAAGGCTGATTCAACATTCAAAAATCAATGAATGTACCATATCAACAGGCTAAAGAAAAATCACATGATTATATCAATAGATGCAAAGAAAGCATTTGACAAAATCCAACACCAATTCATGATAAAAACTCTCAGAAAAAAATAGCAATAGCAATAGCAGTAATAGAGAGGAACTTCCTCAACTTGATAAAAAGCGTCTACAGAAAATCTACAGCTAACATCATACTTAATGGTGAAAGACTGAATGCTTTCCCACTAAGATTGGGAACAAAGCAAGGATCACTCTTGTTCAGACAGTGCTGGAAGTTCTAGCCAATGCAGTAAGGCAGGAAAAGGAAATAAAAGGAACATAAATCAGAAAGAAAGAAATAATAACTTTTATTTTATTTGCAAGTGACATGATTGTCTATTTTGAAAAGCCCTAAACATCTTTTTAAAAGTACTCCTAGAATTAATAAGTGAGTTCAGCAATGTGGCAGGATAAAAGAGCAACACATAAAAATCAGTTGTATTAACCCAATCAAAGATGGGCAGAAGACCTAAACAGACATTTCTCCAAAGAAGACATACAGATGGCCAATAGGCACATGAAAAGCTGCTCAACATCCCTAATTATCAGAGACATGCAAATCAAAACTACAATGAGGTATCACCTCACACCAGTCAGAATGGCCATCATTAAAAAGTCTACAAACAATAAATGCTGGAGAGAGTGTGGAGAAAAGAGAACCCTCCTACACTGTTAGTGGGAATGTAAGTTGGTGCAGCCACTATGGAAAACAGTATGGAGGTTCCTTTAAAAACTGAAAATAGAGTTACCATATGACCCAGCAGTTCCACTCCTGGGCATATGTCCAGAGAAAACTCTAATTCGAAAAGATACATGCACCCCAATGTTCATAGCAGCACTATTTACAATATCCAAGACATGGAAACAACCTAAATGTCCATCAACAGATGAATGGATAAAGAAGATGTGATATATATATATCTGAATTTGCCATAAAAAAGAATGAAATAATGCTATTTGCAGCAAACATGGATGGACCTAGATTTTATCATACTAAGTGAAGTAAGTCAGACAGAGAAAGAGAAATATCATATGATATCACTTATATGCGAAATCTAAAATATGATACAAATGAACGAACTTACAAAACATAAACAGACTCACAGACATAGAAAACAAAACTTATGGTTACCAAAGGGGAAATGGGGGTGGGAGGGATAAATTAGGAGTTTGGGATTAGCAGATACAAACTACTATATATAAAACAGATAAACAGCAAGGTCCTACTGTATAGCACAGGGAACTAAATTCAATATCTTATAATAACCTATAATAAAAAAGAATATGAAAAAGAATACATATATATAACTGAATCACTTTGCTGTACATCAGAAATTAACACAACATTGTAAGTCAACTATACTTCAGTTTTTTAAAAATCAGTTGCATTTCTATATACTAGGAATGAACACGTGAGGCAGCAAAACTAAAAATACAGTACCATTCACAATTGCTTTTTAAAAAAGGAAAAGAAATACTTAGGTGTAAATCTAATAAAACATATGCATATGCTGAAAATGACCAAACATTGATTTTTTTAAAAATCAAAGAAGATCTTAATAAACGGAGAGACATATCATGTTCATGGATTGGAAGATGCAACATAGTCAAGATGTCAATTCTCCCCAAATAGATATACATACTTAATGCAATTCTGATCAAATTCCCAACAAGATTTTTTGAAGACATAGACAAAATTACTATAGAATTTATATTGAAAGGCAAAGGAACTAGAATAGCTAAAACAGTTTTGAAAAAGAACAAAATGGGTAGGATCAGTCTACCCAATTTCAAGATTTCTTATGAAACTACCATAATCAAGACAATGTGGTACTGGCAGCCAGAACAACGCATAGTTCATGCAATAAAATGGATAACCTAGAAATAGATCCATACAAATATACCCAGTTAATTTTTGACAGAAGAGCAAAAGCAATTCAATGGAGGTAATACAGCCTTTTCAACAAATAATACTGGACTAACTGGACATCCACAGGCAAAAAAAGAACCTGACTTACACCTCACCCTTTATACAAAAATTAATTTGAAATAGATCATCGACTTAAATGTAAAACAATATAACTTCTAGAAAAAAATAGGAGAAAATAGTTGAGACTTGGGACCAGGCAAATGTTCTTAGATTTAACACCAAAATCATGATCCATAAAAGGAAAAATTGATAAAGTGGACCTCATCAAAAGTAAAACCTCTGCTCTATGAAAGACACTGGTTAGAGAATGAAAGGACAAATTATGGACTAGGAGAAAATATTAGCAAATAACATATAGAATAAAGAAGTCTTAAAATGCAACAATAAAAAAATCTAATTAAAAATGTGCAGAAAGACATGCACAGACGTTTTTGCCGAAGAGGATACACAGAAACTTGTGTACAAACGTCCACAGTTGCTTTAGATTTAATAACCAAAAACTTGAAATTATTCAAATGCCTTTTGGTGGATGAATGGTTAAACAAACTATAATACATCCATATCATGGAATACCACTCCGCAATAAAAAGCAACTATTAATACATGCAATAACTTGGACACATCTCAAGGAAATTATGCTAAGTGAAGAAAGACAGTCTCAAAAGGACACATACTGCATGATTCTATTATATAACATAAGTGTAACAACATAATTATAGAAATGGAGAACAGATTAGTGGCTGTTAGGGGTTAGGGTGGAGGGGAGGGAGTGGGTGGGGTCCTAAAGGAAAGCACAAGAGCGCGAGTCTTGTCATGGTCCAGTTAGGCATCTTGATGTGGTAATGGCTACATGAAACTATACATGAGATAAAATTGCATCCCAGGAAACTCTTCAATCCCTGGCAAACCAGGAGAGTTGGTCACTCTAGCAGAGGCCATCCAGCAGCCCCTGTAGCTCTGAGGAGGAGTTTGGGCTTCACCTGGAAGAAAAGCCAGGTCCTCTGGCTGCTTAAGAAGAAGAGCTTGTAGGGGCCAGAACTGCCACAGCCAGGAGCTACTACATCAATGGGGCCAGAGTGGCAGACCGGCCAGATGTTCACCAAATGTTTGTTTTCCCCCGAGCACATGGCTAGACTATATTTCCCAGCCACCTTTGCAGACAGATGTGGCACGTGACTGAGTAATGGCCAGTGAGATGTGGGGGGACATGATCTTCGCCTCCAATATGTGGTCCTCCATGCCCTGCCCCTTCCTCAGTGAGCTTTAAGCCATGTACCAGAGAGCAGAGCACAAGCTGGAAGGAACCTCGGTCCTGGCTATCCCACAGAGAAGGATCTGCTGGTCAGGAACACGCACTGTGAACATAACGCATTGCAGCCATTATACCCATCTTCATTTATTTGTGACAGTGTCCAGTGGTTCCTTAACTGATGGCCCCTGGCGTGTACACCTCCTATTCTGCCATCGGCACCACTGGTCTTGATGTCCTCCCTGTGTACCTATGTTGGGGGAAGGCGACTGGATGGCAGGCTGGGATTCCCAGACAGCCCTCTACAGCTACAGAGAACCCAAGACCCTCTGAGCAGCTCAAGGTTTGGTGGGGGCCTGAGTTCTGGCTCTTAGAACCCTGGAAATACCAAATTCTGAAAGGATTGGAAGGGCCCCTGGAGAACACAAAATCCCATCCGTACCAATGAATGAATGGGGAAACTGAGGCCCTGAGAGAGAATAGGAGGTAGTTGACGTCCCACAATGAATGAAGGGATGAGTGAACATTCATTCATTCTTTTATTCATTCCACAGATATTTATTTAGGACTTTATGTGTCAGGCACAAGGATAAAACAGAAGATTCCTGCCCTCATGGAATTCACAAACAGGCAAATTACAAACAGGAACAGGCCTGGTGGTGCTCGGTACTATGGACAACAAAGCAGGACCAGGGAATAAAGGGCCCAGGCATCTATTTTGTCTGGAGTGATCAGGGAGGGCCCCTCAGAGGAGGTGACCTTGAGTGGAGACAGGCCCTGAGGATATGTGAGGAAGGATTTTCCAAGCAGAGGTAACAGCAAAAAGCCCTGCTGGGGACACATGGCAGAGTTTGAGAAGCAGAAGGCCGGGGGCGGGGGCGGGGGGTGGCGGTGTAGGTGGAGCAGAGGGAGTGGGGGGGAGAAGAGGCGAGAGGCTACAGGCTGCGGAGCTCTGTGGCTACTAAGTGGCCCCAGCCTCTGCCTGACTCCCATGCACCCTGCCCTGCCCCAGCCCTGCTCACCTGGGGGATGGCCTGCTCTGGACTCTGGAGACTTCAGGACCGGTGGTGGCTGGGTAGGGACTGACTTTCAAACTTCTTAAAGTTTGAACTTCTAGGGTCATCTCATTTCTCCAAGTACCCAAATTCCATGTATAAGCTGGGAGACTCCTGCATCTGGAGAACTCATTCATTCATTCATTCTACAAACATGTTGCATACCTGCTCTGTGTCCAGCACGAGCTAGGCTCCAGGCATCCCAATATGACCTCATCTCTGGCCTTAAAGAGTTGACAGTTCAGAGGAAGGGACAGACAAATCCATAGTTACCACCTGCTGTGATACAAGCTGTAATAAAGAGATTGTGGGAGCCCAGAGGAGACACTGGACCTGGCCTGAGAATCAGGTAAGGCTTTCTGGATGAGGGGCTATTCAGGACTGGGTCCTGAATGAGTCAGTGGGGATGGGGATGGCATGTAGACCAACATCCCATGGAGAGGCCACTAATGAAAGGCTCAGAGGTGTGAGAGGTGTCTGTGAAATACTGCAAGGAGTTGAGATCTGGGATTAAGGGGGTGAAAGGTGGAGTAGAGGGGAAGACAGAGATCAAAGAAGTCAGAACAAGAGGGCTTTGTAGGGTCTGGTGGATGGGGACCATGCTGGGACACCTGGGTGCCCATCCCACCTCTGCCTTAGACTTGTTGGGCTGCCTGAGCTAGGCACCTCCAATCCCGAGGTCTCAGTAGCCCCATCTGTGGAATAGAGCCATTTTGGGGGGGTGGCTCTGACATTCCACCAAGACCCCTAGGATGTTGTTTGTCAGTATTCGTGGAGCCCTACAGAAGAAGAACAGCCAGGGCAGAGTTGCCTCACTCTCTGTGTTTCCCTCCCCCGACATGCCCTCAAATGTCTTCATTATACTGGGGGCCTTACTAAGGATGAGGACAAGGGGCTGGAGAAGGAGATGCCGGCATTTACCTTCCTTTTTTTTTTTTTTTTTATCAAACTACACACACAGGATAAAGGAAGGATAATTGGTCAGCAAGAGGCTGTCAAGAGTAAGTTCCTCTGTGCCCCAAGCAGTGGCTAAAAGGGTGGACACTGGACCCAGACAAACCACTGATCTGCTGTGTGGCCTTAGGCAAGTCACTTGGCCTCTCTGAGCTTCCCTTTCCTCCCCTGTAAAGTGGAGCTAATCAGAATAGAACCTCGCTGGGTTGTTTTGAAGATTATATCATGTGTAAAGTGCTTAGAACACCACCAAGCACGTAGGCCTCAAAGTGATAGGCAGTATTATTCTTACTCTTACTGTTTTTAGTGGGCAAGGTGGCCGGAGGCAGGAGTGCACCGTTTGTTGGGGAGAAGGAGGGATTTGGCTCTGAAAGCGTTAAAATTGTACCAGCTGCTCCCATCCTGTAGACAAGGCTGGAGGAAACACAGTTCAGGTCCTGGGCCCCTTCACTGGCTAATTTATCAGGTGCTGGTCACTTCGGGGCTTAGGAGAAAGAGGAAACAGAGAAAGCGGAAAAAGAAAATCCGAGGCGGAGAGTGGGGTGGAGGGAGATGCTGAGAGGAGGGGGTCACTTGGCGTCCGCGCGTCTGTACCTCTGTGTGTGGCGTGGAGGGCCGTACCTGTGTATGCCACGGGACAGTGCCGGGCGCGGGAACGACGCCAGAGCGCGCACGGCGTGACAGACCGACCTGGCCGGGCGACCCCCTCCAACCCCACCGCGCGCCTTCCCCAAGCTGGTTAATGCACCGCCCCCGCCTCGCTGGCTCCTCCCCGCCCGCCCCTCCCAGCCCCGCCGACGCCCTCTCTAGACCTGGAGGTCGGCCCCTGGGCTGACTGCAGGTCCCTGGCGGCGGGACCGACCCCACACTCGCGGATGCTCCCGGCGCGCCCCGAGCAGCCCCCGCGCCCTCTTGTGCCGCCGCCGCCGGTAGCCGCTGGGCCGTCGGGCCTCCCAGGGAGCCCCGCGCCCCCGCCCAGACCAGGCTGCCCAGATGCGGGCGCCACTCTGCCTGTTGCTGCTCGTCGCCCACGCCGTGGACATGCTCCCCCTGAACCGAAGGAAGAAGCAAGGTACGAGGGGCAGCCGGCAGGGTGGCCGGGAAGACGCCGCGGGATAGTCAGGGGGGTCGCCCTTGGGGCATCTGCCTGCTGCCCGACGCCCGGGGCTGTTAACTCTTCCAGACTGCTGTCAATCTCACTTTACAGATGGGGAAACTGAGGCCCCAGGGCAGCCGTGGGGCAAGCTGGACCCAGAGGCTCTCCAGGGAGGGAAGGAGCTGCCAGGGCTCTCTCATTGCCCCCGCTCCCTATAATCACAGCATTGCTGGGCGAGGGGCGGGGGAGTGACTTTTGCAGAGACAGGAAGCCTCAGGTGGCAGGCTAGAGGTCACAGGGCCTAGGGGACAGAGTTAGTGGCTCAGAAATCATCCCAAGCATGCATACTGAGCCAGGAGTGACATAAGGAGCCCTGAGCTGGGAGTCCAGATGCCCCGGTCTCAGCCCCATTACAGACCCTGATCCCCCACATCACTTTCAAGAAGCCAGTAATCTTTGGTGGGTTCCCCTCTGGTGAGGGCATGAGCTGCATGAGCTCAGAGAGACCTGAGTTTGAAGACATTTATTCTGGGATGACCTGGAAGACGTCCAGCCCCTCTAAGAGCCTCAGTTTTTCCATCTTGACCTCCTAGGGCCACTAGGAGGATGTACCAAGGTTCAGACCATAAATGTACCTGGGGCACAAAGCCAGGGGCCCCTTGCACTCTCACCTCGGGGGTCCTGTGCCACAGCCCCTCCCTGAAGGAGTCAAAACATCCTCAGGAGGTGGGTTTGAGGCTGTCCCTGCAGAGCCAGGGTTGGCAGAGCCTGGGGGACCGAGGAAGGTGATCAAGTCCCATACCTGAGCCGGCCGCCCTTTGGCCTCCGGATGGCAGTCTGAGAATCAACAGCCAGCCACTGTGCCCAGGGTTTTCTGCTCACGGAGGGAATCCCCACTACATCCTCATGACATAGGGCTTACCCCATTCTAAAATCCAGGTGCCAAGGCTCAGACAGGCTAAGTAACTTTGCCAAGTTGACCAGCAGGTGAATGAAGACCCTGTGTCTTCTTTCCTTGCAGCTCTGGTGTGAAGTCTGAGCTTGGCTACATGGGAAAGAGAATGAGAGTCTTCCCTCTGGGGGATTCTAGTCCACCTGAGTGAAAAAGCCCTAAATAGACACAGTTACTCCTGGAGTGAAACAGGAGGCAGAGAGAGGCTGTGGGAGAATTGGGGGTGGGATCGGGTGGGACAGAGAGACTGTGGCCTGAAGGACTTCAGCTCCAGGTGTGACTGGATGGAGGGATCCAGGGAGAGGGGAGGTGGGTGGGCTTCACATGAGCTGGGGGCCTTCTGGGACCTCATGGGGACACTGCTCTGTGAATGGCCCTTGTATAGTAGTTCCAGTCATGGGCTCTGGAGTCAGTCTGCCTTGTTCAAATCCCTGCTTCCCCAGTTACCAGCTGAGTGACCTTGGGGAAGTCACTTTGCCTCTCTGAGCCTCAGTTTACCCATCTGACGGTCTTTTAGAAGCTCTCTATGATCTTTCTCAGTTCTTAAAAAGACCAAAAAAATAGATTAAATAAAAGCTATCTCCTCAGCGACTCCTCTTTAAAATAGGAATAATAATCTTCAGTATCCAACTCACAGGGCAGATGTGGGTAAGACTGAATGAGTTAGTGTGTATGTTACACGAGTAGCCAAGTACAAGTCATTCTCCTTTTCTGTCCATTGCGTCCTTTGCCTCTCATAACAGCCTAGTGGGGCTGGGGGGATGCTTATTTCCTAGACAAGGAAACTGAGATTCAGAGAGGAAAATTGATTTGTCCAGCGTTGCACAGAGGGTTAGTAGCAAAGCAGGCTTGAATCTCAATCCGTCTGACATGACGCTGAGAAGATATCTCCTGAGCTGTGTTGGTCTTCTCTTCTCAGAGCCTCACTTTCCCCATCTGAAGAGGAGCCGGTTTAGAAGATCTTTAAGATGCTTTAAGATCTAAAGATGCTAAAGATCTTTAAGATCTTTAAGATGCTTCTCAGTCAGTTCTGAAAGACACACACACACAAAGAATAAAGAAAAAGAAAACTTTAAGTCCCTCCCCCCATCCCCAGTTGCTCAGTGAGGTCGGGCATGGCTGCGCCTTACATAGCCACCATTTGGTGAGGGGGCTATTGGCACCCCTCCCCACGGTAGGTGATCTCTTGCATCTGGGACACATGCATGTCCAGCGCAGCGTCTTCAGAAAGAGGCTTGTGGCTCCATTTATCAGTCAGGTGCAATGGAGATAGCCTTGGATTTGAGTCCAACCGCCAACCCCTTTGGGTAAGTGGATTCCGCACCACCACCTGCCCGCTGCCCACAGCCTTGGTTTCCCCATTGGCACTGGGGTGGAGGTGGAGGGGTAGCAGAAGGCTTCCTGTAGCATCTTCTGCAAGGTGGTCATAGGAGTCCTGGCCAAATAGGTATGAGAGATGCTGGCTTTAGCAGATTTCTTAACTGTGGGACTTATCAGAGGATTCATAGTGAAGAGGCTGAGGATAGAGAGTGGGACCTTTCCCAAACCAGTTACAGATTAGAGACCATTTTTCGTAAGACAGCTGCTTGGAAAATTGCACATGAGATCCCTGAGGGTCTTACCAGATTTGACATTCTGGTCTAACTTTGGCAGGAGAATGTGTTCTGAAGGCACCTGGGTATTGGCAGTGTCTTTTCTTTCCTTTCCTTTCCTTTTCTTTTCTTTTCTTTTTTCTCCCTCCCTTCCCCCTTCCTTCCTTCCTCCCTTCCTTCCTTCCTTCCTCCCTTCCTTTCTCTCCCTCTCTTCCCCTTGTTCATTCAACAAGCATTACAGGGCAGACCGTGCGCCAGGCTCTGTGCTGGGAACTTTGGGAGTGCCAAGGTGAACAGACCTGGGGCCTGTCCTTGAGGAGCTGCCAGTGTGGAGGGATGCCCTTCCTTGGCCCTCTCCTACCTCCCCTGCGTGCCCGAGTTCTTGGCCCAGCCTTTGGCCTACTCTGCAAGGTCAAGAGGAACGCTCGCTGGGCCCAGCAGCCACCCAGGCTGAGCTGTCACCCTCGGGGCCTGGTTCCCACAGACCCATGCTTCCTCAAGCTCCAGCATCACTGTTTTTTGATGAAACCTAATTTTTCTGTTTCCAAGACAAGAAAGACTAAAAGAAAAGGCTTGAGAACGGTTCTTGGATCTCAAGTGACTCTTACAAAACAACATGTTGATTAATTAAGTATAAATGAATCAGAACCAGATGAGGACGTTTCTCTTGAAACATGCTGGGGTGTCCCCGCAATAGGACAGTCGGGCAGGGTGAGGGGGCCCTGGTCTGTACTCCTACCTCAATACGGAGCTTCATTTAGGCAATGAGGAGAGGACAGGCCGTGACTGACTTTCCCAGCGTCCAAGGCCTTCTGGGGAGGGGGCTTGGTGGAAGCAACTGTCACCCACATTCACATGGTGCCTTTAGATCCTTCTAGACCTGAGGCAGCAAAGGGCAGAGGGAGGAGCTCTGAAATTCAGGGCCCTCTCCTTCCCCGGATGTGTGATTTGGGGCAGTCCACGTACCTTCTGCATTGGTTCCACGTCTGTGAAATGGGAACAGTTGTACCTACCTCTTTGGTGTTTGGGACGATTCACCACAGTCCCGGAGGGAAGGTGTCCAAAGGCATAGAGTAGGTGCTTCCTGAGGACTCAGCCACTTCCCCCTCCCATTTTACGGCAGAGCCGGATGCTCCCTGGGCTGGGGGAGGGGAGTTTCATGCAGGTTGAATCTCACCTCTGCCCTTCTCCCCTCTCTGAGCCTCTTTTTCTTTATCTGTAAAAGGACTGTGGCAGCGCCCACTCCAGAGTCCTGTTAGGGGGACTGAATATAATAATTCTCTGTAAACTGAAAAGCCCTATGCGGATGGCCAGGCCAGCAGCACCGTCCCCTGTACACAGACAGAGAAGCTGAGACACAGCAAGCAAGTACCTGAGGCAGGGGTGGCGATCGGGGACGACCCAGGTTTCTAGTCTCCAGGTCAGGGCCATGGCTGGGCCCAGAACAAGGTGTGTCCCACAGACCACCCCACCCCTGCCCAGCCACCAGAGGAGACCCTTGAGGCCACTTGGGGCCAGCCACGTGCCGGGAGCTCTGCATATGGGTTTCGACATCTGACTGACTATGGCGCTACCTGTGTTACACCTGTTTCCTAGACAAGGGGTCTGAGGCCCCAAAAGGGGCAGGGACCTGCCCAGGAACTCCCAGAAGCCGAGCTGGTACGTGGACCCAGAGTTTTGGAGGCTCCAAAGCCTGTGCATAGAAAAATAAATGAATTCTGCTAGAGACTTGCCAGCGGCTGCAAGGAGGAGGCATCTGAGAAGAGCCTATCAGAGGGCTGCAGAGGTGGCAGCAGCATAGGAGCTGGGGACTCTGGCAGGAGGAGGGGAGGGTCTGGCCGGATGGGAAGGGCCGAAGGGGCTGTGTGGCAGAGGGGGTGGAGGTCCGATGGCAGACAGGCCAGAGCCCAGCATCTCCTAGGGATGTCGGGAATGGATCCATCAGAAAAACTGACATGGACAGGATCCCTCAGTGCAGCCCAGAGAGGCTGGTCGGCGGCAGTCCTGGGCTCAGCTGAGGAATCTGACACTCAGAGGTGGGACATTACTGGCTGAGGTGTCACAGGATAAGGGGACCTTCTTCCCTTTGTTCCCCTGCCTCCTCTAGTCCATCTGTCAGTCCACTGTCTCTTCAGCCATCTTTCCATCCTTTCATCTAGTGAAAAAACTGAAGCTCACGTCGATGCAGAGTTTTTCCATCAGCAGATGAGGGAGATGAATTTAGTAAGTGCAGCTAGCGTTTAGAATGCCGAAATGGAGTAGAATGGATAAAACAGAACAGAATGGTATAGAGTAGAATAAAATAGAGTGGGGTCGGCAAACTGTTTTTGCAAGAGGCCAGATAGTTACTCTTCTAGACTTCATGGGACATATTCTTCCTGTTTTGTTTTGTTTTTTCACAAGCCTTTAAAAATATTAAACCATTCTTAACCTACAGGCCATACAAAAAGAGGCCATAGCCCAAAGTTAGCCCATGGACCATGGTTTGCCAGCCCCCTTTTTAGAAGATATCAGAGTGCATTGCAAGTGTTAAGATTAATTATCATTTTGAGAAATGGGTTTCGGCTTACATATGTATGTGAATGTATGAGTGGATGCATGTGTGTGCATATGGATGTGGGTGTGTGTGAGTGTGTGAATGAGTGTGTGTGTACTCTGTGTACTGTGTGTGAACTGATGTAAAAATGTAATTTTTACCATTCCCCCAAAAGTGCGGAACTTTTGGCCGAGCCCAATGCAGTGCTCCTGACAGCTCCGAGAGGCGGGTTCTAGGGGATCCCAGTATTGCAGATGGGGAGACGAAGGCCCCATGGGTCACACAGCCGTAGGCGTGTGAACCCAGAGAGTCTGGCTCTGGAGCCCCAAACAGGACACCGAATTGCCTTTATAAGTGGCAACTGCCCTCGACACATTTTGCAAACCTCTGTTTCTTATGCTTGTTTCTAACGGCCCAGGACCTGGCAGCCACATCCTTCCCAAGGTGTTTTCTTTTCCCAAGGTAGATTTTAGCCCTAGGACCCATTGGGGGCCTAAATATCCCTCCTGCATTAGACACCCTCAAGCAGCCAGTGAGCGCCGGACATTGCATGTTCCTTTCTCATCGACCCTCCCCCAACCCTGCCAGGTGGATGTGGTTGCCCCTCTTCCTTTACAGAAGAAGCAGGCTTGTCCAAGGTCACATAGCCAGTGTTCCTGATTCCAGAACCACAGGAGCAAATCCCGCCTACTATAGACTACTCCAGAAAGTCCACCTAATGCTGCCATTCACCACCCTGTCATTTATATAGCACTTTATTGTTTGCAGAGCAGTTCAACTTTCATTTTCTCTCTGGAGTTCTGGAGAAGGTAGAATAATGGAATGTTAGGACTGAAAAGGCCAGTTGAGACCTTTGAGACCCACGCTTGTAAAAATGGAGCCGCAAGTGAGGAAGTACCTCACCCAGCATCCCCCAGCCAGGAGTGGAGGTGAGGATGCAGGAAAGCGAACGGGGGAGGTGAGGGTGGCCTTGGATAGGCAGAGGAAGGCAGCTTACTCCGGGGCCTGGAATCTGGTTTAGAGCTTCTCAGCGCCTCAGTTTCCCCTGTGTGACTTGGCCATACTCAGTCTGCTTTGCCTTTCTCCCAGGCCTAGAAGAAATGCTAGATGAGAGGATGGACCAAGAGGGCTTTCACAGCTTGAAGGCTGTCTGCAGAGGTTTCTTAATAACCAGAGGCCAGCCTGTGGTCCAGGAGCCTCATAAGGGCCTCCAGAGTTACCTGAGTGCCACATGGGGTCTGTGGCCTGCCTGTGTGGTTCCATAAGAGGGACCTGGTGGAGGCCTGGGCCCCACACAGAATCACCATGGCCTGGAGGGCAGTCCTTCCATCAGAGCCTCAGGCTGTGGACACTGTCAGGACGTAGATCAGCCCCAGACCCTGTGGACACCCAGGAGCACATGCCTCACGTATATATCCACACGCATATATGTTCCTAAAAACATTTATTTGTTTTTTTTAAAGTACTTAATTTTCACTGGCACCAAAGGTTTAGAAAAGTCTCTTTCTGATTTGGTTTTATGGTTGAGCATTTACTCTATGCCAGATGTTACCTGTGTTGTTTTATTTTATTTGTCAATGTCAGGTACTATGCATATAAACTGACTAAATTCTCCTAATAAACCTGTGATGTGGGTACTATTATCATCCCTGTTTTACATATGAGAAAACCGAGGCACAGAGGGGTTAAGTGACTTTCCCCAGGACACACAGCCAAGTTCAAATCCTTCCTAGTCCCAGAGCCAAGCTCCAACTACTGAGCTCAGTTGCCTCCCACCCTTATTTAGTCCTCACGTCAACTTGCGAAGGGACTGTTATTATCCACATTTTACAGAAGAGGAAACTGAATTAAGAAGAGAGGAGCATTAGTTGAAGTATGTGAAACTGCCATTTCTGTAGGTTGAAAACAGCCAAATATTAGCGATTTCATATGTTCCCAATAGCTTGGCAAGTAAGTTTGGCAAAGCCAGGATTTAAACCCAGACAATTGATTCCAAAGGTTGGGTGCATAGCCGTCCTGCCTGGCCTCCTCCCAATTCATCCAGGTGATAGCCCACGAGGTGATTTGATCCTTTTATTCTCCAGAGGCCCTCCAAGCATAGAGAGGGCAATCGACTTGCCAGGGTCACACAGCCAGGATGGGGAGAGGTTGGAATGTGCCCCCCAGGTCTCCATAGCCAGAACCTCCTTTTCTCAGCCCTGTGCAGTAGTCAGCGGCACTCGGGACACATGAGCCCTCAGCCCCACCCCTGGGGATTCCTCCAGGATCCCGAAGGGAATGGCTTGTTCCCATTGCCTGGGTGAAGCTCACTCATCTTGAGCACTGCTGCCTCAGGCTAGGCCACTACTGCCTGCCCCTGGGATGGTTTCTTGTAATGCCGTGTGACTCATAGAGCCCCTGCTCTGTGTCCCGTGGTGGGGACTCCTCTGTGCTGCTGTGGGTGGGGGGTTCTGTTTCAGCAGCTCAGAAGAAAGGCATTCTCAAGCCCGGGGGACCCAGACTACATAGGGAAACCACTCCCTTTCCCTGCAGCCTGACTGCAGTACCCACATCCGCAGGGGTGGAGACACCCAGAAAGGAATGTCACAACTGCCCTTCTGCAGCCTGCTCTGGTGTTGGCAGGCAGGCACAGCTGTCTCTAGCAAGTGCCAGATGAGCAGTGGGAGGCTGGCTGGCTGTCACGAAGGCCACGGCCTCTACTGCTCACCAGCTGAGTGACCTTGAGCAGGTCACCTCTCCTCTCTGGGCCTCAGTTGGCTAATTTGCAAAATGGGGCATGAAACGCATCCCTAGCACATAGTGAGTGCTCAGTTAGTGACTATGAAGAGTGTCCAGTGCCAGGCAGTGGGTGTGGGATTTGGGCTGTGACAGGCCTGGGCTCAGCTCCCAGCTCTGCTACTGCCGTGATTGGGTGAAAATATTTCACTCCTGAATCTCATTGTTGTCTATCAATACAATGGGGACGATAATAGCATCTACATCATAGGATTGCCTTGAAGGTCAAAATTGTGCGTATAACCCACCTGGGAGACAGTAGACGCTAATGAATGGTGATCACAGTAATGCGTCATGGGAAGGTTGGCTCCTTCTAGCATCCAGGACATTCCAGCCTGATGTCAGACATGCCCCCGCCTGTGTCTGAAAGTCCTCTGTAGACCTAACTCTCCAAAAGAAGGTTATTTTGGGGAGCCCGGATTCAGAGGATAGGGAGGTCCTAGGTGCTCTGTGTCTATGGCACAGTGACTCACCCTCTCTGAGCCTCTGTTCACTCCTCTGTGAAAGGGAACCTCAGAGAACAGCAGTGAGGATGGAAGGATGTGTGTGTGTGCGTGTGTTGCTGGCACATTATAAATGTATAAATGATGTGATGGCTGTTTGCGGATGAGGCCATGATGGGGCCTGACATCCTGCCCTCTGCCCATATGGCAGGCTGGAAAAACCCGGTCAAATGCTGTCTTTCAGACCCGATTTTCCTTCCTCCTCCCCTCTTGCCCCGCTTCTGACAGGCATCTGAGTCAATCAGACTTAATTCATAGCACATTATCAGCATCAGCCGAGCTGATAGTACTCTTGTATTATTTTATTTCTCTTTCCTTATTTTTTAAATGGTTACACATTGACAATTTTTAATTTTACTCAAAATTTATTTCACTTATTTAAAATTTTTTCATTTTTTATTTAAACATTTTAATTTTATTTTTAAAGTTTTAATTTTTATTAATTTTAATGTAGTTTATTTAAATTTACTTTAAAATGTATTTTTATTTTAGTCTTACATTTTATTTTTCTAAGTTTTTTATTTTATCATTTAGTTTTAAAATGCCATTTTATTTTAATTTTTTTATTAATTTTAGTTTTGCTTTTTTTGTTTGTTTGTTTGCGGTACGCGGGCCTCTCACTGTTGTGGCCTCTTCCGTTGCGGAGCACAGGCTCCGGACGCGCAGGCTCAGCGGCCATGGCTCACGGGCCCAGCCGCTCCGCGGCATGTGGGATCTTCCCGGACCGGGGCACGAACCCGTGTCCCCTGCATCGACAGGCGGACTCTCAACCACTGCGCCACCAGGGAAGCCCAATTTTAGTTATTTTTTATTTTAAATCTTTTAATTTTACTTTTTTGGGTTTTTTTATTTTAAAATTTTTATTGTATTTTTATGTGCCCACTTTTTTAATTGGGTTTCCTGGATTTTTCTTGTCAGTTTATAGGACTTCTTTGTATTACCTACATATTAATCCGCTGTTGGTTTTGACATGGAAGATATGTTTCTTCAATCTGATACCCAGCTGCTAACTTTGTATGTCCTTTGGAGAACAGAAATTGTTACTTATAATACTGTTCATGTGATCAATCCCTTGAAGGTTTTTTAGGTAGGAGGGCGTTGTTTCTGCCGTATGTTCTGAGCTTTTTGATTTTACAGAAAGTCCTCATAAGATGGTCTCATGAGAAGGGTGTGAGCCCCCGATTCTGTATCCCTTGAGCGGATCACCCTTCCCGCAAGTGATTCTTCCCTGACAAGTGTTGACAGTCCTGATGCAGCAGCCCTCAGCCCTTCCTGAGTACATTCCTGGAACTCAAATTCAGGTGACGCTTCTCTGTCCACCCTCATTCCTGGATGTCCCCTGAGTCATCGCATTTCAGCCAGCACATGTCTGCTGAACACTTGCTGTCAGCTGGCCCCTGTCCTTGGGGGCCCCAGACTGATGAAGGTGGCAGTCCCAATAGAGTGAATAGCAGAGGTGTCAGCTGGAGACCCCTGCCCCTGGGACAGGGGACGTTGGCTTGACGTCCTCCCTGAGAGCAGAGCATCCTCGCAGTGGCTGCCGTTCTCCCAGGGCTGCTTTGGCTGAATAGCTTCAGTTTGTAGACCATCTTATTCCCCTGCATCAATAACCCTCCCTCCAATCACCTTCCCCATTAAAAGAAAAAAAAAAAAACAGAGCACTCAGGACATTTCTGGGTAACAGACTTTATTAAAGGTCTGGGGATGCTGCTAAGGGCTCCATGGTTTCAGACTTAAGACCACTGGGTTGTTCCTGCAGCCTCCCCTCTTCTGTCTGATCCTGTGCACAGCTCGGGGCCCCTCTTTGGCCCTGAGAGACGTATGACTTTCAGTGGCACTTCTCTGCCTTTGGAGAGCCACTGGGCATTAGGCAGCAGGGAGGGGCTGAGAGGCCATCAGGGAGGCATGGCTCCCAGCAGTTAGGAGCTAGGACTCCGGTTTGCATCCCACCTGACTCTTCACTGTGGGTTCTTGGGTCAACCACTAACCCTAACCCTAACCCTAACATCTCTGAGCCTTCGTTTTCTCATGCATGAAAATGTGTAAATGTAGCCCAGCTTTTCAGGGCTGCGATGGGTTTGCAGTGATTTAACACAGGACCTGGTAGCTCAGGATCCTGCATGCTGCAGACGGCATCAGCCTGGCTCTGCCCATCTGCAGACCTGGTCCCTCAGAGGATCTACAGGAGCTCACAGAGACCAGCACCTCTGGCTGTGGCTGCTCACCTTGGTTCCAGCCCTTAATCCTGGCTTAACTGGCAAGAAGGATTATGGTTCCCATTTTGCACAAGAGGAAACTGGGATCCACTGACAGTGGTTGTAGAATTTCCAGGCCCTGCAAGCCTAGGTCCCTCCAGCTGGCTGGGTTTCGGTGTGGTGGAGACAGTGCCCCAGGACCACGAGAGGTTTCCAAGGTAGAACCCCACCACATACTGTGCCTGTGTCCCCTTCTTCCATTCAGCTCCTCCCTACTGGCATCACACCATTTCTTGAGCACCTACTATGTGCCGGGTGATTTTTGTGTGCATTAGTTACCCACAACCTTCGAAGATAGGACCCGTTTTACAGAAGAGGAAAGTAGAATCCAGGTAGGTGAAGCCACTTGCCCAGGTTTCCACAGCCCCCATCCAGTCTGGGTTGGAAGCCAAGCTGGGGCTCCGAAACCAGAGCTGTTTTTCACTGTGCTGGGAATTGGTGAGCAGAACCCAGGGCAGAGCATAAGGACAAAGTTGGCTCCCATTTGATGTCCTTGGCATATGAGCTGGGCACAGAGCCAGGGGCTCTGCAGGTTATTACCTCCCTTTATCCTCCGGGCACCCCTTCGATAGCATCACTCTCATTTTGCAGCTGAAGTGTGAGGCTCAGAGAGGTGAAAGGGACTTCCCAGAGTCAAGGTGGCAGAGCTGGGATTCATACCCAAATGTGTGTGACCTGGACTCCCGCCTGCGCAGCACTGCCTCCCTCCCATCTCCCATTTCCTGGGCAGTTGGTCTGGGGACCTGGCCCGGGCAGATGCCACTGTGACTCACCACTTATTCTCACCTTCGAGAATGACTTAGGGAACCATCCAGACAGGGCCTCGGGTTTCAGTCCAGCTTGGGGGCGGCGGTATACAGCTGGTTTAGGGAGCCACTGAACAGCAAGGCGGCTTAAAGCAACCAGAGGGAACCTTGAATGAGACCTTGTTCTGGTGGCCTGCGAAAGTCGAGAGGCCACAGCAGGTCAAAGAGGCACAACCCGAGCCAGTGGCAGGGAGGAGCAGAAGTGATTCAGGCATCTCTGGAGGAGGCTGCGGGGCAGACACAGTCATGGGATTCTTGGGTTAGGTCCCCTGATTGCTGAGGACGGGTAGCTGAGGTCTGCTCACACCAGCTACCTGCTGCACCATGGGCTAGGCCACTTACCTTTTAATTCTCATAATATCCCACAAGCAAGACTTGTCCATCTGCTGCTCACAGCCAGCAGCCTGGTCCAGACCCCCTAGGTGGTCACAGGCCTCTGCCCTGGGCTCCCAGCTCCTGCCCCCTACTGTTCATTGTGCTCAGCCCCAGAGGGAGCTTTCAAGATGGCAGACACTCCTTGGCCTGCACCACGCAGGGCCTTCCCATCTTGCTTCCAGGAAAACCCAGCGCCGTCCACACTCCTTCTGAGCCTACCACCCAGGTCTGGGCTGATCTGCCTTTCCGACCAGTCCCTGTGCTCTGGCCTCACTGCTCTCTTGCATGCTAAACCCCTGGACCTTTGTACCTGCTGGTCCCTCTGCCGAGAACGCTTTCCTTATATGTCTCAGCGAGTCCTGTCTTGTGGCCGGGACCCTCCTCTCCTCTCCTCACTCTGTTTACTGTCATTCACTCACTGTCACTATCTCAAATGACCTCTCTCTCTCCTTTAGGATGCAAACTCCCTGAGGGGAAGGGCTGTCTTGTCCACTGATGTATCCCCAATGCCTACAACAGTTCTTGGCACATAGTAGGCCCTCGAGCACATTTGTGAAAGGAACAAGCTTTCCAGTGAGTGGATGATTGCCTCTATCTTACATATGAGCAAACCGAGGTTCAATAACGGGCCCAGGGAGTGAAGTGCGGAGCTGGGATTTGAAGGTGGGGTTGTCTGATCCCAAGCCTTAGGTTCCCACCTCCACTCTTTATGCCTCACTGCTGAGCAAGACTGACTGGGAGCCTCATCTGTTGTGGGGAAGGGGTGATGATAATGTGTCACCTGGAACAGCAAGAGCCCAGCCATCCTCAGTCCCAAAGCAGGTGCAGCAGTGGGTATAGCAGGCCTGGCCACCCCAGTCAGAGGCCAGGGACCAGGCTGTTCACAAGGCCAGACAGGGAGAGCCAGCTGGCTGGAGATAAAAAGCCAAAGGCACCCATCCAGAGACCGGGGTTCCAGCCCTGCCTTCCAGTGACGCACTGTGTGGCTCTGAACAAGTGCCTGCCCCTCTCTGAGCCTCAGGGCACCATTTGTAAAATACTACTACTATCCGTATACTACAGAGTTCAAACTTTAATAGACACTGCCCAAATCCTTTATGAAAGTGAGCACTGGATGTTGTCAGTCTTTTAGTTTGCCTTTCTGGTAGGTCACAGTAATATTTTGTTCTTATTCTAAACATCATTTTGAAAATTATTAGTGCAATATAATAGCTCTTCCTGAGGTTACTGGTCCATTTGTCTTTCTTTTTTGAATTACTTGTAATATTTTTGCCCATTTCACAACCTTGTGTTGTTGCTGTTTTTCTTCTTCTTGATTTCTAAGAGCTCTTTGTATATTAAGGATGGTAATCCTTGGCCTTCTTTTGTGAGGCATAATGATCAGAGTGGACATGTAACAGAGGATCACAAACATGACATTTGCTTTTTTTCTCTCTCTCTCTAATTCTGTTATATCTCTAAAACCCAATCCTTAATAACTTTGGGTAGATCTCAGAGTTTCTGGTATTAAAAAGCTCAGTTTGGTGCTAAATTTTTAAAAACACAGGTCTAATTCAACGCTGTCTCCTTCCCCATCAGTGACTTGGCTCCTGACTCCACTGATCTGCCCTGTGGGGAGATGTGTCGTCCTCCCTCCGTTCTTCCCCTGTGTGCTGGGGAGCAGAAGAGGGATGGGGACAGGGACAGCTGTGTCTTACTTCTCTGGTGCTGCTGTGGCCTCACAAGTCCCAGCAGTGAGAAAACTCAGGGCCGCATCACCAGTGAGCACAAGGAAGCGGTTGTGTCTAAACGTTCCTATGCCGCCTCCCTCCACACCCTCCGTGTGTGGCAGGTGCCCTACCTGTGGCACGGCTGTGACTTATTAGGGGAGGAGCATGGCCTCGACCTCTTCGCATATTCCCAGCTCCCTCACTACCCCATGGTACCCCTACAGCACCTTTGGGTTAGAAATTTTGGATCAAGTTCAACAGCCTCCTTCAGTGTCCACGTGATCTGGACAGAGAATTGGCCAAATGGTGGCAGCGCAGGCTTCTGAGAGACTGACCTCATTCAGTCTCTGCATCTCTCATTCACTCTCCCCCCTCCCCCAATAGACGTGGGAAGGATCAGCAAGTGTGTGTTCAGTCAGGGGATGAAATGCCCATTTCCATGTCTTATCGGGTTCCCTCCAAACTGTGAGTGCTTCTCTTGGCACCCCACCTGGGTTTAGGGAATTGGGGAAATGCCGTGCCCCGCCGCAGCCCCTGCTAGACAATCCTTCCTGGATCCTCTTCAGACATCGGTTTACACCAGCTGGTAGGCAGTGGAGGGGGAGAGGATGGAGGGTGCAGAGATATCTGGCCTCCCCCTTGCTAAGTTCTGAAGGGGGTGTCTGGCTCCAATTCCATACTCACGAGGCAGCTTTCTTTAGAACACAGTGGTAAGGGGAGGGGAGGACTCAGACTTTGTTTCCACCCTTAGTCACAGGTTTTGGAGCAGCAAGATACATCTTGTTCCTTCGTTCACCCAGTGGACATTTACAGAGCACCCAGTGTACCCCGGCACTGTGCATGGCACTGGGAGGCGTGGGTGAACGAGACAAGGTGCCTGGGAAATTTCCCTTCCTGATCTAGTATCGTTTTGCTCATCTTTCTAAAAAGTTTCCACAGGTCTGTGATTTGTCTTTTAACTTTGTCCAATAAATCAAATAAAAGAAAAAAGTTTTTGTTTCTTGTTTTCACTGGAGTCTAGACAAGGGCCTGGTATATTGTAGGCATTCAAGAAACACCTACTGAATGGATGGATGGATGGGTGGATGGATGGCTATTGGGCCCTTAGAAACGCTGAGTTTAACCATCCACTTGACAGATGGAGAAACTGAGGCCCAAAGACAGGGAGGGACTTGGCTGAGGACCCACAGAACTGAGATAAGAGTCCATATCTTGTGCTCTCTCCCTTCTACAAGGTTTTGAGAGGGGGAGGGAGCCTGTGGGGAGAGACCAGACCCAGAATAGGGTCCCTAAAGATGTTCACCCCATGTCTGGAGGTCCAAACTGGATTCCCAACTCTTTGTCACCGCTCGGAACCTCCAGTTACCCCGGGTGCTGGATGACAGGGGCTGGGGCTGTCCCTGGAACACCGAGAGGGTCCAGTGCTGAGGCCCAGCCCCATTCCCTGATACTCACTGGCGGCAGAGCCCCAGGTTTTCTCTGCACTGGGAGCTGATGGTATATCCAAAGCTTCCTTAGGGCTTAATTGTAAGAGGCAATGAGGGTGTTTTCATGGGACATATTCTAGGGGCTAGGTTCTCCGCAGTACTTAATAGTATCTACCAGTTACTAAGACTCCCTGGCTTTAAATCCGAGCTTGCCACTATGTGATCCTTAGCAAATTACTTACCTTCTCTGTGCCTTAACTTCCTTGTCTGTAAGAGGAGATAATAATACCTCGTAGGGTTGTTGCAACAGAGTCTGGCCTTGTAAGAGCTCCACACTGCTCACAGCCACCCCATTGTCGTGCACCTACCATCTGCCAAACCCTGTTCTGAGCATGTCAGACACACCGACATACTGAACCTTCTCAGCAATGCATGAGGACAATGATTATGCCCATTTTACAGATGGGAAAACTGAGGCTTACTTTGTGATTTAGACCCAGGCTGTCTGCTTGCAGAGGCTGACTTAACTGCTACACCATGCTGTACTGCCTCTCCTGCCATTGGTGCTGAGGGACTTCGGGGTCTGAAAGTCTTTAGAGATTATCCATGCCCTTAGGGGATGCCCCCTGAAGTGAGCAGACGAAACCAAGAGGACTGGCTTGAGATCCTCCCCCTCACCCTATGCAAGCCTCAGCCAAAGCAGCTCAACTCTTAGCTGCCCTATTAATCGAGCTCCCAGATCACATCCTATCTTGGGAAGAAGAAAGCTTCCTTGGCTGAAAAAAGTTGGAAAGTCCTCTGTCAAGACCAATCCCTTGTTTTTCTGCTGGGGAAACTGAGGCTGCCAAGGTCACACAGTGAGCCTGGGTCCCAGCTGAGACAGGAAGCACAGTCCTGGCTCCTAGCCCTGAGCTCTGTTCATTGCGGGTCTTCAGCATGGTGGGGTGAAGGGGTCATTTGTGGAGCAAACTGCGAGACCTGGTACCTCTCAGTCGCGTGCATGTTAGGAATCATGTGCTCTCAGTTCCTCTTAGGAAGTTCCCCCACCTTCCCTGGAATCCTGGCACTCATCCTCCCCACGGCTCGTGGGGGGCTCCTGGACTGGATTAGTGGGCACCATCCCCCCTACCCCTGGCCTGTGGCATCAGGTCTCCAGATTGGCTGGACATGTCCCACCAGGTCCTGACTGCTGCAGCATCCTCCCACGCAGCCGAAGCTGAAGCTTTCACAGCCTCCCAAAGAGCCACAGGAGGCCTCCACAGCCACAAAGCGCCCGGGAACCGTGAACTCCCCACAGAGGGAAAGGGAATTAGCAGCTAGTGTTTCCTGTCCCCAGTACTGCCAGGTGCTTTATACACAGCTCTTGGGGCACTTTACAGCACCCAAGGCAGGTTCAGAGAGAATCAGAGAAGCAAGAGACCTGTCCGACGCCACACGGCCAGACAGCCCCACCATAGGCAAAGCCAAAACCTGTCTGAGTCCACTCCCCAGCCCACAAGTTCTCACTGAGCACCCACTGTGTACCAGGTACCGGTGCTACAGACATGAACAAGTCAGAAACACCTGCCTCAGAGAGATTTCGTGTGTGTGTGTGTGTGTGTGTGTGTGTGTGTGTGTGTGTGTGTGTGGTGTAGCAGGGTCTCTTGAGCACCTACTGTGTGCCAGGCACTGTTTTGAGCATAATGCATTTTTTCTGCAAAATAGCCCTGTAAAAGTCACTAGAAGAAGAAACTGAGGCACAGAGTATTTCTGCAACTTGTTCAAGGTCACTCACACAGCAAACCTATTCTTCTAACACAAAAAGAAAAGGAACTGTCCTCTCCATATTTTTTCAGAAGAATAGCAACTGCACGTACCCAACACTTCATGACAGTTTTACATGTAGGACAATTGCAAGACAATTCCTTATGCAATTTCACATACCTGACACTTTCACACGCAAGAGAGTTTTGTGACAATTCCACAGACAGATGGATTTTGCGACAGGTTCGCACTCCGGGCAGATTCGTGACAATTCTGTTCATGGATAATGGCGTGCCGAGCTCTGGGGGCGTGGATGCCGGGGAAGCCAGCTGGGGGGTGTGACTGCCTCCCCTGGTCCTGGTCTCAGCCGCTGCTCCTACCCGCCCCTTCACCCACCATGGAGCTTGCCGAATGATGAGGAATCCAGTAACAGTTCTTTTTTTTTTTTTTGAATTTTATTTTATTTATTTTTTTATACAGTAGGTTTTTATTAGTCACCAATTTTATACACATCAGTGTATACATGTCACTCCCAATCGCCCAGTTCATCACACCACCACCACCAACCCCCCGCGGCTTTCCCCCCTTGGTATTCATACGTTTGTTCTCTACATCCATGTCTCAATTTCTGCTCTGCAAACCGGTTCATCTGTACCATTTTTATAGGTTCCACATATATGCGTTAATATACGGTACTTGTTTTTCTCTTTCTGACTTACTTCACTCTGTATGACAGTCTCTAGATCCATCCACATCTCAACAAATGACCCAATTTCGTTCCTTTTTATGGCTGAGTAATATTCCACTCTATATATGTACCACATCTTCTTTATCCATTCGTCTGTTGATGGGCATTTAGGTTGCTTCCATGACGTGGCTATTGTAAATGGTGCTGCAATGAACATTGGGGTGCATGTGTCTTTTTGAATTGTGGTTTTCTCTGGGTATATGCCCAGTAGTGGGATTGCTAGGTCATATGGTAGTTCTACTTTTAGTTTTTTAAGGAACCTCCATACTGTTCTCCATAGTGGCTGTATCAGTTTACATTCTCACCAACAGTGCAAGAGGGCTCCCTTTTCTCCACACCCTCTCCAGCGTTTGTTGTTTGTAGATTTTCTGATGAAGCCCATTCTAACTGGTGTGATGTGGTACCTCATTGTAGTTTTGATTTGCATTTTTCTACTAATTAGTGTTGTTGAGCAGCTTTTCATGTGCTTCTTAGCCATCTGTATGTCTTCTTTGGAGAAATGTCTACTTAGGTCTTCTGCCCATTTTTGGATTGGGTTGTTTGTTTTTTTAATATTGAGCTGCATGAGCTGTTTATATTTTGGAGATTAATCCTTTGTCTGTTGATTCGTTTGCAAATATTTTCTCCCATTCTGAGGGTTGTCTTTTCGTCTTGTTTATGGTTTCCTTTGCTATGCAAAAGCTTTGAAGTTTCATTAGGTCCCATTTGTTTATTTTTGTTTTTATTTCCATTACTCTAGGAGGTGGATCAAAAAAGATCTTGCTGTGATTTATGTCAAAGAGTGTTCTTCCTATGTTTTCCTCTAAGAGTTTTATAGTGTCCGGTCTTACATTTAGGTCTCGAATCCATTTTGAGCTTATTTTTGTGCATGGTGTTAGGGAGTGTTCTAATTTCATTCTTTTACATGTAGCTGTCCAGTTTTCCCAGCACCACTTGTTGAAGAGACTGTCTTTTCTCCATTGTATATCTTTGCCTCCTTTGTCATAGATTAGTTGACCATAGGTGCGTGGGTTTACCTCTGGGCTTTCTATCTTGTTCCATTGATCTATATTTCTGTTTTTGTGCTAGTACCATATTGCCTTGATTACTGTAGCTTTGTAGTGTAGTCTGAAGTCAGGGAGTCTGATTCCTCCAGCTCCGATTTTTTTGCTCAAGACTGCTTTGGCTTTTCAGGATCTTTTGTGTCTCCATACAAATTTTAAGATGATTTTTTCTAGTTCTTTAAAAACTGCCATTGGTAATTTGATAGGGGTTGCATTGAATCTGTAGATTGCTTTGGGTACTATAGTCATTCTCACAATATTGATTCTTCCAATCCAAGAACATGGTATATCTCTCCATCTGTTGGTATCATCTTTAATTTCTTTCGTCAGTGTCTTATAGTTTTCTGCATACAGGTCTTTCGTCTCCCTAGGTAGATTTATTCCTAGGTAGTTTATTCTTTTTGTTGCAATGGTAAATGGGAGTGTTTCTTTAATTTCTCTTTCAGATTTTTCATCATTAGTGTATAGGAATGCCAGAGATTTCTGTGCATTAATTTTGTATCCTGCAACTTTACCAAATTCATTGATTAGCTCGAGTAGTTTTCTGGTGGCATCTTTAGGATTCTCTATGTATAGTATCATGTAATCTGCAAACAGTGACAGTTTTACTTGTTCTTTTCCAACTTGTATTCCTTTTATTTCTTTTTCTTCTCTGATTGCTGTGGCTAGGACTTCCAAAACTATGTTGAATAATAGCAGTGAGAGTGGATATCCTTGTCTTGCTCCTGATCTTAGAGGAAATGCTTTCTTCAGCTTTTCACAATTGAGAATGATGTTTTCTGTGGGTTTGTCATATATGGCCTTTGTTATGTTGAGGTAGGTTCCCTCTGTGCCCACTTTCTGCAGAGTTTTTATCATAAATGGGTGTTGAATTTTGTCAAAAGCTTTTTCTGCATCTATTGAGATGATCACATGGTTTTTATTCTTCAATTTGTTAATATGGTGTATCACATTGATTGATTTGCATACATTGAAGAATCCTTGCATCCCTGGGATAAATCCCACTTGATCATGGTGTATGATCCTTTTCATGTGTTGTTGGATTCTGTGTGCTAGTATTTTGTTGAGGATTTTTGCATCTATATTCATCAGTGATATTGGTCTGTAATTTTCTTTTTTTGTAGTATCTTAGTCTGGTTTTGGTATCAGGGTGATGGTGACCTCATAGAATGAGTTTGGGAGTGTTCCTTCCTCCACAATTTTTTGGAAGAGTTTGAGAAGGATGGGTGTTAGCTCTTCTCTAAATGTTTGATAGAATTTACCTGTGAAGCCATCTGGTCCTGGACTTTTGTTTGTTGGAAGATTTTTATTCACAGTTTCAATTTCATTACTTGTGATTGGTATGTTCATATTTTCTATTTCTTCTTGGTTCAGTTTTGGAAGGTTATACCTTTCTAAGAATTTGTCCATTTCTTCCAGGTTGTCCGTTTTATTGGCATAGAGTTGCTGGTAGTAGTCTCTTAGGATGCTTTGTATTTCTGCGGTGTCTGTTTTACCTTCTCCTTTTTCATTTCTAATTTTATTGATTTGAGTCCTCTCCCTCTTTTTCTTGATGAGTCTTGCTAATGGTTTATCGATTTTGTATATCTTCTCAAAGAACCAGCTTTTAGTTTTATTGATCTTTGCTATTGTTTTCTTTGTTTCTATTTCATTTATTTCTGCTCTGATCTTTATGATTTCTTTCCTTCTGCTAACTTTGGGTTTTGTTTGTTCTTCTTTTCTCTAGTTCCTTTAGGTGTAAGGTGAGATTGTTTATTTGAGATTTTTCTTGTTTCTTGATGTAGGCTTGTATAGCTATAAACTTCCCTCTTAGAACTGCTTTTGCTGCGTCCCATAGGTTTTGGATTGTCGTGTTTTCATTGTCATTTTTCTCTAGGTATTTTTTGATTTCCTCTTTGATTTCTTCAGTGATCTCTTGGTTATTTAGTAACATAGTGTTTAGCCTCCATGTGTTTCTGTTTTTTACATTTTTTCCCCTGTAATTCATTTCTAATCTCATAGTGTTGTGGTCAGAAAAGATGCTTGATATGATTTCAATTTTCTTAAATTTACTGAGGCTTGATTTGTGACCCAAGATGTGATCTATCCTGGAGAAGGTTCCCTGCGCACTTGAGAAGAAAGTGTAATCTGCTGTTTTTGGATGGAATGTCCTATAAATATCAATTAAATCTATCTGGTCTATTGTGTCATTTAAAGCTCTGTTTCCTTATTTATTTTCATTTTGGATGATATGTCCATTGGTGTAAGTGAGGTGTTAAAAGTCCCCCACTATTGTTGTGTTACTGTTGATTTCCTCTTTTACAGCTGTTAGCAGTTGCCTTATGTATTGATGTGCTCCTATGTTGGGTGCGTATATATTTTAATTGTTATATCTTCTTCTTGGATTGATCCTTTGATCATTATATAGTGTCCTTCCTTGTTTCTTGTAACATTCTTTAATTTAAAGTCTATTTTATCTGATATGAGTGTTGCTACTCTAGCTTTCTTTTGATTTCCATTTACATGGAATATCTTTTTCCATTCCCTCACTTTCAGTCTGTATGTGTCCCTAGGTCTGAAGTGGGTCTCTTGTAGACAGCATATATATGGGTCTTGTTTTTGCATCCATTCAGCAAGCCTGTGTCTTTTGGTTGGAGCATTTACTCCATTCATGTTTAAGGTAATTATCGATATGTATGTTCCTATGACCATTTTCTTAATTGTTTTGGGTTTGTTTTTGTAGGTCCTTTTCTTCTGTTGAGTTTCCCACTTAGAGAAGTTCCTTTAGCATTTGTGTAGAGCTGGTTTGGTGGTGCTGAATTCTCTTAGGTTTTGCTTGTCTGTAAAGCTTTTGATTTCTCCATCAAATCTGAATGAGATCCTTGCTGGGTAGAATAATCTTGGTTGTAGGTTCTTCCCTTTCATCACTTTAAGTATATCGTGCCACTCCCTTCTGGCTTGTAGAGTCTCTGCTGAGAAATCAGCTGTTAACCTTATGGGAGTTCCCTTGTATGTTATTTGTCGTTTTTCCCTTGCTGCTTCCAATAATTTTTCTTCTTCTTTAATTTTTGCCAATTTGATTACTATGTGTCTCGGTGTGTTTCTCCTTGGGTTTATCCTGTATGGGACTCGCTGCGCTTCCTGGACTTGGATGGCTATTTCCTTTCCCATATTAGGGAAGTTTTCGACTATAATCTCTTCAAACATTTTCTCTGGTCCTTTCTCTCTCTCTTCTCCTTCTGGGACCCCTATAATGCGAATGTTGTTGCATTTAATGTTTTCCCAGAGGTCTCTTAGGCTGTCTTCATTTCTTTACATTCCTTTTTCTTTATTTTGTTCTGCAGCAGTGAATTCCACCATTCTGTCTTCCAGGTCACTTGTCCGTTCTTCTGCCTCAGTTATTCTACTATTGATTCCTTCCAGTGTAGTTTTCATTTCAGTTATTGTATTGTTCATCTCTGTTTGTTCTTTAATTCTTCTAGGTCTTTGTTAAACATTTCTTGCATCTTCTCGATCTTTGCCTCCATTCTTTTTCCGAGGTCCTGGATCATCTTCACTATCATTATTCTGAATTCTTTTTCTGGAAGGTTGCCTATTTCCACTTCATTTAGTTGTTTTTCTGGGGCTTTATCTTGGTCCTTCATCTGGTACGTAGCCCTCTGCCTTTTCATCTTGTCTGTCTTTCTGTGAATGTGGTTTTTGTTCCACAGGCTGCAGGATTGTAGTTCTTCTTGCTTCTGCTGTCTGCCAACAATTCTTTTTTTTAAGCAGCGGTGATTTTCTGAAGGTCTCTGGCAGCTGCTCTGGGCTGCTCAGGGCCCCCAGTGCTCCCATCAGGAACACAAGCGTGACCTCCCTTAATGAATAGCTAATGAAGGCAGACCATATCTTGTGGATCCAGGGTGGGTCATTAAGGGTTAAGGAAGCAGATATTTGGGTTGATGCGGGGAGGTATTCCAGGCACAAGCAGCCCGCTCTGGACTGTCCACCCTCCCCCGCCTAGCAGGAGGGCTGGGCAGCGGTAGCACAGCCAAGGCCTTCTCCATGCTTCAACCTCCAGGCACTAGAATCCTTTTGGTATGGGTCTCATCTGTCCGCACACACCTGCCACTGTCTCAGAGACACACACATGCTCAGGGCACACGAACCCAGCCCCTCTTCTTCTTGCCATGCTGGGCTTGGCAGGGACTGTCCTCAACTTGGGCCACTTGGAAAAATGCCCCTCCTATGAGTGGTAAGAGGGGCCAAGTTGCCCCTTCCAAATATCAGCCCAACCTCTCATCCATCGTCACGCCAGCAGGGACAGGCACTGTGACACAGTAGAGTCTGGGGGCTCGGTCTAACTCTGTGACTTATAGTTGTTGGCCTTTGAGCCTTAGTTTGCTCCTCAGTAAAGTAAGAAGTAATAACAGCACCTGCCGTCTTGCTTCTTTTTTTTGTGGGGGGGGGGGGCGGTACGCGGGCCTCTCACTGCTGTGGCCCCTCCTGTTGCGGAGCACAGGCTCCGGACACGCAGGCTCAGCGGCCATGTCTCACGGCATGTGGGATCTTCCCGGACCGAGGCACGAACCCGTATCCCCTGCATCCGCAGGTGGACTCTCAACTACTGCGCCACCAGGGAAGCCCCGTCTTGCTTCTTAAAATGAGGTCTGGAGACCAGCACGATCAGCATCCCCCAGGAGCATCGTACAAAAGCAGAATCTCAGGCCCCAGCCCAGACCTTTAGCATCAAAATCTACACTTGAACCCAAGGTCCCTGGGCACTCTGTGTGCTCCTTAGAGTTTGGGACGCCCTGGCTGACCTCACAAAGTGGTTTCTGAAAATCACGCGAGTTCATACATATATGACCCCAGGCACACCAGTGTACACGTTAAACCAACAGCATATATCGAGGGATGGAGGTGTCTCTGCTGTTAATAAGCAGCCCCAAGTGATTCTGATGTGGATTTAAATCTCAGGATCACCACTGGCTGGGAAACAGCAGATGTGGGTATGAGCCCTGGCTCCACTTCCAGCCTCCATCTCCCCACCTCCCCAGCCCATGGAAGCCGATGTCTGAAAGTGATTCTATGTGGACCTCAAGCAGGGGCTGGGGCAGGGCACTTCCCCACCTCCCCAGGCCTAGGTGGGTGGCAAGAGAATCACTTGTAGAGAGCTTAGAGGGGACCTGAAGGATGGGGAAATAGGCATGTCACCCCTGATTGAACACGCAGGTACTGATCTGCCCCACGTCATGGAAATGAGGGGAGATGAGTACGGGATGAGGGGAAAATGAATGAGAGATGCAGAAGAGGCAGGGACTGTCCTGCGAACACGTGTACTGCCACTGTTTGGCTAATTTCCTGTCTCAGTCAAGGTCAAATGGACATTGAAGGAGGCAGTAGCCTTAGCACAGCACTGGGAACCTAGCAAGGCCTTAGCAAGGGGACCTGTTATTCTGCGTGGAGGATTAAAGGAGGTGCTGGGATACACTGGCAGCTGGGAGGCCGTGTGGCCTCGAGATGAAGCCTTCAGGTTCTGCAGCCACACTGCCTGGGTCCTCTTACTAAGTGACCTCAGGCAAGCAGCAGCCCTGCCCTGGGCCTCAGTTTCCTCCTCTCTGAAATAGATATAATAAGTATACCTAAATTAATTTTGCAGCATCTCTATATGGAATGGTAAGCAGCTATAAAAAAGCATGAGTCAGTGATGTGCAACATTCGCCAGGATAATTTAAGTGAGCAAAGCATGGTGCTAAAGAGTCTGTGGAGTGTGCTGTGGTTTACCCCTGCCCTCCTGGAGCTCACCTTTCAGTGGTGGGAAAGAGACACCAAAAATTCAAACGAACACATCACACATCAGGTGGGGATAAATGCCAAAGAAAAACAAAGCAGGGTGAGACAAGGATGCAGGGATGGGTGCTACTTCAGGCGAGGTGGTCAGGGAGGTCTCACGGAGGAGGGGACGTTCCAGCAGAGACCTGAAGTGGAGTAAGCCCTGAGGATGTATGTGGGGAGGGCATTCCAGGCAAAGGGAGGGGCAAGTGCAAAGGCCCTGAGGAGGGAGTGGTCTTGGCATATTTGAGGAACGGCAAGGATGAGGCCAGCATGACTGGAGCAGGGCAAGCGATGATTGGGAGGGAGGGGGGAAAACGTGTTGGTGCAGACCAATTTCTGATAGATTCCATGTGGGACAGGAAGGAAAGAAAAGAGGCAGGGGGACTCCAAGAGTTCTGACCATGAGTGGAGTAGCCATTCACCCAGATGGACAGGAGAGGCAGGTTTGCCGGGAAGGAGGGGAAAGGATTACAAGTTTCCATTTTGGATGTGTGCCTATTGTTACTATATGCTGAGGGGCCTACGCATTAACCCCTTGGTGTCAGGCACAGACATCGTAGCAGGGATTCACTGTCTGCTCCTTGCCCGAGCTCCCTCCCTGCCACCAACTTATATACTGTCATGTACTCACCTCTCTTAAAAACCTTTCTTTCTCCCACACAGACTAGCCCTGCTCTCGTCCCCACATCTGCCTCTCCAGAAAACCATCCCTGATGACTGCAGTCTGTGCCCAGCCCCTGGCTCTGAGCTCTGCTGGGCAGACATCACCAGCTTTCTTTGCAATGTATGATCCTAGTTCTCCCAACTAGACTGCAGCCTCCCTGAGAACAGCTTTTGAGAACTTTTATTAAGCCATCATTCATTCATTCATGCATTATTCTTTCTTTTAAGAAATAGTGGGCACCTACAATGTGCAAGACTGTGGAAATCTGAAGGAGAATGAGCCAGGCTGGGCCCCAGCCCTCAAGTGAGCACCTCAGGGTGCCTCTCATGTTTCTCCCATGAAGCAAGGAATAAAATAATGCTCATTCATCAGCCATGAGCTGAGCTGGATGAGCTCACAAGTGCCTGGGAGGTGATTGCTACTACCATTGTCCCCATTTTGCAGAAGAGGAGACTGAGGTTTAGAATAGTGAAGCCACTTCCCTAAGATCACCCAGCCAGAAAATGGTGTTTTGTCATGCTGCAGAGCTGAGATCATCTCAATGTCCCCACACCTGCAGGAGTCTCCAAACCTGGAGTCATCTCCAGGGCCCGTGCCTTGCTGAGGATGGTGCAATCTGCCCCGAGGCAGGAATGTGCCTGGGGCCCTCTGAGCCAGCCTCCAGTGGCAGTGACTGCCTCCCATATGTGGCGGTCTGAGCAGGCGGACGGGAGCCCAGATGTTGTTTATTTCCTCTGGTTATCGGCGACATGCATCCCACACTGCCAGGCAGGGATCCGAGAAGGCACTGCCCATCACTCTCTGCATGGGGCCCCCCTACATGGTTCTGGATCCTTCTCAAGGACATAGCAGGGCCCAGGGCAGGGCCTGGCCCTCCTCAGGTTGCACTGCCTTGGGGCAGGGAGGAGCGGTCTCTTTTTCTTCTTCCCCATCTTCCTCACCCACAGGGAGTCCTTCGGGACAGCTGTGTCAAATCCTTTAGTCCACCATGACACACAATGTTCTCATGCAACACACACTTCCCTGGGCACATCCCAATTATGAAGAAACTCTACCCCAAAAATGTTGACATCAAATTAAAAGTTCTGCACTGATTGCCAAAGCAAGTCCAAGATCACAAACACCAATGGAGGTGTGGCAGGTGGCGACAGTAACATTACTGAGACCCTCATTAAGTGTCAAGCCTGCTCAGGTCCTCAAGGTTCTGTAAGGTTGGCCGGTGTGATTTCTATTTTACAGATGGGAAAACTGAAGCACAGAGAGATTAAGGCACTAGTTCAGGGTCACATGGCAAGGATAAAGGGTAGAGCTGGGATTTGAACTCGAGCAGTCTGGCTCTTAACCCAACTCCACTTTAAAGTGGGAACCTGTTAGCAGTGCAGATTCTCAGCCTCCCCCCCGCCCAACCCCAGACTTACTGGATCAGCAGCTCTGGGGGAAGGCCCAGCAATCTGTGTTTTTAACAAGCCCTCTAGGTGAATTTGATGCGTGCCCAAGTTGGGACCCCCTGCTCTACATGGCCTTCTAATGTGAACGAATGAAGCAGGTACAAGATAAACAGCAGCTCGAGGGGGATAACACGTGGCAGCTGACCTTTGCCCTCAGTGTCAGGGGTAGCAATGGGGTGGGGGGACTGACAAACTGGAGAGCACATGCCCCATCTATGGAACTCCAACCAAATGTTGCCCTGCAGGAATGCAGGCCCAGTGTTAGCAGGTATTCATACCTTTTCCAGAGAAGTCCAAATTCCAGCTTCTTATGTGAAATCTGATTTTTTTAAATGTTGGCAAATTTTTTTTTGTTTGTTTTGGGTTTTTTTAAGTGTGTGGCTGGAGTTCTTGGCTTTTGGGTATTGAGGATTTTTCTTTGACAGACTCACTGTGGGCTGCTGAGGAGATGAGCCTGTCTGGGGAAAACAGGTAATTTTCAGGGTCCAAGATGTCTCCCTGTGCCTTTTGACCTCCTCAAGGAAAGCACTGCAGAGTGAAGGTGGGTGGGAGGCGTGATAATGCAGAGATGGCCCTGAATCCACTCAAATCCCTAAATGAAAAAATATAGAGATCACTTGCAAACACTGAACCATTGACTCCTATCAAAACAAAGGGCTTGGAGGGCTTCCCTGGTGGTGCAGTGGTTGAGAGTCCACCTGCCGATGCAGGGGACACGGGTTCGTGACCCGGTCCAGGAAGATCCCACATGCCGTGGAGCGGCTGGGCCCGTGAGCCATGGCCGCTGAGCCTGCGCGTCCGGAGCCTGTGCTCCACAATGGGAGAGGCCACGACAGTGAGAGGCCCGCGTACCACAAAACAAACAAAAGCAACAAGGGGCTTGGGCTCATTCTCAGGATGTGGATGACTCTGAGGTTGGGAACCCTTGTTTCAAAGAGCACAGGTCATTCCCTGATCCCAACAGAAAGAAAAACCTGCCCTTCACCCAAGACCAAATCTGCCTCGTCTGTCTCTTCCCTGAGCCCTTCACCATCCTGAGGATGAAAGACCATCTCCCTGGAGATGGTGGTTGGTGGCTGTCCTCCACCAATGCCTCTGGCCACCAGTGAAAGGGGAGGAGGGTCCAAATGTGGGCTGACAATCCCACCATGTATCGTGTCAGTGAGGGAACAGGAAAGGAATTTATATTTATGGAGAAGGACCTACGACATGCCAGGTACTTGCTGCTTGCACACACCTCATAACAAAATGTGTGGGAGTAGGGGTTGTTGCCACAGTTTTTCAGGTGGAGAAACTGAGGCCCACATTGATGAAGGTACTTATCCAAGGTCAGTCAGCGGGTGGTGGAGCCAGGATTTGAACCTGGGCACCTGGACCATACTACATGTCCTTAGGTATTTGAAGGCAGAAAACAATATAATAACAAGATATCCAATTTATCAGAAGTCTGCTGCCAGGCCTTAAGTTAAGAGTTTTCCATGTACCATCTCCTTTCATCACAACAGCACTGCAAGTTAAGCATTATCCCCCCTTTTACAGCTAGAATAACTGAGGCCCAGAGAGTTAAAAGTACTTTGCCCGTGATCACACAGCTGCTGCCACATTTCATAACCATTGAGCCCCCAGCACTGGACCTCACAGAAAGCAGGGGCTCAGTAACTGTTGAATGAATGGATGGATGGATCACTCAGCCTTGGGCTAATGCACGTACAGAGTTGTTATAAGCCTGCATCCCTTCGTAAATTGCCAACCCCACTGTCATTCTCCATAACATGGACGTCCAAGTCTCAGCTTGTCCCCTGGGTGCTTGGGGAAGGACAGTAGGACTCAGATGTCATTCCAAGCCCCTCCAGCTGCTGGAGCAGCACAAGGCCATCCTTTTTGGTACAACTGACACTTTGACCAGGGGAGGATGGTCTTGATTATGGGAGATACTGATTAAGGGAAATCACAGGGGGTGCCTTCCCCTCTGATGCCCCAAGAAAGCTCGGGGAACTTGCAGATCAGAGCTCAAATACTTCATTTAGAAACGTGTATCAGAGCTGCTAGAGGGCAGCAAAGAAGGCCAGCATGCAGTTGAGGTGTAGAAGGAGCCAGGGGTTTTCAAACTGTGCTCCCTACAATCCCAGGGTCCCTTGGCGTGCCATGGTCAGGCTGGGCGGGCAGTGCTTCAGGTCCCTTGGCCTTGAAGCAGAGCTGCTCCACCATGATCTGTTGGGCTCCACCTATCTGGTGAGATACATCTTTTTTTTTTTTTTTTTTTTTGCGGTATGCGGGCCTCTCACTGTTGTGACCTCTCCCGTTGCGGAGCACAGGCTCCGGACGCGCAGGCTCAGGGGCCATGGCTCACGGGCCCAGCCGCTCCGCGGCATGCGGGATCTTCCCAGACCGGGTCACGAACCCGTGTCCCCTGCATCGGCAGGCGGACTCTCAACCACTGCGCCACCAGGGAAGCCCGAGATACATCATTTTGATTGCAATTTGACAGGAGGAGAGCTAGCTCAAGTGAACTAGTGACTTTCTTTGGAGCTATGGGGTGAGCCAAGCCTTGGGGGACTGGAACCTGGGCTTGGAAGATGGTCAGAAACTCTGTCTGACCATCTAGGGCCCATGAAGTTTCTGGTTGCTTTTTTTTCTCTCCCTGCATCTGATTTATTTTCTCTCTCTCTCTCTCTGCTTCTGTGTGGTCAGGAGTCTTTGGCTGCACGTGACAGAAAACCCTACTCAAAATGGCTTTAGAAAAGAAGAGACTTTATGGACCCTCCTAGGGGTGGATCCAGGTGCACAGACAATCTCTTGTGTGGCCTCCATTCTCGGGACACTCACCCCTCATGCGTTGCCCACCAGCTCTGGCCTACATCTTCTCAAATCCAAACAGAGTGCAAACACACACACACACACACACACACACACACACACACACACACACACACACATACACGCAATCCTAAGACTAGCTCTAGTTGAAACATGTGCCTGTGTCTGAACCAATCACTGCAGTCAAGGGGACCTGGTTCTCTGGTTGCCGAATCCCAGGTTAAATGCATCTGGACAGAGATGGTTCAAAGTCAAAGACGGGGCCTCTGTTAGCAAAGAAAGGTGCCACAGATGCCAGTGCTCACCGAAGCTTCTCGCACAGGCCACCTTGCCCTCCTACAAACGTCCTTAGGTCAAGAGGCCATCCTAGACCATTGTCTGTTGGCCCACAGTCAAAATTCTCAAGAGAGATGGTCTAATTGTCCCAGCCTGGATGAACTGTCAGGCCCTGGTACAGCCTGTCCACCACTGGCCAGGGGACAGGGTCATGCAGTACAAGAATATTTGCCACGTCTCGTTCTCAGGGAAAGGAGATTGTGAGCAGGGAAGACACTTCCACAATGCCAATTACATCTATTTTGGTCTTGTTTAAATGCACATCCCTGGGCCTATATACTTTACAACCTCCCTGGGGATTCTTATGCACAGTCAAGTTTAAGAACCATCAAGTTTGGCTCTTTCTAAAGCAGCATTGTACAAACTCTAGTTGTCGTCACTTATTATTCATAAAAATTAGCATTCAGGTCTCTATACCCGTGATCTTGGGGAAGTGGGAGGAACAGTACTGCTCTTTCTAGTGAGTTAGAGATATGATGACAAGCCTGAGTGAGGCCATTAGAATCAAAAAGTCAGAGGTGCCATTACAACATAGAGGCACTAGAGGGCACCCTACCAACTGCCGGGACCAAGGATGCAGCAGGAGGCAGAGACAACTCTCTACAATACCCCGGTGATTTTTTTTTTTTTTTTTAACATCTTTATTGGGGTATAATTGCTTTACAATGGTGTGTTAGTTTCTGCTTTATAACAAAGTGAATCAGTCATATATAAACATATGTTCCCATATGTCTTCCCTGTTGCGTCTCCCTCCCTCCCACCCTCCCCATCCCACCCCTCCAGGCTGTCACAAAGCACCGAGCCAATATCCCTGTGCCATGCGGCTGCTTCCCACTAGCTGTCTACCTTACTGCGTTTGTTACTGTGTATATGCCCATGACTCTCTCTCGCCCTGTCACAGCTCACCCTTCTCCCTCCCCATAACCTCAAGTCCGTTCTCTAAGAGGTCTGCGTCTTTAGTCCTGCTTTACCCCTAGGTTCTTCATGACATTTTTTTCTTAAATTCCATATATATGTGTTAGCATACGGTATTTGTCTTTTTCTTTCTGACTTACTTCACTCTGTATGACAGACTCTAGGTCTATCCACCTCATTACAAATAGCTCAATTTCGTTTCTTTTTATGGCTGAGTAATATTCCATTGTATATATGTGCCACATCTTCTTTATCCATTCATCTGATGATGGGCACTTAGGTTGTTTCCATCTCCGGGCTATTGTAAATAGAGCGGTGATGAATGATGCTAGTTGAGACTCATCACCTGTGCGCGTGCGCGCGCGCGCACACACACACACACACACACACTCACACACCCCGCACCCTCTGAGGTCAGGGGAGGGTCCTTGTTGGGTTCTTTTTTCTGCAGCATGTTGAAATATCACTCTACAGATAGTGCTGTAGCTCTAATTGGAATTGCTTTGCTGTTTGGCTACCTGACCTTGGGGAAGCCTGCACCTCCTCTGGCTTCAGCGTCCCCAGTGATGTGGCATGGGTTGTGCTGAGTGACCCCTAAGCTCTTCCAAGAGACAGTGGTTAGTAAGAGTTTTGCTTTGTCACCATCTGCGTTGCTATTACAGTCGCTTCTGTGGGCTTCAGCCCTACTACCAGGCATATCTGATTGGTCAGGTTTTGGTCAATGCCCACTCACTGTCGACTTGAAGGGCCAGGCCTCTATGGATTCTGTTTCTGGGGGCAGGCACCAGGATTTGCCCTTCTCCAGGGCCCCTCACAACAGGGAATTCCTCTGAAAGGAAGATGGGGCACCAATAGGAAGGGGGTGGGGGTGAGGCTGGAGAGTCAAGAATGTCCCCTGCTAGGTGGCCATGGGCTCGGGTGGGCCAAAGTGTATAAGTAGTTTATTAAACAGGCTGACCTTGATGGAGTATTAACACACATGAAACAGCTTCATGTTTCCCTAATCGCTGTGTCTAAGAAGCTGCCTGGTCCTCTTCTGTCCCTTAATGACACCTGGTCACTTTCTGACTCTCCCCAAATACCATCTTCCCCCGATGGTCTGCCCTGCTGCCTCCTGCTGGGGCACCCGCCAGCAACCAGCCTTCTTGGGGAGGCAGCAGCAGCGGCACTTGAGCCTGGCTACTCCTAGGGGGCCCTCGCTGCTGAGAACCCCCTTGCTTGCCATGAAGGATGTGCAGGTTCTTCTGCTGCCTCCCCCTCCCAACTTGGCCCTTCTCTCTCCTGGTCTCTTTTCTCTGCTCAAAGAGATGTTGGACGGGGCAGACCTGCAGGGCTGCCACACAGGTTCATGTCCAACCAAGGCATGAGGTGCTGGTCACCCCTTTTTGCAGGCATCCGTCTCTGTGAGGGGTACCCTTGCCTCTCCTCCCTCTTGGTTTGGGGGTTGGGAACAGCGGGAAAGCCACAGCGTTCCCCCTTCCCCAGGCTGACAGCTCCTAAGTCCCCTGAGTCCCCCTCTCTAGGGGGTCAGCTTGATCAGGTGGTGGTCAGACAGCAGAGACTCCCTATAAGCCTTGGAGAAGCTCTCTTTCCAGGGTATTTTCCGCCTCTTTCTTCGCAGTTTTGAGCCCTGGTTGCCAATTCTGGAACAACAAAAAGTTCCTTTCCTCCACTTGCTATACTTGATGATTTGGGGAGCCTTTGATAATGGTGGCAGTGAGGAATGGGGTATTGTTCAGAAAGGCAGCAGGAGGGTGAGGGGCTCCTCCACAGGCATGTGCACCCCACACCCAGTCAAACATACACACTATGTTGGTGAAGATCAAGTTTGTCTGTGAGTGACAGAGGACTCCAAATAACGGTGGTATGAACAAAATAGATGCTGATTTTTCTCTCATGTAACAGTCTGCACAGGCAGAAGAGGGCTGATGCAGCATGTCTACCTTCCTCGAGGACCCAGGATCTTTTTATCTTATTTCTCCAGTATCCTTAACACATGGTCTCTGTCTCATGATCCAAAATAGATGCTCATGCTCCAGCCATCGTGTTCACATTCCACCCACCAGGAAGGATGAGGGGATGACAAAGGATATGCCCCTGCCCTCTAAGCTCTCTAGAAGTTGCACACACTGCTTTACCTTATAACACACTAGATTTTGGTCGCTGACCACATCTAGTTGCGTGGGCAATGTAGTCATCTGGGTGGCCACGTGCTCAATTGCTATACCAGTGAGACAGTCTGAGCTGCTCACGCATATGGTTTGACTATCTCTCTCTTCCTTTCCCCACCCTCCACCCTGGTCTGGCTGGCAGTGGGCACTGGTCTGGGGGGCAACTGCACAGGCTGTGTCATCTGCTCAGAGGAGAATGGCTGCTCCACCTGCCAGCAGAGGCTCTTCTTGTTCATCCGCCGGGAAGGTATCCGCCAGTACGGCAAGTGTGTGCATGACTGTCCCCCCGGCTACTTCGGCGTCCGCGGCCAGGAGGTCAACAGGTGCAGAAGTACGTGGCCCCTCCCTTGTCCTGTGCTAGCGCTGTCCCCCTGAGCATCCCTGGCCCACATCCTGCCTCCAGCCCAACGCAGCCCCCGGGGAAGTACTATACGCCTGAGCCCGGACTCTGAGATACTTGCTGGCTTTCAGGCTGGCTGTGAAGCCCTTAGCAAGTCAGTGCCCTCTCTGGGCTCAACACTAATGGGACAGGGGACCTTCGCTTCTACCCTAGTTTGGCTTTGTGGCCTTTGGCAGGCTACTCACTCTCTCTGGGCCTAGCTCAATGGGAAAAGGAGCCCTAACTTCTAACTCTAATTTTCACTGTGACCTGGACAAATCATGACCATCTCTGAGATTTGATGGAAATGGAGTAGGGAGTCCTCACTCCCAGTCCAGATTTACTGTGTGACTTGAGGCAACTTACTTGCCCTCTCTGAGCCTCAGCTAAAATGAGAAAGGAAATCAAAATAACCATGTTACCTTGGACATGTCACCTGCCCCCACTGAGCCTCAATTCAAATGAGAACAAGAGTTCTTGAATGCGGCTCAGTTTGACCCTGGACAAGTCTGGGCTTCAGAGGACACACTGAATCCAGACCCCAGTGCTACAGAGCTTGGGCTACTCAGAGGCCCTCCCCAGTCCCAGGCAGTCCCAGAGGGTCCCCTCCCTGGGCAGCCACCCTCACCAAGGGTGGCCCTGCTGTATTACAGAATGTGGGGCCACATGTGAGAGCTGCTTCAGCCAGGACTTCTGCATCCAGTGCAAGAGGCGGTTTTACCTGTACAAGGGAAAGTGTCTGCCCACCTGCCCGCCGGGCACCGCAGCCCAGCAGAGCACACGGGAGTGCCAGGGTGAGTGGGGGCATCCCCACCCTGCCCTGTCCCCTCCCTCCCTGGAGCAGGGGCTGGTGAGGGGTGTCAGGAGACCTGGAAGAAATCATAGGAGAATGTCACATGGTGATGGGAAGCCCAACACCGTGTCAGGTACACCTATGAACCCTTCAATACACTAGACCCATCATAAGCACCATTATGATTACTATTACTACCAACATCTACATCAGTATTATTGCCAAGAGAGGCCACAGAGCACAGAAGAAGAGCATTGATTTTGGAATAAGGCCTGGGTTCAAATGCTCGCTCTAAAATTCACCATCAGTGACCTTGAGCAAGTCAGTTAAGCTCTCTGTCCCTCAGTTTCTCCAAATGTTAAAAAAATTACAGTAGAACATAGAACCTACTTCATGGGGGGAGTTGTCGTAAGGGATAAATTAATACAATTTAAAGTACTTAATACAGTAACTAACACAGCAAATGCTCAATGCATGTCATTATTATTGCACATCATATTAGCTGTCATTGCTGTTCTGTTTTCCCATCACTCCTTTTCAGACTCCTGTGTGAGCCCCTCCTCTGTGATCTGTCCTTACACAAGGGTATTCTCCAGTGTTCTCACCTAAATCACCTATCTCTGCCTATACATTCTCTCTGGGCACATGTTCACGGTCATTCCAAAAGCTGATGGCTCCTAACTCACTGTCCTCAACTGCATTTCTCCACGGGCAGCAGACTCACATCCTCACCTGCCCTATGGATGCCTCCTTCCCTCCCTCCCCATCCCCAGCCTGGGGCTTCCTCTGGGCTTCCTCCATCAATAACCAGCTCCGGGCATCACTGTGGGCTCTTCTCGCTCATCCTACATCCAATCCAATCTCGTTCTTTCACTCAGGAAATATTTACTAGAGCATCTTCTACGCTCCAGGCACTTTCAAAGTTGCTGGGGACACATCAGTGAACAAAACAGACAAAGCTTCTGCCCTTATAGACGTGACATTTTAGTGGGGAGACGGAAGACACACAAAAATAAATACAGATGTTAGGTGGTAAAAAGAACTCTGGGGGAAATGAAGCAGAATAAAGCTCCCCAACCTGCCGCACCCCTCCTTCCCCCTTTTCCCCACCCCATCCCCACACATCCCTTTCTCCCCACCCTCTGCCCATTGCTGGGACCTTGGCCGCAGCCTCTTGCCTACCTGCCTGCCTCTGGTCTCACTGCCTCTAGCCCAGCTGGCTCATTTCAGAAGCAAGAGTGATTATTTCAAAATGACAATCTGATCAGGCTTCTCTTCTGCTCAAGGCCCTTCAGTGGCTCCCATTGTCCTCAGGTAGAGCCCCCAGGCTATGGGCAGTCTGGTCCCCATCTGCCACCTCTCCACCCCTATCATTTTTTTCCTTCCCCATTTGAGTCCGTGCTCCAACTTCCCCATGAGGGCAGAGTCATCCTGGGGATTTTGCTAGGGTTATTCCTTTCACCTGGAGCACTTCTCCTTCCTGCCCCTCCCTGAGCCTGGCTGACCTCCCCAGCCCTACTTCAAGACACAGATCAGGAGTCTCCTCCTCCAGGAAGCCTTCCAGGTCACCCAGGCTGGGACCCTCTGGTCTCCCACAGCTGCCTGTTTTTCCCCATCACTGTCAGAGCACCCTGCCTTCCAGCCTGACCGCTCTAGACAGTGAACTCTGGGAGGCAGACCCAAGACCAGCAGACAGACCGGCAGGGTCTGTCTTGTTCCTGCTGCACCTCGGCACCCAGCACGGCAGGTGGCACACAGTAGGTGCTCAGTTTTTGCTTCCCAAATGAATGCATCTGTGAAGGACCATCATTCAAAGGTTTGGAGAGCTGGAGTCTGGGCCCAACTGGATCTTAAACACTTGCAGTTCTGTTTTGTGAGCTCCTTCTCTGTTCCCTTAGCAAGCCCCTCACCTGCTCTAGACCTCAGTGTCCTAATCTGAAAAATGGGGTATTAATAGCTGCCCGATTCTCTGCCTACCTTTCAGGGACTCTTAAAAGAATCAAATGTGAAAGAATACTATATATGGTCATATATTTTGAAAATTTCTCCCTACTAAGACCTTTCATGTCCGTGACTTCATTTTTCCTCACAACAGCCCAGTGTAGCTCCCACCTCCTACAGCTGATCAAAGGCACACGATCAAGTTCAAAATCCAGGTCCTGGCCCCGAGGGCCTCCCAGCTGACCTTGAACCTTCACTCCACCCCCACTGTAGCTTCCTTGTCCCTGACACAGCGTGGCCAGTCCCCCAGGCTGTACACAGCTGCCCCACATGCACTTCCTTCCATCACCACCTGATGAAGAAGTCCTCTCTCCCTTTAGCTCCTTTGTCACCTCCTCAGGGAAGCCTTCCCCTTTAAAGCCACACAACGGGTCCCTCAGGCGTCTGGCCCGCAGCAGCCTGTGCTTGCTCTAGTACAGCTCTCATCCCAGGCTCTTACAAATAGCTGTTTAAACGTCCCCCTCTGCTGCTTGTAATAGCCTGTGACTCCTTTGCATGAGGAGATGGTGTCTTCAGGGAACTGAACCGCTCAGACCCTGCCCTTGAGCTGAGGAACACTCGCTGCCGCTGCCGGCTGACCCCATCTGTCTGTCTGTCTCTCCACCTCACAGAGGAGTGTGAGCTGGGCCCCTGGGGCAGCTGGAGCCCCTGCACACACAACGGGAAGACCTGCGGCTCAGCCTGGGGCCTGGAGACCCGCGTGCGGGAGGCCAGCCGGGCCGGGCGGGAGGAGGCAGCCACCTGCCAGGTGCTATCTGAGTCAAGGCAATGTCCCATTCGGAGGCCCTGCCCGGGAGGTGAGCACCAGGCCGGGCACGGGGGGCAGCAGCAGGCAGGGCCCAGGGTGGCTCTGAGTGGCCTTGGGACACAGCCCCCACAACGAGTCCCTGTAAGGCTGCCTGAAAGCCCCCCTCTAGCCACACCTTTCTGTGTCTTGAGCATTGCCCCCTCTGGTGTCCTCCTACTGGGGTCAGTCCCAGACCCCTTGGGAAGATCAAGCTTGCCCTTTCCAGCGGGAGTTTGTGACCCTTTCAGACTGACACCTCCTGTCAAAGGACTTGGGACGCCCTCTTTACACTCTGAAACAAAGTCATGGATAATGTGACCCACTGGCACTGGTCATTTTTTAAAAGATTCAGTATAGTGCTTAACTATAAAAGAGAAATAAAAGAAATTTCAATGGCAGCGCTTGGGCCCCAGGCACCAGAGAGTACTGACCGAAGTCAAATCACAGTGAAAGTGGTAGCCGTCCACGGTCAGGGCCTCATGCACGGCTGTGTTGCCGTCAGAGATGCAAATTCCCAAATGGCGACCAGCTCTTAGTAAAGTCCAACAAAACTGTCTGACTTCTCGATTGACACCACGCTGGCAGCCCTAGAATATTCAGTAATGGACAAGTGTTCCCAAACACTTGGCATTCACACAAGAGACAGAGTTCAACTCTCAGCTCCCTACGTGAGGCTGGAGCAGCCGTTAGAGAACTGGCTGGGATGGGGTCTTCTTCCTGGGGGACTGTCCCACGCAGCAACCCCCATCCCTTCCACTGAATGGCCCAGGGAACCCCTTCATTGTAACAACCGAGATCACCACGGAGTTCCAGAATATCCCACTGGCTATGAAGAACCACTGATTTAAATAGAAGAGAGGCCGCAGAGCGTGTGGGTAAGATGTAAACAGCGAGTAGTAATAATGTGGCATTAGCTAATGTTAACTGTGCACCTACTATGCACAGGGCACTGTGATAATCCTCTACATTCATTAAGTCATTTAATCTGCACAATGACACTATGAGGTGGGTATTGTTATTCTAGTTTTACCGATGAGGAGATTAAGGACCAGAGAGGTTAAGCCACTTGCTCAAGGGTCACACAGCTAGGGAAAGGTGGACCTGGAATTCAAACATAGGTCTGTGTGCAAAGAAGAATCTACAGCCATGGTAAGGGTGAGGGCCCTGGAGCTAGGTGACCTGGGGCTCACTGGGTCGGGGTGGAGTCAGGACTTAAACCCAGGGGCACCCCTGGTTTCAGAAGGGCTTGTGGTGTCTGGGTTGGGAGTGCAGGTAACAGACATGGAGGCACCTCAGGGCCATAGTGGGCAGTTGGGGACAGAGGATGAGTTTGAGATGGGACCAGAGAAACTAAGAGACCCCAGACCTGAGGAAGCACCCACACAGACGGACAGGTGTCCGTAGCTCTATGGCCACATCTCTGATGGCATCTGAGAGCTAGTGGCTGATTGGCTGTGGAGGGATTGAGAGAGGAGAGCTGTCCCCCCAGGTAATAACAATGAGAATAATAACAACAATAGCAACAGCAGCGAACATCCAGAAGCACTGACCACATGCCGGCACTGTGCTAAGTGCTTTGTAAATATGATGCCTTTGATCCTCACAACAGCCCTGCTGTGGGCTCCCTGCAGCATCTGCTCAAATGTCCCTCCTCAGAGAGCCTTCCATGAGCGTCCCCCAACCAAGAGTCACTTTCCATCATATCACGTCACAAGCTCTTAAATCTTCCTGAAATGATCATGCACATTCTTTGCTTGTTTAATGTCTGTCTTCCTCGATAGAGTGGGACCTCCAGTGAAAGCAAGCTCTTTGCTTTATTTCCAGCTCCCTCTCTAGCACCTAGAACAGGGCCTGGCACATAGTAGGTGCTCAGTCAACACTTGTGGATGGCAGGTGTGGGTGGGTAGGTAGGCCTAGGGAAGAGGTGGGGACCCAAAGCCTCTCACCCCATTTCCCACCTTCACAGCTGGCAAGAGCCCCTCAGGCAGCCCCCCACCCCATCCCCCAGATGCTGTCCTTCCCTGAGGGCTGACACAGTCAGCGGGAGCTTAGAGGGGCACCTGGCTTCAGCGCCCCTGAAGGGCCCAGGAGTGGGTGTAGGGGGCCCCAGAAGCGGGCAGCTAGGTCTCAGGGGATGACCCTGAGAAGGGAGGAGCCCTGACTCCAGAGGAGGCGGGCACACAGCGGATACTCAGGTAATAAAATTGCCCTCCCCTTGCCACTCCCAGCTCTCTAAGTGCCTGACCTGTGACCTTGGGAAATGGTTCCCTGAGCCTCGGTTCCTTCATGTTCGAGGGGGCACACAGCTCCTGTGGGAGAAGGGGATGGGGCCAACGATGGGTGAAAACGGCCTGGATGTGGAGACACTTTTAAAACAGAAATTTAGGGCTGGCCCTGCTCCCAGCCATGCCTCAGTCTTCTCACCTGTTGATAATAATAATGACAAAAAACAATGGGAAGAGCATTCCAGGCGGAGGGCAAAGCCACTGCAAAGGTGTGGAGGTGGCATGAACCTGCCAGCGGCCAGGACGGTGTGAGCAAGGGGGCTGGGGCGGGTGCGGGGAGGCCACGGAGACAACATGATCTTTTCCTCCAAGTGAGTGAGGAGTCACTTGAAAGTGATGCCCAGAACTCCAGCCCAGGCTGTGCCACTGAGTTAAGTGAGGCCCCACCTGGGCCTCAGTCACCTCACCTGAGAAATGGGACTTGCTAAGATGTTTGTGTTAGAAACTCACCCCAGCTCCACGGGGCATGGGGAGTGGGGCACAATGAGGTCAGGATCCCGAGGCAGGTCTGGGGTTTGCATCCACTCCCCACGGTGGGAAGTGGGTGAGGCACAGACCCCGGTGACGGCGTCAGATGGGGCAGTGGGCCTGCGCCTGCTTCCCAGCTCTTGTGAGGGTGACATACTCAGTGGGAGCATCAGCTAAGTGCTGACGTTACTGTTGTCGTTTTGAGGGCAGAGCTGGGCCCAAGCTGAGTGGGAAGGTTGGTGCCGGGACCCAGGTGAAAGCTGTTGAGTCTCCAGGGAAGAGCCCCGTAAACCTCACAGTGAGTGCACGTGGGAGTGCCATGGGCGCTCCCTCGAGGCCACCCTAAGTCCCAACTGGGGTCCCAACAGTGGACCTCCAGGCCTGGCGGGGCAGATGCCCAGCATGGGTGGTGCTCAGCAGGTCAGCGCCCTCCCCACCCCCCGCCGAGGAACTGAGGGGAGTGTCCGGTTTGGGGTAAGTGATGCTGCCGTCCCAACTCCAAAAAGGAGTGATTGTCAGGTCAGCACCCCCATGTCATTCCGACCCTGCTACGGGGAGTGGGGGGCACCCTCGTCTGTCAGGATGGCCTCAGCAACAACGCCCCGCGATCTCGTTGCAGAAAGTAACCCCAACCAGAAGAAGAGCGGGAAAGATCGGCGCCCGCGCAAGGACCGGAAGCTGGACGGCAGGGGGGAAGGGAGGCCCCGCCCAGCGCCCGCCTAGGCACGCCCCCCGCAGCCAGGCCGCCGGCAGCTCCAAGCTTTCTCTCGCGCGCTCCTCGCTTTCTTGCCGCTGCTTTCTCTTCCTTCTCTCTTCTCTTTCTCACCTACCTCTCCTCTCTTTTTTCTCTTTTATTTCCTGCATTTCTAACCCTTCTGTTTTCCCCTTCTCCCTCCCCTCCTTTCTCTTCTTTCTCTCTTTCCTTTTATCTTTTTCTTTCCTCCTGTTTTTCTTCTGTTCTTCACTGCGTCCCCCACCGCCCGCCCCCCGACACACACACACTAAGACAGACACCAGCTCCTGTGCACTCCATCCCTCACCCCCTCGCTCTCTGTCTCCTCCTTAAAGAAAGCAAACATCTTTTTCTAGGCCTTTCCCGGACTGTCCCTGACCCCTTTGCAGAGAAGGTGTTTCTAAGGGCAGGGCCCAGGCCACAGCCCAGGCAGGCTTACTGAGTCCTGAGAGACCCGCTTCTGCTCCAGAGGAGACCCCAGAACCCGGAGCTGTGGGTGCCTCCAGCTCTGGCCAATCCCTGGAGGCATTTCCACAGCCCTCAGCCACCAGCTCCCCTGGGAACCCCCTGGAAGAGTCTCAGGGCTTCCTGCTGCCCCAGCTGGCCACGGAGGAACCACGACGGGGCCTCTGGCTGGTCAACCAGCCCGTGCCCTCCTGTGTCGCAGTCACCCTCCTGGGAGCTGCCTGCTGCACTCATCGGTGCTCCCTCAGCACCCTCCCGCTCGCGGTTCCCTGGCCCCTGCGTCCTGAGCCCACGGTACACCCATGTCCTGCATCAGGTGGGGCTGTCACCCCTGGAGGAACCACCAGCCCATCCTAGAAGAGGCCATGGAGGCTGAAAGGAACGTTGAGATCATCCAGGCCACTCTGTCCCCCCGGGTCCTCCTGCCTGTTGTACCGCTGGGGAAACAGGCCTGAGAAGGGACTTTCCCAAGGTCACACAGGGAACCCAGGGGCTGTGCCTTCCACCTGTTGGTTGCCCTGCTCAGCACACCCACGGCTGAGAGGGAACTTCGGGAGCCCTTGGGGAGGTGAGGAAAGAAGTTGTTGGATCAGGGGAAGATTCCCCCACTTACCCACAGCACCCCGACACCCCAGCCTGCGACCCCCGCACACCAGCCGGAAGAGCAGGAGGCATCTCCTTACTGCCTGTTGTCCCGCCGTCAAGTGCCTCCTTCTTCCTTTGCTCCCCTGACTCCCCAGGAAGCAGTGCTCCCCAATTGACATTGGCATTTCCAGCAGCCAAGAGCACGGAGAGCGTGAGACCCCAGGGGCCCAGGGTGGCCTGGGAATTGGGGCTGTCAGCTGGCTGGAGGAGAGGCCAAAGGTGATGAAGTGGCACATCCCCACCCGAGACAGCGCCCACCCCCAGGCCTCCCTCCACCTGGTGCATGGGGATCCCCTAGCACTGCCTCCAACAGATTCGGAGGAACTGCCCCTTCCCAGGCCTCAGTCCCCCTCTCACCTCCCTGAGGTCAGCAAGAGACCCTTGCCTGGCCAGGCCACCAGCTTCTCTTCTGCAAAAGTTTGTGCCTCTGAAATGCTCTGTTGTTGTTGTTGTTTCAATACCCCACTATTTTTTTTTTTTTTTTTAATAAAGGGAAAAGAAAGAAACTCGCAAATGCTTCTTGGGCATCAAGCAGGTGTTATGAAATCATGACGCTGATGAGTTTGGAGTAGCGGAATCTAAATGATGTGGGGTGGTTTTCTCTGGAATGCCCGGGGCCAAGAGGGCCAGGGTGTGCCAGGGACTGGGTGGGGGGCGTGGGGGGAGAGGAGAATTGGGCCCTCAGCCCCTCCAGGCCTCCTGTAAGAAGGGGGCTCGGCCGGAGGCAGAAGAGAGCAACCCTGTGCCTTTCAGCCCCAAGATTACAGGAGAGACCCCAGGAACCTATCTGTGTGCTATATGACATGTCTGAGGGGTCAGGGACACCTAGGAGGTGTGACAATTGCACAGAGCCACCTGAACTTCCTGGGCTGCTGGTGAGAGGGGCCTCAGCACTGGGAGGCACAGGTCCAAGTCCCAGCCTGTCATCGGCCATCTGTGGGGCCAAGGCCAAATCATTTCCTCCTTCTGGGCCTCGGTGCCCCCGTTTGATGGAGGAAGACGAGGCATAACTGGATTAAATCCATTGCCCAGCCTGGGTGGCCCAACAGCATCCTCTGGGTGCTTCCTAAAAATTCAGATTTCAGGGCCCCGCTCAGACTTACTAATTGTGAACAAATTTCGGAACAGACAGTGAGCGCAAACGTTCATTCCAAGACGAGATCGGGGGAGAGGGCAGCTCTCAGATGACTTCCAGTCCCAGATCACTGGGTCTAAATTTGAGGGGGCTGCACTTTTGATTCTGACCTCGAGGCTCACTAATCTGATTCTACAAAGTTTATATTCTACATGGAGTTTTCTGGTAAGATTCAAATTCTAGGATGCTGAATGTTCTAAATTCCACAATTCTGAGACACAAAGATAGGATGAGAAAATTCCAGTCCTGCAATCCCCTGGCCATGTGCTTTCCCTCAGGGGGCCTGGTCCTCTGCCCCAACTGGGGGCTGTGGACAAGATTTTTTCTAAACGTTTTCAAATTAGGAGATAAAGTTTCTTCAGGGCCTAAGCCCCTCCTCTAACCTTTGGATCGCAGATGTTTCCCTGCCCCCCAGCTCCTAACCCTCACCAATCCCAGCCTCTCCCACATTCTCCCGGGGATTTAGGCCCCTTACTGGGAACCACGTCTTAGAGGCCAAACCTACCAGGTAACCACGTCTTAGAGGCCAAACTCAGAGAGAAGCTCGGAAACTGATGGGGCCACCCAGCAAGAGAGGACTGTCAGGCAGAGTACGGGGGAGGTTCCGGCTTCTGGCCCCTCCGGATGCTACCCCAGTGGCAGAGAATGAACAGCTTAGCCCAGGTTTAGGAGCTCCCGCCTGACCGCTCCGGCGGCCCACTCCAGCTAGGCCCGCTACGGCCCTCTCGCCCCGGCTCTGCATCCGCCTGGGCTCACTCCGCACCTGCCTGTCGGGGCACCACGGTGCCCGTCCTACCCACTTTCTGTCACTAGAGGGCGTCACCCAACCGGGAACAGGCTCATAACCGAGCAACACCGCTTGCGATGGTGGCTTCGGATGACTGGCGTTCGCAGCAGCGCGGAGAGGGTCAGACTTCAGAGGTCCAGGGCCCAGGCCATTTCTTGCACAGAGGGGAAACCGACTCAGCGGAGAACCCCCGCCCAGCATCCCATAGCCAGTCTCCATGATGGCGGCAATTATGGGCCTCCTGCCAAGACACACGGCGCCCCCGCCCCCAACTCGTGGAGCTTCATGTATCTCCATTTCCACGTATATGAAAACCATCCTATGTGGTCCTTCTGGCTCAGGAGATGTGCATTCTTATAATAACAAAAATAATAGTAATAATGATAATGGTGACTAATAATGCCAGACACTGCTAAGTGCTTTAGGGACAGTGCCTCATTTTCCTCGCTTTTCTCTCCGCAGTATACTAACGCCCACTTTTCTGACTGCTGCCTATGCACATACATTTTCACATCCTTTATTTCCTGCCACCCTCACAGCATCCCTGAAAGCCAGCTTATAGAAGAGGAAATTGAGGCTCCAGTTAAAGTCATTCGAAAGTCATTGATCTCATCTCTTCATCCACTCAATAAATATGTATAAAGTGCCTGGGACTGTGCTGGGTGCTGGTGATAAGGACCCAGACCTTGTCCCTGGAGCTGTCACTCTGTGGACAAGTCCATACAATGGTGTGATAAGGCCCCGCACAGGGAACGGGATCTAGGAGGAGGGACAGCAAATCTGCCTACAGCCTATGGGGATCAGGGAGCTCCACCCCCAGCACCAGAGAGCCAAGCTGGGAACTGAAGAATGAGCGAGTGTGAATGAGATGGGTGGGGAGGGTCCCAGCTTGAGGAAACAGCAGGTGCAGAGGGGCCTAGACTTTCTAAGCCTCTTAGGCTGTCAGACCCTGGAATACGGGGACACAGCCTTGGGGTCTGCTGGCTCCCTACCCTGCAGTCCATGACTCCCAGCCTCACCTGTAGAAGTGCTTTTTCATTCAACCTGCCACCCACAAGGCAGAATAGATCATCCAGCCAGACCTGCCGGTAAAGAAGCCATCTCCAGAGCGGGTCTGCCAGCCCTGGCCTTTCGAGCCCCAGCTGTAGAATCCTCCTAGCCAAGGCCCCAGCAGAGATAAGCCGGGCCCGCTCTGCCCTGTCTGGACTCTGATCCTCAGAACTCATGAGCACAATAAAATGGTTGTTGCTTTCCGCCTCTAAAGTTGGGAGGTTTTGTAGCAATAGACAACAGGAGCAGGGGTTGACAGTGGGACCTTTCTCCTAGGGTGGAGGGGCAGATGGCAAGGCCACAAATCCCATCTCCATCTCTGACCTTCAGGCAAGTTATGAGCCTTCAGGCAAGACCCTGTACTCTCTGTGCCTCAGTTTCCTCATCTGTAAAAGGGGAAAATAAGAGTATCCCCCCTGTTGTCACTGTGAGGTTTAAATAAGTTAATATATGAGCAAGGGTTTATATACATAGTAAGTACTCAATAAATTTTTTCTTATGACATATATTTTGTTTATTCACTCAACTAACATTTCTTATGCACTAAGTCTGAGCCAGGAACTGTGCCAGGCACTTAACATTAAAAACTTAAATTCATCCTAGGTTCCTAGAGCCCTCTGAAGTAGATTTTATTATTATTCCTATTCTTTACAGACAAGGAATCTGAGGCTCAGAAAGTAAGTAGTGGAATGGGAAACTTTTGCCCTCCACCAGGAGGCCACTTCATTCATGCACAGACACCCACGGAGGCATGGCCCACTCATCATTGCTCCCTTACGGCAAAAACATTCATCCAGAATAGGAATTCCAAATGGCTCTTACCTACACACTGGAAAAGACGGTCTACCTCACTCAAATTAAATGACAATAAAATTACACAGAGCTACTATTTTTCACCTGATTGGTCAAGAGCTAGAATTTCAAACCACAGGGCCTCAGCCAGGCTGTGGGCAAGCCTCTGGAGATCTCTCCTACCTTCCTCAGGGGAGGACATGGCCCAGCCTCTGCAGAAGAGAGTTGACGACCTCTATCAAAATTACAACCCAGCAATCCACTTCTAGTGATTTATCCTCTAATCAGCCTCGTTCACATGCAAAGTGACAAGTGTACATGGTACACGGCTGTTCCCTGCAGCCTGTGTGTGATCACAAAAATCTGAAAACATCCTGAACACCTCTAGGAGATCTGTTTACCACATAATCGCAGAGTTTGTGATGGAATGCCACGCAGCCGAGAAGCCTGAGGAAGCGGGTGGTGTGCTGGCCTGGAGCAATCCCAAGATACATTGTCACCCAGGAAAGGCCAGTTGCACAACAGGGTGCAGTGTGCAAGGGCTGGGGTTGAAGGGCATGGAAAGGAGACTTGCTTTTCTCTTTTGTTCCTTTTGACTTTTAAGATATGGGAATATATTATCAAGTCCAAAAAATAAAAATGAAATACTTTGGAGACATTTTGCAAACTGGTCATTAAGTACTCCTAATAAAAATTCAAATGGCTTTGACATAAATTCTGAAATGAAGCATTTTTCAGACGGTGTCTTGGAGACACGTCGTTGAGTTCAGAGAGTGAGGCCCCACCTTTCATCCACAAGTGTGGGCGCCCCAGCTGCCTGCCAAAGAGCGAGAGCCAGCTTCCGGGGCGAACCCCTGCACACCAGCCCACAACGAGCTTCCCCCTGTCTCTGAGGGTTCCATTTCCATTACTTGTGCAAACCTGGTGTGAAAGTCTGCTAAGGAGTTTTTCAGATACCAAGATTCAGGAGTGAATTATGCCTGGGCTCACTGAGTTCTCTGATCCACCCCAAAGTGGGGATAATTGAACATACCAGCAAGTTACACAGACCTGGGTGCGGATCCCAGCTCTGTGCCCAGCAGGCTGCAGGACCCTGGGCGTGTCACGTTGCCCCCTGAGTCTCCCTTTCCACAGCTGCAAATGAAGCCAAAAGCAGTAACACCCACTGCCAGGGTGGTAGAGGATAAAATGATACCAGGTGTGTAAAGTCCTGACACACAGAAGGGCTTAGTGATGGTAGCTTTTGATAATATAACTCCACACAATCTTTCATTTGCTCATCAATATCCCAGACTCCAAATAGTATCTCTCCTTCAGCATACATGCTCCTCCTCCAGGAAGCCTCACTTGATCCATCCTTCCCCAATTGGAAGTCCCCTGCCTCTTGTGACGCCCTCCTCCTTCGCTCTTTCCACACCCTTTGTCTGTCTGATACCCTGGGAGTGGCCTGAGTCCTATAACTGTTTTGGCCACGAGAGGGCAGCACTGCCCAGGAAGACAGAGGAGCAAGGCCCCGACGACTAGGGCCAGTGGCTGGAAAGCTCACACCTATGAAGCTTGACTGTGCCAGCACCGCGCTGAGTACCCTGCCCGCTTTATCTCGTTGCAGGAAGGTGTTGCTATGGCCGTCCTTCCATCATGCCCACTTTATCTTCTTTTTCATTGTTTTTTACAGTGTGGGTGCCAAGGAAGTTGCATTGATCGTTCTCCATTCCTGCAAACCCCTCTCTTTCTTTTTAATTTCCCTCTTGCCGCTCCTGCCCTTCCTCTTCCCCTCCCACACAGGCACCCGCTCTCATGAGTCCGGTCTGTGTCCTTGAATACTCACGAATCCTTGTGAACCACATGGGGGTGTTTTGTGGTTTTTCATTTACAGAAATGGCCTCGTGCTACAGATTTCTATCTTCTTTTCTCCCCCTCATCCACCTGGTGTTTCGTAGCTGCATCCCTGCACCTCACTTACCCTGCCATCAGACGTAGGTTATCGTTGACTGCCCCCTTCCTCACGTCTCAGCACAGGAGAGAGACCCATCGCCTCTTAGTGTCCCCTCCTAGGCCTGCGGGAGAATCTCTCTGGGCTTTACACGCAGGAGACGGGTGGCTGGGTCCCTCCTGCTTACTGTCCCTAGGTACTGCGCCAGTCCAAATGCCAGCAGAACATGAAACTCCCATCTCCCACACCCTCACTAACTTGGGAGTTCCTGACTTCCTAATTTTTGCCAGTCGGGTAGGTACAGGCAGAGGGGATGTGGCTCTTTACCATTTAACCTGCATTTCTGTGATTACTACTGAGATTTACAAGCATTTATTCACACACTTGTTTGCTACATTCTCCCCCATTTTACAGGTCATACAATTGAGGCTCAGGCGCCCAGGAAGTAGAAAGTGGAGCCCTCCCTTGGGCCACCTCTCTAACAATGGCAACAATGCATTCATCGCCCACTCAGTCAATGAATGTTTGCTGGTTCCTTGATGATCTTGGGGTACTGTGGTCAGGGGTGATGGCTGTGTTAACAACAGGCAAGAGGATCGAGGAGCCTATGAAAAGGGGGTTCAGGGAGGGTGGGCCTCATTGCTGGATGAGCGGGGCAGGTGGAGGGGCACCGGAGGGATCTGGGGACGGCCAACGTGTCCATTGACGTTGACAAGAACAGAGGAGGAGGCAAGAGACCAGGAGCCAACCAGGAACAAGGATCCGGAGGGCCCCTTGCGCTATGTCAGGGCTGGTACAAACAAGCTCACGGTGGCCACAAGGCCCAACCTATGGGCCCCCGTGGCCCCTCTGACCTTGTCTCCTACCCTCTTGTGCTTGCCCACTTAAACCACACTGGCTTCCTTTGTTCCTTAAACACACCAATCTCATTCTGGCCTCAGGGACTTTGCACTTGCTAACCTCTCTGCCTGGAATGCTCTCTAGATCTCCACGTGGCTGGCTCCTTCTCTTCCTCTAAGTCTCTCAGTTCAAAAGGCACCTCTTCAAAAAGGCCTTCCCTGATAATCTTGTCTAAATACCATGCCCCTCCCCACAAGTCATTCTCTACTTAGTACCTTTGAAATTTTTCTTCATAGCCCTTATGGTGATTTAAAGGATCTTGTTTATCTAATTCTCGACCTCTTTACATCTTCCCCCTCACCTGGATTCTGACCCAGTTTCAAAAGGCTGCCACCAGACTTCCCCCTTCTCCCCCTCCTCCAGGCCCCCATCACTGTTGCAGACCTAAGTGTACATCAGTCACTTTACACATATTCTCTGAATCATCTTGCCCACTTTCGGAGGTTGGGTAACGGCCCCATTCTCCAAATGAGGAACCTGACCGCAAGGGAGAGCAGGCAGCCGGTGGCTGCAGAACTTTCCAACCAGGCCCTGAAAGGCCCCACCCTGATCTTACCCCTCACCTCCTTCACACAGCTGCGCTCTCTGCCCGCAGCCCCCTTCCCCCTCCTCTTCACCTAGCTAAAGCCATCATCCTAGAGGTTTCAGCCCTGACTCTGCCTCCTCCTGGAAGTCTTCCTGAGAGCCCCCCAGGCAGGCCAGGTGCCTCTCCCATCAGCTCTGCTCCGACTTCCCTGTGAGGTTCTTTGCTCTATGTGTCTGTCTCGCCCCTAGACTGGGAGCCCCGTGAGGGTAAGGCCTGGGTCTGACTCAGCTCTGAGTCAGCAGCCAGTGCCTGTGCCATCCATAGGTTGCAGCAGATCAGCGTCCAGCCACGGCCCTAAAGCCCCAGAACACAGCCTCGTCCGGTCAGTGAACCCCCGCTTCCCAACCCCTACTGCCCTTTAGAGCCCTGCCCTCACTCACACTGGGAGGGTAAGCAAACCAGTACGACCTCTATCTCTGTGGGGCATTTGGAAGTATTTATTAAGTTTACAAACACATGTATGGTCTCCTTAAATATTTTTCAATACTAAAATATTCAATATTGAATTTATTACTGTTTTGTTGGAATATAACTTATTCCAGTAAATAAAACTCATCCCTTTGAGATGTAAAGTTTATTGCGTTTTAACAAGCAGATAGTCATGTAACCACCACATCAGGATCTAGAACTGTTTCAACACCCCATAAAGTTCTTTCCTGCCCCTTTTCAGTTGATCTCCCCCCCCTCCCCCACCCACCCCGGGCAAACACTAATTGGACTGTTCTCTGGCCATTTGGTTTGCCTTTTCCAGAAGGTCATGGAAGTGAAATCATGCAGTCCATAGCTTTTGAAGTCTGGTTTCTTTCACCCCACATCTCGCCTTTGAGACTCCTCTGTATCTTTGCTTGTATCAACAGTTCATTTTTCTTGCCAAGTAGTATTCCATTTTTTTATCCATTCACCGGTTGGAGGACCATTGTTTCCAGTTTGGGGTGATTATGAGAAAAGCTGCTATAACTATTTGTGTATGACTTTTTCACAACTTTAATTTCTCTTGGGTAGATATCAAGTTTGGGTAGTATTGCTGGGTCCTATGGTAACTGTAGGTTTAATTTTATAAGGAACTGCCACATTGTTTTCCCAAGTTCCAGTTGCTGTGTACCCTCATCAGCCCTTGGCTTTGGTGGTATCTTTAATTTTAGCCACGCTAACAGGTGTGTAGTGGTATCTCATTGTGGCTTTCATTTGCATTTCACCAATGACTGATGATATTGAGTGTCTTTTCATGGGCTTATTTGCCATCAATATCTATATTTTGGTGAAGTATCTTTTTAAGTCTTTTGCTCATTTTTACTGGATTATTTGTTTTCTCATTATCCAGTTGTGCACGCTCTTTATATATATTCTGGATACAAGTCTTTTATCCAATATTACTTTTGCAAATATTTTCTCCCAATCCGTGGCTTGTATTTTCATTTTCTTAACAGTGCCATTTGAAGAGAAGTTTTTGATTTTGATTAAGTCAAACTTTTTTTTTTTTTCCGGATTCGTGCTTTTTGTGTCTTGTCTAAAAAATCCTTGTCTAACCCAAGTTCACAAAGATTTTCTCCTACTTTTTGTCTGCATATTTTATGGGTTTAAGTTTGACATTTAGATCTATGGCCCATTTCAAGTTAATTCTTGCGTATGGTGTGAGGTATAGGTTAAAATAATTTTTTTTACATATGGATGCAGAATGCAAATGTATAAAATGGATATTCAATGCAATTGCAACCTTGATTGGAAAAGTAAAATATTGGAAACAGCCTAAGTGCCCATCGCTTGAAGACTGGTTGAGTACGTGTTGACACACTCATGCAATGAAAACACTAGCAGACTCAGAGCTGGCACTAGCCACCAACACCGTACAGGTGTAGGGGCTGTGCACTGCTGGACTCCATTCCGATTTGTCAATGTCCATGCTAAATAGTTGTATGATACTTTGACTATCACCTTGGTCAGGCGTCAAAAGGAAGGGGGGCCTCTTCATGGAGCGTGTAGAAAGACCTCTAGAGGGAGTTTTAGATAACAAAAGGACAGTGCAGAGTAGTGTGTGAAGTCTGCCATCACTGGGTAAAAAAAAAGAACCCCGTGTATTTCCTTACAAATGCATAAAATATCTCTGGGCAGATTCACAAGAAATAGGTGACAGGGTTGCCTTGGGGAAGGAGAGCCTGGGTGTCTGGAGGACGGGGGTGGGAGAGAGACTCACTTTCCACTATGTCCCCTTCCTTTTGTACCTTCGAGATTTTGTACTAGGGATATGAATTATACATTCAGAAAATAAGTATGAATAGAAAATAAAGCCAAACTCAAAGTCCTTACTTTTCCAGGGGTGCTCGGTCTGGAAGATTCTGCCCCAGGTGCACAGCCCTTCACAGTTTGGGAAACGCTCTCATACTCCTCCTCAGGTTTCCCAGCACAGGACATCCCTGCCAGGCGGGCGTGATGGAGAATGATTGCTGAGGGAGAATGCCTGCTTCTCAGAAGGAGAAACTGAGGCTCTGACCAGGGCCAACATTCCTGAGGTCACCTGGTCCAAACCAAGGTACATTGTCAGGTATCTACCAGGACCAGAGGGGCTAAGAGCCAGGGAGGAGGATGGCAGTCTTGCCCCGCAGGGACCCAGACCGAGTCACTTAAGGTACTGCTCGGAGCGGAGCCCATCTGGAAGCCATTACCACCGCCCACCCCGGGCTGCAGCGCAGTGTGGGCGGGGCCCGGACTCTGTGTGCATCTGTTCCTCATCAAGGCTCAAGCTCTGGACTGGGCTCCAGCCCTGGAAATCCCATTTTCCAGCCAGGCCAGGCCACCCTCACACCAGCCACCCTCCCCACCAGGACCTGAACAAGGGTCCTGAGAGCTGCAGGAGATGGGTTTCCAGCTCCAGGCTGCATGTCCCATTACCTCTCAGAGCTTTGGGTTCCTGTCGCTGTAAGCCAGTTCATACAGAGCACTCGGCACATCAGCGTTCAATAAACAGTAACTGTCCTTGTCTCCTGATACCCCTCCACGTTTCATTCCTGTACTGTAGGTGCTCAAATATCAACAGCTAACGTGCCCAGCACGGTTGTGAGCACCGTGTATGTACTAACTCTTCACAACAACCATCAGAGCTAGATGCTCCTACTAACTTGGCTTTTCTGATGACCCAGCTGAAGCTCAGAGATGTTGAATAACTTGCCCAAAGTCACACAGCCAGCGATGGGCATAGCCAGGATTTGAACCCCAGGCCACCTGGTTCCAGAATCCCCACTCCAAAGCGCTCCCTGCACCACTTCTATGGACCCAAACCTCTTCCCCACTGATCTCTGATCCCTGTGGGTGCCTGTGACAGTGTCACCTGAGATGGAGATGAACACTGATCTCAGCCCATGATGGCTGACTGAGAGACGAGCATCGACAGCACAGCCGAGAGAGGATGCTGGACCTCCAGTCACCTTGAGGGAGAAGGAGAAAGCCAGAGAGGCAGGGAGGATGGGGCCTTCCGGGGTGGAGGGGTGGGGGCGACAGTCACCCTCACACACAGGCTGGGCGAGTGAGCGTGCTAGTCTAGAGTAGCCTGCTGGGGAGGTGGGATTTGACGGTACCCCCCACGCGTTAAGAGCACGTCAGCCTGGCGTCCAGGGATCTGCCTTAGAGAAACGGCGCCGTGTGGATAAAGAGGCACGAATGAGGGCTGACCCTGCAGCCCTTTCACAAGTGTAAGGATCTGGGCTGCAGCCCAGAGGTCCACCAGGGGCACTGGCCCCACTGACCGCGGCCCAACCACACTGCGGCAAACGACACCGTGGTGGAAAAGCCTGACACAGGGGTCCTGCGCTGCCGGGACTCCGTCCCAGCCCTGCTGTGCGCTGGTCAAAGGGGCTTCGGGGCAGCGTGCGCCGGGAACAGCGGAGGGGTGGGGTCTGTGCGCACAGAGTTGGTGGGGGCGGGAAGGGGGCCGTGAGCGGACCGACTGACAGGATTTTAACTCTGCTTTACACCCTTCTAGAACTTCCTTCACTGAATCAGTCATTGTTTTCTCAGAATAAGAGAAAGAGAGAGCAGGCAGCACTGTGCCTAATACACAGAGGGGGCTCAACTGAACCGGGCGGAGGCGTTCTGATCCCCTGGCCGCTGTGAGCTGGGAGAGCTGGGAAGAGGGCCGGCCCTCGGCAGCCCCTCCCTGCGCTGTGGCCCCAAGTGCCTGATTGAGAGCTGGGTCTATGGAGGTGGCGAAATGGCCAAGATGAGGGGACAGCAGGAGTCTGAGGGCTGAAGCCTTATGGAGGATTCACCGACGCTGGCAGTGGGTCAGGTAAGGTTCTAAGCATGAAATCTTACATTATCATCCCCATTCTGCAGATTGAGAAACTGAAGCCCGGGAGTGACCCATGGGCTGCCCACCTCACCCTCCACTCACACCCTCTGCTCACAGCCCTCCATTCACAGCCTCTGTTCCCACCCAGCCTGAGCACTGAGCCAGGAGTCTGAAGCCTGGCTGTGATCAACTCAGGCCTCTGCTCCCTTGTCGGTAAGCCCCTTCCAGAGCTGGGTGAGGGCAGCCAGAAGCCGGTGGCCAGTCAGCCAAGAAGACTGGAAGCCATTAGGGTCTAGTCTCATTTTTAGACAGAGGTGTCTTCTGCATTTTAATCAAGCGGGACATCGAGAGACCAGCCCGAGTTTCTGCTCTCCAGTGGGGCTGAGGCAAGACCCAGGGGAGAGAAGGAGCATCCCTTCAGGAAAGGGGAGGGAAGGATGGGAGGACGGGACTGCAGCCAGGGTGGGGTAGGGAAGCTCAGAGAATGTGGGGAACCTGGTCCCCTGGGCCCTGACTGAGACCTCCCAGAGGCAAAGCTGGGCTTGGGGCTCATCTTCACTTCCCCCCCACTGCTCCCTCCAGGCTCTCAAGAAATTGGCCTGAATAGTCCTTTAGGCCTCAGGGATGATTTTTGGTCCTGACTGCTCCTTGTGGTGGAAACAATCTTGGGTCCCCGCAGAAGGGAGTTGGGCAAGGAGAGTGGCAAGGCTGGAGAAGGAAGGGAGGGGCTGGGTCCCCCTCGTGGAGAGGAGGTCAAGCCCCATTCCCCAGAGCATCAGTGAGGTAGGTGAACACTGCCCCTTGACACTGACTGAGGTGTGGAGGTATAGGCAACAACCAGGTCAGTCTGAAAGCTGGAAGGGGCCTCAGAAAGGATCTGCATTGGTATTAATGCAACAATAGCAATAACAATAGAATGGTAAAATGTAGTAATAATAGTTGTTCCTAGCAGTTACGGAGCACCAGTCGTGCACATTTAATCTTCATCATAACCCTGGGGACTGGGCCGTCCGCATTGCACAGACGAGGAGACTGAGGCACAGGGCGTTAAATAGCTTGCCCAAGGACAGACTGCTGGAAAAGTGTGGAGCCAGACCAGCCCCCTCCTCAAACAGAGGAGAAAAGGGAGGCCCAGAGACAGGCAGAGACAAGCCCCAGGTCACACAGCAAGCTAGAGGCAGGGCAGAGGCTATGAGGGCTTGACTCGCAGGGCTGTCTGTCCCTGTCCTCTGCTCTGTGTCAAGATCTCCAGGAGGGCAGGAGGGAGCCCCTGTCATTCCAAGGGCCTGTAGATTCAAGCCCGGGCCTCGTTTTCCCAAGGGATCCAGCCTCCACATGTGACAAGAAAAAGAGAGCAAGAGAGAGAAGTCAAGTGGAGCAGAAGAGATAAATTTGGGCTGAGATCCTGTCTTCTCTCTTCCTTTGGATACCCCCTCCCTGCAACCCCAGAGCTGACACCCAGATGAGCCCTTCCAGGGGAGTCCTCTGCCCTACCCCACCACTGCCCACCCAAACCCATCCTTTGTCCCATCCCAGCCCCCTCCACAACCTCATCAACCCCTCCCTCTCCTGCTGACTCCACTCCAGCTGCACTGCCTTTCTTTCTGTTCCCTGAAGGTGACAAGCTCATTCCAGCCTCAGGGCCTTTGCACTTGCATTTTGCATGTGCTGTTCCCTCTGCCAGGACACCCTTCCCAGGTCTTCAGGGGGCTCACTCCTTTCGCTCTCAGCTCAACGTCAGGAAGGCTTCCACTGACATTGAAATTCAGGGCACTACCTCCTCCCCTCACCCACCCACATCTTCCTGACTTACCGTCTTCCTGTCACTCATCCTTATCTGAACTCATCATTTATCTATTTGCCTACGTGTTTATTGCTTGTTTTCCCCATTAGGGTACCGGCTCCATGGGGTCTGGGATTTCCCCCTATTTTGTTGACTGCTGTGTCCTCAGCTCCATAAATATTGCCTCTCATATAATGCGTGAAGGCACAAGCTCCAAGGAAAGGTCGTGCTGTGGGAAGGAAGCTTGTCTCAGAAAGATGCTGCACTCCAAAGATGCTGCCCTTTGCAAAGTGTCCTGGAATGTCCAGTGAGCTTCCATTTTCTCATCTGTAAAATGGGGCAGTGCCTTCCTTGCTGGGCCATCATCATGAGGATGAAATGAGATCAGGCTTATGAAGCAATGAGTCCAGCGCCTGGCAAGCGGCAGACGCTCTTGAACACTGGCAGCAACTCTCATTATTGTGGTTATTAGTCTCTCACCCCGACTCCAGGCTTGACGTCATGGGCTGCTGTCTGGCGGTCAAGGGGGGAGGACCCAAGGAGATTCTGGTCTCAGCACAAACCATGTGGTCACCGCTGGCTCCTTGGGCCTCCTCACCTGCCCCACCGACTTTGCTGGTGCCCACATGGTGTTCCCTCCATGGCTGGCCGTCCATCTCCCGCCCCACAGGACTTTACAGGACCCCCGGGCAGTGGATGAGTGAGGGCAACACTAGTAAGCCCAAGAGACAGAACGCACCAACACCATAGAGGTTTATTTCTCACTCACCCACAGTCCACCGTGGGTGCTCCCAACGAGTGAGCGGCTCTCACCAGCAACGATTCCAGGACCCAAGCTCCTTCCATCTCGGGAGCCACCATTTCCACCACGAGGTCTCCAGACCTGCGTGCATCAAGCCCACGGAAGGGGAAGGCGTGTGGTAGAGCGGAACTCAGTGACACGCCCACTGCTACCTGCAAAGGAGGCTGGGGAATATGGCCTCGCCACCTGCCTGGGTTTGCTTACCGCCGGGGGGTTCCTGCCTCTGGTGGGAGCAGATTTTCTGCCTGGGGTTCTAGGGTTGTTGGGGAAGGCTTTGCAGAGAAAGCACCCTGGCTGTTGCTGCTGGCACAGGGCCACTGGGGCCGGCCGCTGTCTCTCATGCCGTCCTCCACCGGATGGCCATTCTGTCCCCCATGCTGGAGACGCAGGTGCTTTGAGGTGAGGCCCAGGGCCTGACTGGCTCAGAAGTCTTACAGGGAAAGCGGAGAGGACTGAGGAGGGAAAGGACTGTCTTCCTCTGCTTTCAGGCTCGCAAGGATTGCCATGTGAGAGGATGAACTCAGGAAGGTCACAGCCTGGTCCTGTACCCGCTTTACGGCTTGTCCTTTACTCCCAGGAAGATGCCTTATCTGGACAGTTCCCCTGCGTTATCCTCCCTCCACCTCCCCAATAAAACATCTGCAGGGTAAACGAGCTGTTATCTCCCTCATTGTCCCAGGAAATGATGGACGGAAACTCAGACCAAGAACAAGGGGTCTGTTGTCTCCCTGGATCCTGGGGTGTAGGGAGAGCAGCCACCATTTCCATCCTCTGCTGACAGCCCCCCACCCACCCACGGGGGAGCCATTGCTGCCCACTCTCAGCCTGTGTGGTGAAGGTGGCCTCCAGGGTGGTTAGCTGGCGTATCCCATCCCTGCGGCCACCACGGTTGGTCCAGCAGTAGGAACAGGACCCCATTGGAGCCAATGTGATGCCTTCCCAGAGATTTTATGGGGACTTGACAGAGAGGTGCAGCAGTCAGGAATGCTTTCTGCTGCAAGTAACGGGGAATTTAATGCAGTGGCTTAAACCATAGAGGGCTTATCTTTCTCTTTAGGAAGAAGTCTGAAGGTAGGAATTCAGCTGATCAACAATGTCAGAGCTAATGTCATGATAATTTTTTTGGCCTTTCCCTCGAGGTTGCAAGATGGTCCAGGCTCCAAGCATCAGGCTTGTTTTCATTGACCTGAAGTAAACAGACAGCTAGATATCTCTCCCGCAAAGATGGGTTTATTCAGAATCGGCAGAGAATTGCAATTTGGGGTCGGCAACCACGGTGAGCCACATGCAGCTCCCTGCACGGCAAGGAAAGGAAGACACTTTTATAGAGAGGAGAAGGAATTGGGAGGGCTGTAGTCAACAAAATGTCCGTGGTTTTTCATTGGCTGAGTCCTTGCCAGGAGAGAAGAGGAGTCTTTCTTCTTCCTGTTGCTCTGCTGCCATCACAGGCTGTGAGGGCTCCCCGTTCTGGTCTCTCGACTCCCTTTAATCGAGGTTTCTGTTAATTAATTTTTTTATATGTACAATGCAAGACAAAGTGAGGAAAGGCAGCTCCAGCCACTGCTGCCCTTGTTATTAGAGTAGCAAAAACTCTCTTCCTGCCAGCTGGCTTTGGCTTATGTCATATTGACCAGCAGTATGTCATGTGTCCCCACAGCTGTAGAAGAGACTGAACAGGGGGATATTTGGCTACACAGCCTCTGTAGTGGAAGGAAGCCGATGGGAATGGGCACTTGATTAGCCAAGCCCAAGGACTGCGATTAGACATTCTTCTTCCCTCAACACTTGGTTCTTTGGGGAGGGGAGGAAGGAATGGGAGGGCTGGCATTGCAGGCAGCCATCTTGCTACTATGACATGAGAGGCCATCTGAGAATGGAGCCAATTTTGATGGTGTTGTTTGAGACCTTAGATCCAGCCATGCCTGAAGGCTACCCCTCATGGATATATTTATTACATGAGCAAAAATTAATAATAACAATGAAATATTATATTTATTTTTATTTTTTAAATTTTATTAAAATTTAAAATATAAAAATATATCTTATAAAGTATTTTATTTTATTTTTTGCAATATGCATGCCTCTCACTGTTGTGGCCTCTCCCGTTGCGGAGCACAGGCTCCGGACGCGCAGGCTCCGGACGCGCAGGCTCAGCGGCCATGGCTCACGGGCCCAGCCGCTCCGCGGCATGTGGGATCTTCCCAGACCGGGGCACGAACCCGTGTCCCCTGCATCAGCAGGCGGACTCTCAACCACTGCGCCACCAGGGAAGCCCTATAATTTATCTTATATAAAACAGTATATATATTGTTTTTTGCCTGCCCCCTTAGGCTGGACTTAACTTTATTCTCTTCCATAAGAAAGGCCTCATGGTAGAAGAAACAGTACTCAGAGTTTAGAATCAGGCCACCCAGTTTCCAATTGTGGCTCTGCCTTGAGTCTAATTTTCGCCAAGTCATTTCACCTTTCTGAATTCCCAATGCTTACTCTGTGAAGGAGGCTATCGTGTGAATTGACCCAAATGTGGTGTGTGAGAGGTCCTCTCCCAGGTGCGCCTCAGCACACACTAACTGCCTTCCTCCCTCCTTCCATTCAGTTTGCAGAAACTGGAGATGAATTTCCCAGCTATGTTTTGCTATGGCATCTGTCCAACTTCCTCTTTTTCCTTTAGACCAAGTGCTCCTTGAGGCCAAGGACTATGTCTGATTTATTTTCGTATCCACAGCCCATAGGCTTTCAATGATACTCAGGAAACGTTTGAATTGGAGACTACAACGCTTCACTTATCCACTTAACAAATATTTACTGAGCACCTACTGTGTGCCAGGTACCCAATGGGGAGACGAAAGTAAATGCCTTAGACATAGTCCATGCTCTGGGGGCCTCACAATCTAATGAAGGAGACAGACAGAAAATAGATAAATAAAACCCGATGTCAGATAGTAAGAGCGCCATGAAGAAACCACAGAGCGGAAAGGGATAAAGAGTTTGTTTGATTGGGTGCCCAGGGACGACCTCTTCGAGGGCAGATACTGGAACCTAGCTAGAATGATAAGATATCCACTGGGCGAACAGTGATCCAGGCAGAGGGAACAGCAAACACAAAGATGCCCCGGTTGGTCCTAGGTGACCCACACGTAGGAAATGTCTAAATGAATGAATGAACCTACGTACAGCACACCCCCAGGCCAAATACTCCTCTCACCCCAATGTGGAATGAAAAATGATGCACTTAAGAAAAGAGGCCAGTTTGAGAATGTCTGTCACTGATGGAAGTTCATCTAGGCTGCCAACTTTCAGAGAATCATTTCTGCCGAGGAGGTGATATCTGTGAGGGAATATGCTTGTCCTCCAGGATTTCCAGGTCTTGGGCTCAGCCTTCACATCCACTCACTCACGTAATCCTCCCACAACCCCTGTGAGGTAAGGAAAATTATCTCACCTTCCACAGGCAGACCCCCCACCCTGCGCCCACCCCCCCAGTTCAAGAAGGTCACGTGGCTCGCCCAGGATCACTCAGTGAGAAGGAGGGATGAGCCCAAAATGTCCCAGGCCAGAAGCCAGTGAGACCGGTGCCCACCTGAGGCCGGTGTGTGCAGCACTGTGGACTGAGACAGCCCCCCACGCTCAGGGGCTCAGAGTCTGCTCCGTCAGGGCCCAGGCCTTGCTGTCACCCTCCTCTCTGATGCACTGCTGGCTATGCATGCCCCAGCGTTGTATCTTGGGCAATGATAATGAAATAACGTCAACAACAACAATACCAGCTATCGTTCATGCAGAGGCTCACTGATGGGATGTGCCAGGCACGTGGCTCTCACTAGCTCCTTCACTCTTCCCTGCATTGCTGAGGGTGATATCTGTAACACAGCACTTTCTGGAGCGTATGCTGTGCCAACCTCTGTCCTGACTGTTTCATGTGTATTCATTCATTTCGTCTTCTCAAGACCTCCATGAGGTAGAAACTACAGCACTTGGAGTGGTTTGGCTTAATCAACAGAGAAGTTTGTTTCTATCTCAGTTACCAGCCAGGGGAAGACAGTCAGGTCTGGAACCCAGGCTCCTTCTATCTGCTGCTCTGCCATATGTGGCCTCAATTCCCACGTTCAGCTCATGGTCCAGGATGGGTGCTGCAGCTCCAGCCATCACATCTGCATTCTAGACAGCAAGAAGGAGAAAAAGGGCAGGAGAAGAAAAGAGCCCCATCCCTACCCCAGACGTTATACAAACCTTGGCTTAGATCTCATTGGCCAGAATTTAATCACCAGGGAGGCTGGGAAATTCCATCTTTAGCCCAGCTAAAATTCACAGTTTGTATAATTGATGAAGAAGAGGGATATAGATGTTGGGAACAATTCCTGGTCTCTAACTTTATCTTACAGAGGCACAGAGAGGTGAAGGATCTTGGCTAAGGTCACACAGCTGGTCAGCAGGGCAGATGTGATGAGATCACAGGCCTATGCTCTGCTGCCTCTCTGTGCTGGCCAAGGAGATAGTATTACTAACTTCTCTGTTTTGCTATTATTCTCTTCTTCAGAGGAGGAATTGGAGGCTCAGAGACATGAAATGACTTTCGCACTGTCTCATAATTATAGTGGAAGAGATGGAACTCGAACCCAGCTCTGTCTGTAAAGCTGAGCTCAAAACCATGGCATCATGCCACACTCCCTCCTCTCCTGCAGACACACTTCCTCCCTACCCGGGGCATCCCAGGCCTGGCGGGGTCCTGCCACCAGCTCTCCCATTCCCGTGCCAGCCTATGTACCTGGTCCAGATTTGAGCCCAACCCGTAGCCCTATCGGGCCTCCCTGAGGTCCCCAGCACCTTCCTGGCTCTGACTCCCCCTGCTCCTGTGGTAGGTGGGGGTGGGGTGGGGAGGTTACTGGACAGAAAGATGGAGAGCAGCCACCCTGCCCGCCCGGCCAGATCCCAGCCCTGCAGGGGGATGAAGTGACCGAGGGGCCATTCCATTCTCATTTGGAGCCCAGATCTTCCTGACACACATACGAGGGAGGTCTCCCTTCTTCACGCCTTCTTCCCTGTGTCAGACTTTTGCCCCTGCCGTGCCTTCTGCCGGAAGGAGCCTCCCGACCCCATGCCTGAGCAACTCCTCACCACCCTCTAGCCCGACTCAAATGTGCCTTTGCAAGGCTGCATTTCCCGACCCTGACTAGGTTGAGACCCTGTTACACTGGCCCGGGGTTCCCTGGAGCCTCCTTCCCAGCATTCGTCACAAAAGGATTCATTTTCTGTCTATTTTTGGCTTGGCATCACTTTCTTGCACTAAAATATAAACCAACAACGATAGCATTTCTCCTTGTTTGTTCCTGAATCCACAGGGCCAAGCGTAGTTCTAGGCAAGTAGCAAGTGCTCAATAGATATGTATTAGATGGACGAGTGGATGGATGGATGAATGGACAGATGGAGGCATGGGTGGAGGCATGGATGGATGAATGGACAGGTGGAGGCAAGGGTGGAGGCATGGATGGATGAATGGACAGATGGAGGCATGGGTGGAGGCATGGATGGCTGAATTCTTAGTAGATGGGGGGAGGATGCTTAAGCTCCTTAAGGAAACTCACCCATCCTTATGTTTATTAGAGGTAACAATCTTCACCATCACTTACTATGGTCTTTGGGGCTCTTTTCCTGCATCATTTCCAATCCTCACAAGGGATCACACAATGAGGCAGGTGGTGATTCCCATTTACTGATGAGGTACAGTGCCTTGCACTTTGTTTCAGAGGCAGGCAGTGTTCCAGCACCTTGGTGATCACCAAGAGTCAAGCGTCTTCCTACTGACACGACCTGTTATCATTTTAATCAGCTTCATTAAGGTATAATTTGCATACAATAAAATTCATGCATCTATGTTTATAGTTTGTTGTGTTTTAACAAATTTGTACACCTGGGTAGCTACCACTCCGATCCAGAATAGAGCACCTCCATCACCCTAAAATGTTCCTTTGTGACGTTCCTTCCCAGTCAATCTCTACCTTTCAGGCCCCAGCCCAGGCAACCACTCATCTGCCTTCTGTAGCTATAGGTTAGATTTGTCTTTGCTAGAGCTCCATATGAATGGACTCACTATGAATTCTTTTGTGGTTTTGACTTCTTTCACTTGGAATAATGCTTCTGAGATTCATCTGTGTTGTTCTACATAATTCATTCCTTTTCGTTGCTAAGTAGTACTCCACTGTTTGCATGTACTACAATTTGTTTATCCATTCACAAATTGTGACATTCAGTTGTTTTCATTTGGGGGTAATTTTTAATTACAAATAATGTTATTCATAGGAATATTTGAATACATATGTGTAGGCATATGTTTTTATTTCCTTTGGATAAACACCTAAGCAGAGAATTGCTGAGTTGCACGGTAAGTATATGTTTAACTTTATGAGAAACTGCCGGCTTGTCTTCCAAAGTGGCTGTACCAGTTTGCATTCCCACCAGCAATGAATGGGAGTTCCAATTGCTCTGCACCTTCACCAGCACCTGTTGTCAGTCGTTTTGATTGTAGTCGTTTGGTGACTGTGTAGTGGCATCTCACTGTGGCTTTAATTTGCGTTTCCCTAATGACTTTTCATGTGCTTATTTGCCATTTGTATCTCTTTCTTCATTGAGGGTTTTTGTTCAAAACTTTAGCCCATATATTTGGGGGGTTGTTTGTTTTTTTATTCTTGAGTTTTGAGATTTCTTTATATACCCTGGATATAAATCCTTTATCAGACATTTGTTTTGCAAATATTTTCTCCTCATCTGTGACTTGCCTTTTCATTATTTTAATCGTGTCTTAGAGGAATAAAAGCAATTAACTTTAATGATGTTCAATTTATCAGTCTCTTATCTATATGTCTGTTTTTGTGCCAATACCACACTGTTTTGTCAATTTATCAATCTATTCTCTTATGATTCATGCTTTTGGCGTCCTTAGAAATCTTGGCTGAAGTTGTTTTTGTAACTTAATATATCATGGATCTTTCCAACAACCTCACTTTTAATAGCTCCTTGGTTTTTCAGCCCACGAACTTGCTACAGTTTCTTATTCCCCTTCTGGAAGAGGAGTCCAGGCAGAGGGCCTCTAAACCCCAAAGCTGGACCTGTGGAGCCTCCTTCCCGACTCTACAAATGCCATCTCCTTGGAAAAGCCACACACACATCCCCCTAGTCAGCCAGCTCTGTGAGGAGGGGCTGTTTTGTTCACAGTCCTTCCTCGTTGCCTAGAGAGAAGTGCTGGGCATACAGTAAGCATGTGGTAAATAAAATAAACAGGAAAATAAATAATATGTGGAGCACTGAGCAATGTGCCTGGTGTACAGAAAATCTCACTAAACAGACACTGTGATGACTGCAAGAGGGAACCTTCATTGACTGTTGTATTAGATAGTGTAAGTTGGTGAATTCATTTCCTGGGGCTGCCATAACAAAGGACAGCAAACCTGGTGGCTTCAAACAACAGAAATGGATTTTCTCACAGCTCTGGAAGCTAGAAATCAAGGTATCAGCAGGGCCATGTTTCCTCAGAGACTCTGGGTAGATCCTTCCTAGCCTCTGGTTTCCAGTGATGGCCATCAATCCTTGGCATTCCTTGGCTGGCAGCTGCCTCACTACAATCTCTGTCTCCACCTCCACGTGGTGTTCTGCCCTGGTATTGAAGCTGAGAAGGACCCTGTGTGGGGCCTTTGCAAGTACAAAAGCCCCTCTGTGTTCCCCGTTTCTTATTTGTGGAAAAAAGGCTTTAGTCTCCTAGGCCTTCCCTGAGTTCCAAAGAGCAGACACATTCGGTTAATAATTAGGGAAGAGAGGGAGTGCAGAAACAAACAAGGCAAGCAAGAAAAGTGATGATAGCTCAAACAATGGTTCAGTGATAAAACAGAGTCCTAGTTCCTCCTCAAGGGATGTACATAACAATCTGAAGACCCCCACCCAGGTGGAAGATGGTGACTACATGCTGACCCCAGACTGGTTGGAAACAGAAGGTTGATGATTCAGATTCCTGCAACCCTCACCCCAAATGTTGCCTTTAAAAACCCTTCCCTAAAAGCCAGTGGGGAGTTCGGATCTTTTGAGCATGCACTGCCCATTCTCCTTGCTTTGCGCCCTGCAGTAAACACTGTACTTTCCTTCACCACAACCCAGTGTCAATAGATTGACTTTGCTGCCCAGGGGCTAGCGGACCTGAATTCCATTTGGTAACAGTATCTTCACATCATCTTCTTATGAGGACACCAGGCATATTGGATTAAGGGCCCACCCTACTCCAGTATGACCTCATCTTAACTAATTACCTCTGCAATGCCCCTTTTTCCAAATAAGGTCACATTTTGAGGTACTGGGGTTAGGACTTCAACATATATTTTGAGGGACACAGGTCAGCCTAAAATAGTTGTTATGCTGTCATAACAAACAGCACAATACAACAAAGGTTTTTCCTGTCTTTCTTCTCCTTCTTGTCCCCAATGGGGATCATCAGGTAAGCTCATGGAAACCTCACTGGGACCACGAATTTTGACCATTTGATGTTGCTGCTGTCTTAACACAAGGCTTCAGTTTCTCTGCAATAAGGAAAGGAAGCAGAGAATCCCACAGTGGTTCTTAAAAGTGTCCAGTCACATTCTGTGGTCAAAGCAAGTCACGTGGCCATGCGTAACTTCAAGAAGGAGTGTCCTGGAAGGAGAAGAGACCTGGAAATCTAGCACTAGGGATGTTTACTTAAGTGATCATCAAATACTTAAATTATCACGTTTGCCTTTACGTTTAGATAGCCATATCCTCCAGAAAACCTGCAAGGATGAGGAAGTTTTGGGTAAAGAGGGGCAGCAGGGAGAACAAAGGGGACCTAAGAAAAGTCACAAGTCTAAGACCACCAGGACATGAAAGAGGACCTGTCAGGTACCAAGTCCTCACTGGGTGATCCTGACATGAACCATCTCATTCAATCCTCACAGCGACTTTGAGGGATAGATATTAACCCCCATTTTACTGAAGAGGAATTGAGACTCAGCAACCTGCCTAACATACACAGCCTTAATGAGCTGAGCAAAGGGGAAACCTGACTGGATCTGCATCAGCTTTTAGTATCTCACAAATCTTTCCCAAATTCAGTGGCTTAACACAACAAATATTTACTATCCCCACCTTTCTGTGAGTCAACTGGACAATTCTTCTGGTCTGAGATGTGTGGTCTAGGATGTCTTCAGCTGGCCTGGTGGTCAAGGATGGCCTCACTCATCTGGGGGTTGCTTCAATGTCAGCTGAGGTGATAGGATAACTTGACCACATGTCCATCATCATCCAGCAGGCTAGCTGGGGCTCACTCACACTGTGGTCCCAGGATTCCAGGTGAGTGAGAGAGCAAGCCCCAGGGCATAGTCTCTTTCAAGCTTTGGAGCCTCACACTTGAAGGGGTCCCATTGGCCAAAGCAAGTCCCATGACCAAAGCCAGCTTCGAGGAGTGGTAACATAGACTCCACCTTTTAAAGGGAGGAGCTGGGAAGTCACATTGCAAAGAAGCGTGCTTACAGGGACTGGAATCTGTGGCCAGTTTTGCAATCTACCCCAAAACAAAGCCCAGTGTCCAACAACGGAGAATGAATTAAGAAAACCTTGGCTACACCAGTGGAGGCTCACGCCACCATTAAACATGTGCTTATAGAAGAACCTTCTGCTGTAGAGAGTACTTCATAATACATAGAGTGTTAAGTAGGAAACACAGGCTATAAAATTACGTGTACATAATTTCACGTTGATTTCACAGGCATCAGATTGCCACAAAAGTAAAGCCTGACAATACCAAGGGATGGCAGGAGTGCTGAGCAGCAGAGACTCTCCTGCCTGCTGGTGGGTGGTACCTCAGTGCAGCCTCTTGGAAGCACAGACTGGAAATCTACTCAGGCTGGCAATGCACATACCCCACATCCCAGGAGGAGCACCCCTCCATTAATACCCTAGAGAAACGCATACTCATGGTACAGGGCTAGTGTATAAGAAAGCCACAGAACTCGTTAGGAACTACAGAAGAATTGAGTCAGCCCAAATGTCCATCCACAGAGGCTGAATAAATAAAGAGTAGTGTGATTATTGATGCAATGCTGCACAGCAGTGAAAAGAAGATGACCCCAGTCACGGGATCTATCTGTGAAATTTGTAGAGATCTGGAAAACATGGTGTGTGCGCAGGACATTGCTTACAGCTTAATAGCATATGTTTGAGTTTTGGAAAAACAGAAATAGTATCATTATTTATGGTTACATACATATGGACCTGTGGGCAGGGAGAAGAGAAAATGAGACTGGGGAGGAGGATGTAAGGGATGCCAACTTAACCTGTAACAATATTTCATTTCTTTAAAAAAATCTGGGAAAATTTGCAAAATGTGGACAGGTGCCCATTACGAGTGATGGGTATATGGGGTTGTATTATATTACCCTGTGCATTTTTTATACTTTGTTTTTCAAAAAGTAACACCAATGTAAGTAAAACAAATTTTTAAATGGCTTAGAAATGTTCCTTTGAGGTTCTGGAAGATATTTTGTTTTGGGGGATTGCTAGAAAACCACCCCAAAATATACGTGTCTGTATGTAGCGAGAAATGATTGGGGGAAAAATACTCCAAAATGTTAGCTGTGGTTTTGCCTTTGGCTGGTGAGAGCAGAGGCAACATGTATTTTTTTTCCTTCTTGCTAAGTATGTATTTTCTGACTTTTCTATGAGGGACATACTGTGCTCGTTTAATAAAAACAAACAAAATACAGAGGGGCCTGTTGGTTCTCTGGGTCACAGGCTCCCCTGGGCCTCCGGGGGGTGCCAGATTCCAAAATAGATCTGCCCTTCGACCTGGCAGCCTCACTCTTCACGTCCTGCAGCGAGTGCCAGGCGTGGGCTCAGAGGCAGTGGGGCTCCCCAGGCCTGAGAAAGGATGGATACGGATAGTGGCCCAGGCTGAGTGGCACAGCTAAGAGGTGCGTGTCCTCCACCCTGGTCCCCTCAAACTCTGGGGTAGCAGAGTCAGGCCTGCCATTGTTCAAAGGGGAAGCTGAGGCCAGAGGGGATACCCCAGGGAGAGGCAAGTGTCGCTAAGAGCAGAGAGAGCTCTGTCCAAGGCCCGTCTGGCTGGGACTGGACTGGGTGCTGATACGCTGGGTGGCTTTGGACAAATCCCAGATTTGTCCAATTTTTCTGGCGGCCCCGATGGAAATAATCCCACTTCCTGCTGCACCTTTAGCCATTAGAAGGGCTGAAGGACATTTTCACGCAAAGAGATGCTGGATCTTTCCCATAATGGCAGGGATAATAATAACAGCTACCAACTATTAAGCACTTTTGCGCTTAACACTTAAATGGCGTTTTCTCATCCTGCCCTTCTGTGGCAGATTATATTTTCCAAAAATGGCCACATCTCCCGCCCCACGTGCTCTTCCAAAGCTTTGCCACTCTCCATTAAGAGGTAGTCTATTCCCTTGCTTCTTGAACTTGGATGGGACTTTGAGAGCTGGCCTTGCATGATTCATGAGGCTAGGTCGTAAAGGTCATATGCCTTCTGCCTGATTCTCTTGAGATGCTCCCCCTGGACAGCCAGCCACCACGTCGTGAGGACCACCCCGCCCCCCGACATGTGGAGGCCGTACGTAGTCTTTAGGGCTGACAGCCCCAGCTGAGGTCTCAGCTACACGAATGGATGAGCTGTCAGGTGATTCCAGGCTCTAGCCTTCAAGCTGACCCAGCTGATGTCGAATGGAGTCATGTCAAGCTGTCCCTGCTAAATCTGGCCCAAACTGCACGTGTATGAGTAAAATAGGTGTTGCCATTGCTTTTAACCACTAAGTGTTGGGTGTTTTATTACACAACCCTGGGAACCGGAAGCCACGCCCCCCCCAAATCACCTTGCTAATGAGGGACGGCTCGCTCATTATATAGATGAAGAAACCAAGTCTCACCTACTAAAATGGAATCAAGATTCAGTACCATGAGTGGGGAGCTCTTAATTGATAGGTGTGGGTCACAGGAGTGACCTCAATACCTAGCCTGGGCCCTCCCGATCCATCAGCTGTGCTGTGGCTCTAGGTTTGGGGTGGCGGAAAGCAGAGGCAGGGAACAGTTGACAGACTTGTCTTGAGTGGAAGGTCTCACGGGGGGCACCATGATTCCTGCTCCAAAGCTCTCCCCCTTGGCTTCCTGGGGACACTGACAGACCATCCCCCTGGTGGTCAGCAACCCCAGAGCTTCCTGCCAAGACTCGCCCCGTTGCAATCAGCAGCCCTAGCAGATGCCAGGCCAAGTTCTCAGGGATGTGGAGAGTAGAGAACAAGAGGCTTGGGTCACGTCAGGCTGCCCACTTGCAACCCTCAATTATCACCCTGGGTGTTGAAATGTAGGAAGCTGAAAAGGGAGGCGGGCGGGGAAGTGCTGGATTGTGGAGATGAAGCCAGGAGTAGCAGACTCAGACTTGTGACTAAATCCTCTTCTTTGGATCCAAAATCAGTAAGTGACTCTCCAAGAATGATCCTGTTTTCCCCACCTTTGTTCCCCGGAGCAGAAAGAGCCATACTTCCAGGAGAATCGACCCCAGTGTGTGACTTGGGGCAAGTCGCCTCATGAGCTAAATACGAGGTGAGAACCCGTGGTATCCCTGGTTATGCCAAGGCTCCCCTGGCTGGGGGCGGGGGGCAGGAAGCCAGCTCACGTGGTGAGTGACTAAGATGGGGAAGCAGTGGGCTGGTGGTCTGTGCCCATCAACATCCATCTCCCTTCTGGTCTCTCTACCCGGGGTTTCCTTGAGAGCCACCCTACCCTTCCCTCAATCTCTTTGGGTCCCATGAGGTTGACCCATGAGACACATGGCCCAGCCTGACCTACCAGAGTACCTCAACCCTCTGGCTACAGTACTTGGTTCAGGAAGGCCCATGTGGCCCAAGCCAGAACTTTCCCAAGAGTTGTCAGGAAAGGGGTACTCCATTTCTCGGGGGGTGTCTAAGTTGATAGATTAGAGCTACCCTCATCAATGGTAGAGGTGATGGTGGTGAGAACTGTCTGGCGATAAACTAACAGAGGAAAACAAGAGCTTAGAGCTAGAGAAAAAGGGGAAAAAAAGAATTCCTAATATCAACTGAGCACCTGGATCCAGGCTATGCCTGACGCCAGGTACCCCTACACTTTTCAGTTACATCGGCCAATAAGTTCTCTTTTTGCACAAGACATTTGAGCAAAAGCTAAAGTCTCTAGAAGGATATGAATATCTTCTCCATGTTCTGGCTCCACGGCAACAGCAGGCCAGCAAAGGGAAAATAAACTAGGGGTAGAGGGGTTGTTTTAAGTATTTGGAGGCAAGATACTTGAAATACCCCAAACAGAAACTTCCTGCTTCCCTTGCCCTGGAAAGGGTGATTTCCTTAGTCTCCACCTTGGGGCTGCAGCTCCAGTCCCCACACCAAAGTGGAGACTATTCATTCAACACTCTTGAGAACTTACTATGAAGTTGACCTTAGGAGAGGCAGCAGACAGAGAAATGGAAAGTGTGACTGATGCCCTGAAAGAGTTTTCAAACCAGAGGGGGATAAAGGCATACAAACAAGGCTTTATAATACAGGGTGAGAGCTTTGATGGGGAAGCACAGGCAGGGGGCCCCGGGGTCCCAGAGGAAGAGGGCCTATTTCCACCAAAGGAGGGAGGCTGACGGGGAAGGCTTCCCAGAGAAGGTGATGCCTGAGATAAGACCCAGAAGACAGGTAGAAGGAAGCCAGTGAATAAATGCGAGGAGAATTGTCCAAGCAGAGTGACTACAAAAACCAAGGAACTGAGGCTGAAGATGGCAGACAGAGTGTTGGAAATTAAAACCAATTCTTCATCACAAGGTAGCAAGTCCTAGGATAAGAGCGGTGAGGCTGGAGGCCAGATCCTGCAGAGATTTATAAACCATGTAAAGAATTTGGAGTTTAAAACTGAAGGGTCTTAAACAAAGGAGTCAAGAGCTGGATTTGTGTCTTAGAAAAATCGCTGACTGCAGCATCAAAGGTGGATTAACAGGAGTTCAGTTCTGAGGCTGTTTGGCAAGGGATGAAGACACTGGGCTAAGAGAGTGACAGTGGGGGGAATGATGACATCATCGCACTGCCATTTATTGAGCCAGACTGTATGTGCCAGACTCTGTGTTAAGCCTTTACAGGGATAAGCTTTTTAATCCTTTTAACAGCCCTACCAGGTAATTGCCAGTATCAACCCCATTTGACAGAAGAGAAAACTGAGGTACAAACAGGTTAAGCAAATTGGCCTAGACCATACATTTGGGAGATGGGAAAGCCAGAATTCCAACCCAGACAGGCTGGCCCCAGTATGCCCAGAACAGTGAAGAGGGGCAGAAGGGAGAAATATTTAAAGGATCATGTTGGCAGAACAGGTCTGATTGGATGGCAGGTGGGGTTAGGGGGGTGGTGGGGCCTTGTGTCTCCCTGGCAGGACCGGCTACATAATTTGAGGGGCCCAGTGCAGAATGAAAGGGCTGGACCCTCTGTTCAGAACTTACTAAGAATCTAAAGATGGTGACAGCAGGGCATTAAACCAAGTGTGGGACCCTTCTAAGCGTGGGGCCCTGTATGACTACAGAGGTCACACACCCATGAAGCTGGCCGGCCCTGCTTCCAGGTTTCTGGTCCAGGTGCCTGGTCAAGGTGGGGCAATTCCCAGGGATGGAATAATCCAGAAGAAGTTCATTTGGAGTGGAGTAGGGGAGGAGAAAATGAGGAGTTCCGTTTGAGACCTACGAGGTCACGTCCAGAAGGCGAATGGGATATACAGTATGGGTCTGGTGCTCAGAAGGGAATTCGGGGCCAGGAGTCCACAGCAGAGCACGCTGGTTACCAAAGACCCTTCAGGTCCAAAGTTCAGTGTTGCCTCTAGGCTCCCTGAGCTCGCTAACCGACCCCAGATGGCATCTTTCCCGTTTCCTCTCTGGGTCTAGGCACCAGCTCCCCCTGCCTGCTGCCCCCTGGGCACTTGCTGCTTCTCGTGGGACTGGCTGGTTCCCATTTCCCAGAATGCCAAGAGGCCACTTTGTAAAACCTCCGTCTCCTGGCTAGACCTATGCCCAGACTACCTCCGACACTGGTCCTGAGGCCCTGTGTTCAAAGATTCTCAGCGGCCTGACAGTTTGTAAACTTTCCCTAGAGCTCTCCTCTGCGAGATCTCAGGAGACCTGGTGGAGCCTGTTTACGCCCTCCGCCCTCCGACTGAGGAGGAGGTAGCTTCGGCCCCAAATGGTGATCTGCCCGAGGCCTCCCAGCGTTGTGCCAGCTGGGACTTGCCCTGGTGCCACAGCCCCATGGCAGCTCCACGGCATCCCACCTCCTGCCCCTCATCAGTCCGACAGAGAGAGCCTGGCTCAAGCATTCATTCACTCACTCATTCATTCATTCATCTGACAGATATTTATTTACTGAGAACATACTGTATATCAAATGCTGGGAACAGAGGGAGATAACTAATTACACAAGTAATTAACCTCTGAGCACCTTGAGGAGGGTTAAGATAAAGGGGTAGGGCTCCAAGAGGGGCGGGTCTGGTTTGAACAGGGCTGAGGGGGCCGTGTAATCATGTGTCAGTTCTCCGGCCTGTAGCATTTCCCAAAGGCGGCTACACTAACGCACTTCCCATCCTGCAAGCTCCTCTTGTGACGATGACACTCCTCCATCAAGGGATGGTGTCTACATTCCTGCCTTGAACCTGGGCAGACCCCATCCAATAGCAGAAGGCAGAGCTTCCTCTGAATGCCTTGCGCGGCTAGGTCATAAAAGGCGATGTAACTTCCACCTGGCTCTCTGAGGACATGTGCCTTTGTAGCCACCATCTGATTTCAACTTCATGAGAGAATGGAACAGACTGTCCAGCTGAGCTGCTCCTGAATTCCTGACTCACAGAAACCCTGAGAGATACTACATGGTTATTTTTGTTTTAAACCACTAAGTGTTGGGGTCATTTTCTGGCAGCCACAGTAACTGGAACACTGATGAAAGGTGGGGGTGAGGGCATGTGGACAGCAGTGTTCTGGACAGAGAAAGCAGCATATGCAAAGGTCCTGAGGTGAGAAGGAGGTGCTACAATGAAGGTGCAGAGGTTGGCAGGGCCATCTCCCAGGCTTTCCAGAGCTGTTCTTTTGATTCTACCTGCATTTCTGCTGTGAACAGACAATCCTATTTGCTCTTCTGTGCAGAGAGGCGTTCTGTGTTAGTGCAATTATGGGGCCCATGTCTATTTAATTAAGCCCTAGGGGGTGGTAGAAATTAACATTCATTCTTTCTTTCAATCAATAGGATTAAATGCATTGCCTGTGCCAGGAGCTTCCCTTGTCATATTGGTGCCCACGAGGAGGTGTTAATGCTCCCTCCAGTGCACAGATGAAGAGGCTGAGGCCGAGGGGCAGGCGTCCTCACACACTGCCTTGACAGGTACGTGGGAGGAAGTGGGATGGGCTCTGGGGCCAGCATGGCTGTTGAGCCTGCCCACCTTTGCCACTTCCGGGTCAAGCCCCTCCAGGCTGTGTGACTTTGGACAATTCACTTTCCTTCTCTGGGTTTCAGTTTTCTCCTCTGTAAAATGGGGACGATAATAATGCTGGCCTTACTGAGATTATCTCGAGGCTCAACCTACACAGTCTTAACGCTAGCTGCCCTTACTCTGGGCTCATCTGCGCCCAGCACTGTGATAAACTCGTGACTTAACATTAACATTCTTCTTTCTTGCAAGGGCAGAGGTGGTGTGACTCCCTTTACAGTGGAGACAATGGAGGCAGAGGTGGGCAAGCAGGGCTCCGTGAATGCTGGTGGCTGATGACCAGCTGCCTTTCCTTTTCCTGCCAAAGCCTCACACACCTGGTTTCATGTTCTCAGTCCCCCGGATGAGCCCCTACTTTGCTGCTGTCCCAAGCAGCCTGCCCACTTCAAAACGCCGTCAGGATTTGGGAAGACAAAGGGAAAAAAACAATACCAAACAGCCGGATAAGCCCCCACTCTGGGAAAACAAGCAGAGAAAGCCAGAAGGCAGCCCACACAGGAAGGGCCCAACCAACTCCTGGGCACCTTCTGTCCAGCAACCAGGTCCCCCAAGGACAAATCCTTGCTCCTGTGGTGTTTACATTCCAGCAGGGTGGGGGAGGGGAGGTACATAATAACTGTGACACTGATGACAACAACAACCAAAAACATTTATTTAGCGCTCACCTTGTGCCAGCATTGCTGTAACTCAATTTTCACACCCTGTGAAGTGCATGGTATTATTTCTCTCTGTTCACCAAGAGGAAATGGAAGCACAGAGAGGTCAAGCGACTTGCCTGAAGTCACACAGCAGATAGGTGGTGGAGCCAGGATTTGAATCAGTAAACAAGTTAACAAGTAAATCAAAAATTCCTCAGTCCCCACGGGCAGACCTCATATACATTCCTCATGCAAGAGATGGGGTTTACCCAGCTTACACACCAGGGTATGGAAGCCGAGAGAGGTGAAGTTGCCCACCCAAGGTCTCAGGGCCAGTAGTTGGGGCAAGAGGATTTAGAGCCAGCTGCCGCTAACTCGGGCACTGCTGCACCCCAAGCTCTTCTCCCCAAAATCTACTGCCCCAAGACAGGACAATCTCTCATTACTGTCACAGCAACGGAGCCAGGGCCACCTGAAGGCCCAATGTCCCTCCAGGCCCTGAGGGAGAAAGGAGGATGGGAGCCGCTCCGGCTGGGGCACCCACTTCCCTGGCTTTGCAAGGATGTTCTCTGTCTCTAGAAACAGATTGAACTGGCTGCCTCCTCCCCAGCCTCACCCATCTGCCCCCCTCCCCTTTGCTCCCTGTAAGGTCACTTCACTGTGTTCGGAGGCTAACTGGGAATCAAAGGGGGGAAGGTGGAGCAGGGAGAGAAGGGGAAGGCGTTGGGGGCTGAAATTTGAGATCCCAGCCTCCCTGTGGGGGGAGGTTGGAGAGAGAGACACAGAGAGACAGAGACAGGAAGAGAGAATTCAGTTGCCTTTGGTTTTCCAAAGCGGGCAGCTTGGGGGTTTGTGTGTGCGTTGTTTTCTTTCCTCCGCTCAGGCAGGGAGGCCAGGCCTCCCCTGGATAATCCAAGGACTCAGGGGCGAGGCAGGCAAGCCAGTGCAGGGACACGGCAGTGTGCGGACAAGAGTGAGGAGGCAGGAAGGGAAAGGGGGAAGAAGAGAGGTGAGGGGGTGTCTGGGGCGGGAGCCTGAGGCGGTGGGAGGAAGCAGAGCAGCTGTGGTATTTGGAGCAAGTATAAATAGCCGCCTGGACGGAGCTTGGCCAAACAGGGCTTTGCAGCTGCAGCGGCTGTGCAGGCGGGACTGGCCACTGTTGGCCACGGTGGGTGCAAACTGGGCAGGGAGACAGGCGGTGGACAGGCACGGCCCCTGGGCTCTGGCCTGACACCCCTCGCCATCACGTCTCTGGATGCCTTCTCGGCCAGCCATGCTGCTGAGTGGCCTCCTCCTCATTGCGGCCACCACGACTGTGGCCCAGCGGAGGGGGCAGGAGGCCGGCGGGCGCCGCCGGGCACACCGAGTCCAGCATGGCCAGTGCAGCTACACCTTCGTGCTGCCCGAGCCTGAGCCCTGCCCGCCGGAGCCCGAGGCCTTCGGGGGCTCCAACAGCCTCCAGAGGGACTCCCCGGCAGCCGCACTGAACCTAGGGGACTGGCCGACCCAGCGGGTACGACAGCTGGAAAAAATGCTAGAGAACAACACACAGTGGCTGCAGAAGGTAAGGGTTGGGCCTGCAGGAGGGTGGTGCGCAGCGAGCAGCAGGTGAAACATCTACCCCAGAGGCCTGCCCTGGACACAGATGGCCAGGCTGATAGGTCCTTTGTCTCCGAATTGTACGGGTTGGGATGATGAGGCCCAGAAAGAGAGGAGCCTGAGGCCACACAGCAAGACTGGGCGGAGTCAGAGCTGGGAAACCTGACTCCCTAACTGCCATTCATTCATTCATCCGATTAAGGGCCAGGTCCATCCTAGGCGCTGGGGATACAACAGTAAACAGAACCGTACATCCCTGTCTGGACTAGTGGAAGAAAGAGGCAATAAAGAGATGAACGATAAATATCTATTCTGTCAGATGGTGAAGCAAAATGAAAAAGGGAAAAAGGCGAGGAATGACCAGAGGTGACTATTTGAGGTCAGATAATCTGAGAGGACTTCTCGGAGGAGGTGACGTTTGAGCCCAGAGAACAAGCAAAGTGATGAGGCAACGCAGGAAGGTATCTGGTGGGAGGGCATTCCTGGCAAAGGGATCAGTAAATACAAAGGCTGTGTGGTGGGAATGTAGCTGGGTTACCTGGGGAACAGCAGGGTGGCCAGTGTGGCTGGAGCAGAAAGGAGGAGGACAGAGGGGTGAGGGACAAAATCTGAGAGCTGAGGGGAGGGCAGACCATGTTGGGCCTTGGAGTCCACTGGGAAGGATTTTGACTCTTTCTCTGAGCATCACGGGAGCCATTGCAGGGTTTTGAGCAGGTGAGAAACACCTGATTTAGTTTTAACAGAATAGACTGTAGGAGAAGATTCAATGCTGGGAGCCCAAAGAAGAGACCACTGCAGCCACCAGGCAAGAAGTGATGGAGGTGTGGAGCAGAACAGAGCTGGGGGAGGGGGTGTGGCCGTCAGGTTCTAGTATATTCTGAAGAGGGTGCGAATGGGCTCTGCTGATGAATTGAATATGGCGTGGCAGAGATCAAGGAGTTGAGGACTCCACTGCCATTTTGGCCCAAGGCCAGGGCCACTCTAGGGTCTCCTGTCCTCATACTTTCAGCAGACACTCTGAGCACCCGCCATGTGCCAGGCCCTAGGCAAGACACTGAAGTACAGAGGTGAACGAGGCAGGTTTGGCCCTGGGTGGGGTGGGGGCAGAAAAGGCATCCTGTGGTGTCCAAGATGGGGAGCAGTCCCTCCTTACCCATGGTTTCCAAATTTTTCAGATCATTTGCCCGATCAGCAAACAACGCTTCGCTCCCCCAGTACACGCATATTTATTTAGAATTTATGCACGTGCACCCATATTAATATAATATGTACAGGGTATGAGACAAATGAAAATGGAACTTTAAGAAGATAAGATATGGGGCTTCCCTGGTGGCGCAGTGGTTGAGAGTCCACCTGCCGATGCAGGGGACGCGGGTTCGTGCCCCGGTCCGGGAGGATCCCACATGCCGCAGAGCGGCTGGGCCCGTGGGCCATGGCCGCTGAGCCTGCGCGTCCGGAGCCTGTGCTCCGCAACGGGAGAGGCCACAACAGTGAGAGGCCCGTGTACCGCAAAAAAAAAAAAAAAAAGAGAGAAGAAGATAAGATATGACATCATGTAAACTGAAGTTCTGGTGGTTTCCTCCTGTCTTCCAAAGGATTGCCTTCTGCATACCCTGGGTTGGTCCATCCCCCAGGTGGAGAGGTTGCTCTATATGTATCTAGTCAAGCTGATTTGTGCACACACTCGAATACACACTTAACCTCCTGTTTCATTCCTGCCCTGGCCATCTATCTCCCTCGCCCCCCACTCACCATCTTCCCATAGTCCCTGCCTTTTTGCCCTCCACCCCTCCTGCCCTGCAGCGCTTCCAGCTGCCACCATCCCACCCCTGGACTCCCCTTCAAGGGAGCTCTTGGCCTCATACACCAGAGCCCAACCCAGGGGGCTCCATGCTGCCTTGAAATCTGTGTGTGTCTCTTCAGGCAGCTGTTTCCAGTCCCATAAGGGTCGTGCCAAACCTCACCTCCTCCTCAGGCCTCCATCTTCACCCTCTGTCCATCATCTCACCAGACCATGGACCTCCTACTTCAAAGAGAAATGGGGCCTGCCCCACACTTGCAGATTCACCCATGCACCCACCAGTCCCCAGGGCCTTTCTCTGGCTCAGAGGGAAGTGTTCCTCCATGAGCCAAGGCCACTCTTCCCTACCTGCGGGTTCCATCCCTTGCAGCCCCTCAACCTCCTCAAACCAACCATGCCCTCCTGTGTCTCTAACAACACCTCCCTCTCTGCTGTTCCTTCCCCTCAGTCTTTAATTGCATCCAAGTATCTCCTATGTTAAAAAAGAAAGAGAAAGCAGAGAATGAGGAGGAAGGAGAACAAGCCCCTTCTCCAACCCCCACACCCTCTGACGTCTGGCCTGTCTCTCAGAAATCCACAAGCTCTGCCTCCACTTCCTCCTCCACTCTCTCCTTTCCCTAAGCAGCCTCCCACTTCCCACTTCCCACTTCCCACTTCCAATGGCCACAGCTCAGTCTTCATCTTACTTGACTTCTTGGCAAATTTAATATTGCTGACCAATATCATCCTTCTAGAAACAGTCTCCATCAACCAGTCCTCAGCTGCTACTCCGACTACTTTCCCTACCTGCACCCAGGACCAGCCACCTCCACCTCCTACCTGTATGGTCGTCATGGCCGCTGCCCTGGGCTCCATTTCCACCCTGACCCCCATAGTTCATTCTGCACTCAGCAGACAGAGGGGTCCCGTTAAAACCTAAGCTAGATCCTCTCCTCAAAACCCTCCTGGGACTCCCATTCTCTTTAGTTATTCTCTTATTGAACAAAAATCCTTACAGCCTGGAACACCCCTCACCCAGACACTTCTGTGGCTCACTCCTGACCCACCTCAGGTCTAGTGCTTAAATGTCACCTCCTCAGAAAGGCCCTGCCTGTCCACCCCATTTAAAATAGCCACAATCCTTCTGCCACTCTCTATCCCTTTACTCAGCTTTGGTTTTCTCCCTTAACACCTACCACCACCTGTTCTTAAAAGCATTCCTTTTGGTCTGTGAGCCCCAAGAAGGGAGGAGCCATGTCTGTTTTGTTCACTACTGGGTTCCCAGGGCCTAGAACAGTGCCTGGCACATAGTAGGTGCTCAATTCATGTCTGTTGAATGGATGAATGCGTGGACGCACAAGCATCCTCCAATCTCTCCGGCCACTCCTGCTCCTTTCCCCACCCTGAAATGTTGGTGTTTCCTAGGACACAGTCTCCATTCTTTGCTTCCTCTCACACTTCGTGGCACAACCCACAGGGCTGCCCCTGTCACTTCCAGCAGCACCGTCTCCAACCTGCCCCCCAGTGACACCAAACCAACATCTGATGGGCTCCTGATCTCCTCTCCGAGGGCTCACAGTATCTCAACTCCAAAGCTGCCTGAAACTCAGCTCTTCCCTCCCCTGCCCACCTGTCCTGTTGAAGACATTACCACCCAGCCAGTAGGTCATCTATGGCCCTGGGGAGTCCTTCACCCCCAACTCACCCCCAGGCAGCAGGTCCCAACCATCCTGTTGCCTCAGTTTCTCAGGCCATCCTCCTGTCTTCCTGGCCACTGCCCCGGCTCAGGCCTTGTCACCTCTCCTGTGAACACTTCTCTCACCTCCCACCTGCTTTTTCTCCCCCAGGTCTCACCTTCTCATCCATCTTTGACTCCCCTTGGTGTCTAGTGCTTGGATAACATTGGTTGAGCCAAATGATGGATTTAAACCAATGGTTTTCAGGTTAGGAGGTCCCTCGCCTCTTTATCTGGCAGTGGAGTGTCCTCTCCAGGTATCTGTCCACGTAGCCTGATAATCCCAGGCAGGGGTCCCCATGGAGCACCATGGGGCTAAAGAGTACAGACGTGGGAATCAGGTGGACCTGAGTTCCCATCCCGGCCCCAGCACTTACTTGCCACGTGGCGGTTGATAAGCAAGGCTCAGTTTTCCCTTCTGCAAAGTGGAGAGAAGAGCAGTATGTTAAGGGGTGGCTGGGAGGACCAGTGAGACCACTCACAGCCTGCTGCCCGGCTACAACATATGAAGACGTGGGGTAGCTCACCTGGGCAGGGATACAGCAGCGCAGTAGGCTTTTACTCCACTCAACATCATCTCTGTTTGGAGCTCTGCACCACTGGGTGGGGGAAGCTCAATCCTCGTCAAGTCAGTCCAAGGGTGGCAGGTAACCTTGGGGCAGGGAGTGTCACTTGTCCATGCTGGTATTCTCGGGGGTCCCCAGTCCTGCCTGGTCTCTGTTGGGGTCCAAGCAGAGGTTTGTTGTGCCATCTCCTGGGTACCCTTGGGTTGAGTGCCCCCTTCATGCCCTTTGGTCTTTGGGTTACTGCCAGGTCACCCTGTGCCGGTGGAGCCTGCCACAAGGTCAGACCCATTGGCAGTCGCTTTCCTCTGGATCCTGCCACCTCCTGGGCAGCAGCATAGCCTGGAATGTGAGAGCCCCAGATCCGGAGCCCAGCTTCTGGGATTCGAGACCCATTCTGCCCCTTTCTGACTGTGTGACTTGAGGCAAGTTGCTTCACCTCTCTGAGCCTGTTTCTTCACCTATAAAATGTGGTGACAACACTATCTACCTTTATGAATATTTGATGAGATGATGCGTATGAAGTCCTTTGCCCGGCTCCAGGCGCACAGTAAATTCTCAATCAGTGTTGGCTGTTTCTATTAGGAGTTCTCCCTGGAGAGAAACACAAATCCTGCAATTCTCGAGTTCTTCGTCTCCCAGATGAGACATGTGGCCCCCGACTCAGAGACACAAGGCCCCTGAACAGTCATCTCTCTCCCTCTGGTCACGAGTGCTTGCTACCTTCTGTGACCATGACCTGCCTCTGGCTCTTCTCTTGTGTATTCTCTTGGTCTGGGCTTATCTCACAGTATTTGAAATTTGAGGGCCTCTTTTTGGCTCCTGCTGTAATCTCCCAGAAGAGAAAAAAAATGAGTTTCAAAATATTCTCATCACCGTTGCCATCAGGGATGACCAGGGATGACTGGGGAGGACTGGCCTCCCAGACTGAGCTCTCAGCAAGATTCGTTCAGCTGGGACGGCACAGGGAAGAGCCTCCCTGTTGCAAGCTCGACATAGCCAATACCTGCTCAGCCCATGCCCCCAACCCCTCTCCCTGTTCCCAGTATACAGGCGAGCAAACTGAGGCCAGAGAGGGGAAGGAACTTGCCAGAATGGCACAGCAGCGAGACCCAAAGTCCAGCTTCCTTCTCCAGCTCTGCAGGGTGTCAACGAGGTGGGGGAAGCCCGACCTGAGATAATGGGGTGCTCCCTTCTGCCTCAGAATTCCCCAATCCCCAATACCTACTCTCTTCTTTCAGCACTCTGCTGTGGTGTCCTCCTGCCTATGCTCAAGGTGCATGGGGGTGCCCCACACCCGCTCCCTCTCCCCCATCCTCACTCCCCTCCAGGCACCCCTCCCCTCCCCTTCCTTCTCTTAGTCTCCTCTTCCTCTTCCCTCCTCCTGGAACCGCTGCCCAATGACTCACGTCTGGAGCCGGCTATCAGCTCAGCGGGATGCACGTTGGCTCTGCTCCACCACTTCATCTGGGTGAAGAGCTGCAGCAGGAATGCTGGGGGGACGGGGTGGGTGGGACAGAGCCAGCTGGAGAGCAGGCTTCCCTCGCTGGGCCGTGCATACCAGTGGTTAGCGCCTGGCTCCTGGGCCCACCTCAGATTAGCTCTGGGAGCCTCAGCCGCAAGATGGAGAGTGAAAGGTCCTACTCCTGACATTTGATGTAGGGTCGAGAGAGGCAGCGTCCAGAAAGCATCTACCCATAGCAGGTGCTCGATAAAGCCCCACTCTTGTCCTGTCATGGCCTCAGCGCCCCAGGCCTCCCAGCCAGGAAGTCCCTCTCCCGTGCCCCCCAAGGAGACCCTTTCCTTCACATGAGGAGCGTGAGGAAACGCAAGTCCCCAGGCTCCCGTCCTACCCCCAGCACCTGAGGGTAGCAAAGCTTCTGCTGAGAGCGGGGCAGACTCTGAACCCGGAAACCGTGGAGCCCTCCACTTTCTTACCTGTACCGAGAACCGCTGGCCCTCTCTGCCGATCTCTCTGTGTCTCTCTGCCGATCTCTCTGTGTGTCTCTGCCTCTCTCTGTCTCTGTGTCTGTCTGCCTCTTGTCCTAGGGCTCTCACGGTGGCCTGACTCGCTTTCTCTAACTCCGTGGGTGCCTCTGTCACTCTTATTCTCTCTCCTGTCTGGCTGGCATCTACCTGAGTCTCTCCCAGTCTCTTGCTCTGGTCTCCCCTCACCCCTAGGCCATCCATCCCTCCTGCCTCTACCTCCCCGGTGTCCACATGCTCTGTCCACACTGGAGGACCCAGGACACACCGGCCCGATGGCTAGCACCCCACCCCTCAGCCAGGCTCAGCTGGGGCCTCTTTCTCTTCTCCTTCTGCACCCAAAGCCAAGCAGGGAAGGGTCAGAGGCTGGGCAGGAGCCCCCCAGCCTCTGCTGTTCGCTCCAGGTCCCTGACGTCAAACCTCAGAATAACTCGGTCCCTCGGCCCAGCGGTCGCGAGGCCTTGCCTGGCTGAACGAGGATCGAAAGTGCATCCAGCGGGAGCTCAGCGTGGGGTCCTGGCCCAGCCCAAGATCCTCCCAAACTGGCCGGGGCTCCCGGCTGCCCTGGCCTCCCCAGGCTGCCCGTAAATTCTTGGCATTTTCAGCCTTCGGTTATCCAAACAAGAAATGAATCTTGGTTGCCGAACAAAATGTCTTGAGGTTTGATTTCCTAACCTCACCGCTGGCTCCTCTAAAGTGTTTGGGGCTGGGAAGGGGGTGGGGAGAACAGCATCTACTTCTTGGAAGAATGGGGTTATTGTTCCAAGGAGGGAACCTAGAAATGGATTGCACAGATGCCCTGGGCGTAGGGATGAGCAGGGAGCAGAGGCAGTGTAGCCCGTCACGCAGGATTCCCCAGAGGAGCAGGCCATCCCATACGGGCAGCTCCTGGCTCTCTCCTCCCGGGCCCCAGAGCTTGGCCTGGCTGGGATACACACAGACCCCTTCGCCTTCACTCCTTGGGCAGGAAATGTGAGAAAACAGGCCCCAGGTCTGCCCCTCAGCCTGAAGCTCTGCCCACACTCTGGCCTCTGAGCATTTGCTTAACCCCAGAGTCAGCTCTGAAATGTCTGGAATGGAGCCTGAGTCAGGGGTCATGTCCCAGGGGGGCCACCGACCAGCTGTGGGCCCTGGGGAAGCCACCTGCATCAAGTAGTTCCTCTGCAAAGTGGAATTTAAAATCCTGCCTCCCAGCGAGAGGGTAAGATAAGGAAATAGAACAGGAGTTATGGCCAGCATTTACGGAACACTTCCTGTGCGCCAGACACTGTCCTATGTGCCTTGTGGGAATTATTGCACTGAATTCTCACAATGAGCCTAAGATTGTTTGCCCATTAACAGATGAGGAAACTGAGGCACCAGGAGGTGAGGTGACTTGCCCAAGGTCACAAGACCAGGAAGGGTGAGGTCAGGTTCACACTCAGGCTGTCTGATGCCAGAAACCACGCTCTCAACACAATAAACAAGACATGTCCATTGTGACCTGGTCCCTGGGTACCCAACTGGGGCCTGGGGAACAGAGAGGCCCTTGGCCATCAGAGGGAAAACTCACAGGTGCTAGATTTTCCCCTTCTCCCGGGAGGCCCTCAGCCAAAGAGAACTTCTCTAGGGCTCTTTTGCCAGAGTAAATTCAGCGAGCACCTCAGTCATCAGGGGCAGCCCTTGAAAGCTGAGGGAACCCTGAACTTCCGTCTAGGCCTCGTCACTGTCACAACCTCCATCCTTGGCCCAGGGCCCGGGGTAAATCCCACAGAGACTGAGCGTGGGCCCTGGGGCTCCACTGACTCCATTTGAATCACATCTCTACTGTTTGCTGGGCGTGTGTTCTCAATCACTTTGCCAGTCTGTGCCTCAGCTTTCTTGTCTGTGAAACAAGGACACTAGTAGAAGCCACTTTGCGGGTTGTCGTGGAGATTAAATGAATTAATATACGTGCAGGGCTGAAGACAGCGCCCGGCATAGAGTCAGAGCCCAGGGAAGCCAGCTGTGGAAAACAAGCTTGGGATGCTCGGCACAGGAGGGCAATCCTTCTTGGCGTCAGCACAGGAGCCCAACCAACTTCCCTGTGTCCCGCCTCGTGTGACCTTGGGAAAGTCCCTTTTTCTCCTCCCTGGGCCTCAGTTTCCTCGTCTGCCAAGTGGGGAGCATGAAAACAAGTACCTCAGGTGAGGACAAAATGAAGTAAAGCATGCAGAGATCTGGTGGGGTCTGCAGGTGAGGAGATGACTGAAAGCAAAACGGCTTCCTTTGGACAGAGGAACAGAGCCTCAGAAGCTCATGCTGGCGGAGGCTTGTGGCCCTTTACTCCCGACTCCGGTCCAACACTCGTTGGTCTACCAAGTAGGGCTGAAGGGTGGAAGGTGAGTCCCAAGCAGCTGAGGGGAACCCCCATATGAAAGTTCTGCAGAGACTGTAAATGGGTCCCCCAGGCGCAGAGATGAGCTAGGGAGAGGCTGTAAATAAGCGGCCGGGGTCACGCTGACCTAGGCTCCAGCTCCAGCTCTACCTCTTGCCAGCAGCCTAGTTGTTTTTCTCAGCTTTTGACGAATTTTCAGTGTGCAAAAATTGGGAAATATGGAAGTGTGCGAAGACGCAGAGGGAAAAAAATCCCCCAATCCCCTGACCACCTCCTGGTTAGTTTCCTTGCTGTTCATTCTATGCATTTGAAATTTTTACTGAAATGCTTTAGATGTATGAAAAGGTAGAGAGAAAAATCAGATGAAATTTCTTGTCCCCACAACCCAGCTTAAGAAACAAAACCTTACCAACCTAGCTAAGCCCCTCGCCCTCTCCTGCCTCCTCCCCCCACCAGAGATGGCTACTGTGAATTCTGTGTTGATGACCTCCTACTCCAGGTCCCTCCCTAACCGATGTATATTTGTTTCCCGTATAAGTGGTCACACTGTCTATCTCTTTCTACAATTTGCTTTTGTTCACTCGACCTTGTATCTGTGAGATTTATAGCTCTGCAAGTGTGGGAAAAGCCTGAGTCACAGTTTTTCCATCTGTAAACTGGGGACAATGGTGAGCACATGCCTGAGTTTGCTGTGAGGCCCAAATAACTAGTGCATGCAGAGGTCTGGGAGCATGCCTGGCGCTGCATCTTCTTCAGGGAAGAGGGAGATGCTGTTATTGCTTCTTCTCTCTTCCGGGGTGAATGTGTTGCTGTGGCGACTCCACAAACAGGACTGTCTCTGTGCCAGGTGCTATCATACGTGTTTTACAAACATTGACTCATTGAACCTCATGATACCCTAAAAGGTGAGGACTGTTATGATCCCCATTTATTGTGGGGAAACTGAGGCCCAGAGAGTTCACACATCTAGGAAGTGAGGGAGGTAGGCTTGAACCCAGGCAAGCTGGCTCCAGACCTCACACTCTTAATCACTACACTGACTGCCTCTCCATGCCACCCAGTTTACAGATGAGTACACTGACCCTGGGTGGAGGAATGACTCGACTACATTCACCCCAGGGTCATTGGCAGGGACAATCTTGTGGTGACAGGACACACAGCATGTCAGAAACCTTATGAAAAATCCATGCGTCCTTACAGTTATGAAGCTCTGAGATTATGTGCAGAAATACAGGCCTGCACACGTGCACACATGCACCGTTCTGAACTCAATTTGCCAGGTAGAGTGTTCATTCCTCCATGCACTTCATCATCCCCTCCATTGATGCTTACTGCAAGCTTACACGCTAGGCACTGTGCAGGTGATGAGGATTCAGCAGTAAGCAAGGAAGACTTGGTCTTTCCCCTCTGGGAGCAGAGGAAGAGACACTAACCTAGTAATTTCTCATGTGTAATGATAAACCATGATACATGCTGTGAGGGAGGGGCTCACCTGTTCTAGGAGTGGATAATAGGGGGCCCAACCTTGATGGAGGGATGGCTCCAGGAGGAAGGACAGAGCTGAGATCTAAAGAGTGGATGAGCAGTTCCTAGGCAAGGAAGAGAAGGGAAAAACATTCCAAGCACAGGGAATGGCAAGTGCAAAGCCCCTGCGGTGGAATGGAGCAAAAGGATTTTGAAGGAGTGAAAAATGTTTGGTGTGGCTGTAACCCAGAGAGTCAGCAGAGTGTGGCCAAGATGAGACCAGCGTGTTCATCAGGGCCCAGACCCAACCTCCCTGGGCCTGACCCTGCTCTCGAGGCTTTCGGGTGCTGGGAACTGATGTGGCCACTTTCTGTCCTGCCCCCAGTGATGGGCAGTGGCAATGGACATCTGGACCTGCTCCTCCCCTCTTTGCCTGACCCTGGTCCTATCCCTGTCACCCTGTCTTCAATATCAGCCTTGCCCACCAGAGATGGGGGATGGGGGGATGGGTGAGGGAAAGAGCTTAGCCATTGGATTCAAATCCTCACTTACCAGCTGTGGGTAATGCTTGGCCTCTCTGGGCCTCAGTTTACTCATTTGTCAAGGGTGGAGCAATCTCTCCTTTCCTCCAGGCTGCTGGGGATCAGAGTTATACACCAGAGTTGCGCAGGCAGGAAACCCTGTTGCCGCATGGGGAGAGACCCCAGCAAGGCCTCCTTCCATCTAGAACACACCTGACTCCATTCCCCCAGGTGGAGCTGGGGCTGGGAGGGGAGCTGGGGTTACTGTCACATGATCACTTCAGTCAAGCCAGCTTTGAAGCGCAGCCTGGGAGAGTTACTCCCAGACAGCCTGGATTTGCCCTTGATGAGCTGTCTGTCCTTGGACAAGTTGCTTAACTTCTATGTGCCTCATCTGTAAAATGGGTTGATAGTATCTCCTACCACAGAGGATGGGATTTAATATACATAGAGGTTAGAACAGTGTCCAGCACATAACAAGCACTAAGTAGACACTTGCCAAGCAAAATGGACACACCACCCCACTCTGTGTAAGGGCTGCTGCACAGGTGGCAGGGAGGTGAGTGACTGCAAGAAATGTGCCTCTTCACTTCCTCTTGATCAAACTCCCAATTCCTACACTTGGGAGAATAAGGAAGCCTCATCCACTGGGCCTCATTGTAGACAATCCTTCCAAGATCAAGGTTTAGATACAGACAACCACAAAGGGATAGCTGAACCTGAGGCCAGAGCCCTGGCAGCTCCTTCCCAGCTTATGAGAGGCACCCACATCCAGGTGGCAGAGGCACCCACACCAGCCCCTCTGCAAGGAGGAATCAATGAGCCCCATTTTCTGATGAGGCCACTGAGGCTCAGAGAAGCTCCCTCACTGGCTCAGAAAGCGAACACCAAAGCTGTGACTGGACCAGCGCCTGACTCTCAGCGCCATGCACCAGGCCCACACTGGACTCAGCGCTCCAGCTGGAAGGTTGACGGAGCCGGGCCTGTGCCGGGAATCGCAGCTTGAGCTGAGAGTTGAAAAGCGCATTCCTCCTCAACAGCCCGCTGGTCCCTGACACTCTCCACTCCTGGCTCCCTGCCCACTCACTCTGCTTACTCTGAGCCCTGACCCAGAAGAAAAGCAACAGAATCTCCTGCAGGGAGGAAAAGAGCCTAGGAAGTCTGGGCCTGGCGACTCAGGAAAAACAAGACAACCCCCTCTGCCTTGAGCCAAGGGGTCAGGGCCTGTGTGGGCCCCGAGGGGACGGGAGGGGCTGGAGCCAGGCAGAGGAGGAGTGGCCAACCTTGGCCGTCAGGCTCACAGCCACAAAGTTACTTCCATTGGGAAAATGAGGAAACTGAAGCCTGGGGATGGCAGGGCAGGATGTGATGGGCCAGGCAAAGGGGGCAGGGCCGGCGAGAAAGAGGGGCTAACATCTGTGACCTCTGCGAAAGCAGTGCAGTAGTTCCGGTCATCTATTGTGGCATAATGCATCACCCTAAGATGTTCAGCAAGTTAGAGTAACCACAAACACTTATTATCTCTCACAGTTTCTGAGAGTCAGGAATCGGGAGCCCCTTACCAAGGTAGTTCCGACGCGGGTTTTTTTCCATGTAGTTACACTCGGATGTCAGCCGGGGCTGTGGTCATCTAAAGGCTTGACTAAGGCTGGAGGATCAGCCCCTAAGGTGGCCCCAGCACAGGGCCGGGAGGGTGGTACTAGCTGCTGGTGGGAGCCCTCTGTTCCTCTCCAGATGGGTCCCTCCTCAGGGCCGCTTGAGGGTCCTCAGGACATGGGGGCCAGCTTCCCCCCGAGCAAGAGATTCAAGAGGGGGCAAAGCAGAAGCCACAATGTGACGATGTCACCACGGGCTCACCATCAACATCTCTCCAGGGTCCTGTTGGTCACACTGGCCAGTCTGACTACACTGGGGCATGAGTACTGGGAGGGTGATTGGGGCTGCCATGAAGTCTGGCTGCTACAAGCAGCCCACTGGAGTGGTGAAGGCTGTGGTCTCAGGAGCCCGAAGGCCTGGGTCCCAAGCCAGCCTCTGCCACTCCCAAGCTGTGAGACTTGGGGGACGGGCTCATCTTCTCTGTGCTTCTTTTCCTCATCTGTGAAATGGGAGCGATGAGACCAAGGACTAAACGGGCTAAGTAAAGCCCTTGGGGCCACACCTGGAACCCCTCCTCAAGCAGGAACCAGCCTGCCCTGGTTACCGCTCTCTCCCCAGTGCCCCGCAAGAGTCCTGGCACTTCTGAATGAGTGTGTTGAACAGACGAATGGGCCCCGAGACTGTGTCAGGATTCTGGAACATTTCCCCTGCAGATACCACAAGCTGGCTCCCTCCCTTGCCATGGGCCTCCCTCAGCTCCTGCCCCCCTGCCCTCCAGTCTCTGTGCGGCATTTCTTCCCCTTTTCTTCCTGTCCTTGAACCAGTGGTCTCCCCACACTCTGGCCCTCTGGCCATACCTCTCACGGGGCTCCATGGGCAGCTGGGGCTGGGTTAGGACGTCCAAACTTATTTCTAGCAGCCAAACGATGATTCAGTGGAAATCCGGTGCTCCTTACATAGAATGGACCTATTTGTTCTTTTTAGCAAATAGTTTCTGAGCACCTCTTATGTGCCTGGCACTGTTAGAGGCACAGAGGGCGTGGCCATGAACAGGGCAACCCTGCGCTCCTGGGGCCGATATTCCTGTGGGGGGAAGAGACAAATAGGAGATGACTGCAGTGATTTCAGATGCGTGACATGCTGTGAAGAAACCACAGTCATGGCAGGTGGAGTAGGGCTGGGGTGCAGTTACCTTTGATGGGGTGGCCAGGGAACGCTGCTCAGAGGAGGTGACACTTATGGGCAGACCTGAAAGTCAGAAGGGAGCTGACAGGAGAAGCTCTGGGAGCTCCTGAGATAGGGGCGTGTGGATGTGTGTTGGAGGATTGGAGTAGGTAACACCCTGGCTCAGGGCCCCTCCTCCAGACGCAGTGTGGGAACCACAGACACAGCCTCTGCCCAGGGCAGTTTGTCCACATCACTAGTGTACACACCCTTAAACTCGGCAGTTCTGGTTTAAGGGATTTATCCCCAAGCAGCCTTGCAAGAGAGTTAATGACAAGTGGACAGGATGTTCCCAGCAGCCCTGGTGTGATGGCAAAAGCCTGGAAATAACCTACAGCCCAGCTGTGAGCAAACAGTGGGAGGCTGTTAAAACAGCAAGGCGAGTCTCCCTGGATGAATCTAGAACAATCTCCAAATTATATTAAGAAAAAAGACGCAGGGTGCAGCATGGTGAGCTGACATTTTTATAGACTAAAAGCAGGGGGATATAAGCATACTTACTGCTGGTACATGCTTAGAGTTTCTCTGAGAGGAAACCTGGAAGCCCCTTCAGTGGCCTGTGAGTAGGGGAAACAGGGCAGGGCTTATATTACCCATTAGAAAATTTTAAATTAAAATTACAAAAATTTGCGTTTAAATTGAAACACATACACAAAACCGTCAAAGCTCTGACCTTCCAGATGTCCATATGTCTGGCTAGACAGGGCAGTAGCTCCTGTGTGTAACTTCCTGCAAGTTACTTTCCTGATTGGGGCCTCAGTTTCCCTGTATGTGAAATGGGGCTGGGCTGACTGGGCCCTGCATGTCCTCCAGGCTCGCCAGGTCTCTGCTCCTGTATCCCTCCCTGCCTGGGGCCCAGTGCCTGAGGGACCCCTGCTGAAGCCCTTTCTCCTTCCTTAGGTTCTAATCTCTGCCCTTCCTCCCCTGGGGCCAAGGTTCAGCCTGTCCTGCTTCACCCTAATTCCCATCCCAAGATGGGATGCTCAAGAAATAATTTCCGAGTGAATACATGAATGAAACTCAGAGGGCGAGGGATCAGCCTGAGGAAACATTTATTATTATAACACATTTTTATGTGGGACATTTTATAGAACCTTGTGTGGCTAGGTGTGTTTTATATTGAGATATAGTCTCATATGTGGATACGGTGAAATTCACTCTTTCAATGTACAGTTCTATGAATTTTGACACATGTATACAGTCGTGTAACCACCATCACATGCTATAGAATATTGCCAGCACCCCAAAAATTTCCCCTGTGTCCCTTTGCTGTGAATCCCTACCCCCGGGCCCCAGCCCCTGACAACAACTAATTCTGACTTTTCCAGAAAGTCATATAACTAGAATCCTACAGCATGTAGCCTTTTGAGTCTGGCTTTTCTCGTGCAGCATAATTGGAGATGCCTCCGTGCTGTCGCATGCGTCAGTAATTCATTCCTTTTTATTGCTGAGCAGAGTTCATTGCATGAATGGAGCACAGCTGTTTACGCATTGACCAGCTGAAGTCTTGTTCATTTAGATAATGCAGGAGCAAAGCTGGCTTGAGCAGATCCCCTTGGCCACTGAGGCTGCTCGTGCCTACATGCTCGTCCCTAGTGTGTCCGAGGTAGCCTCCTTCCTCCCCCAGCCCCTGCCTGTCAAAACTCCTCTCCTTTCCTTCAAGGCCCTTTTCAAATGCCCCCTCCCCAACGAGGAGCAGGGTTTACTGTCCCCGTGTCAGAGGTTGGTAAAGTGAGGCTCAGAGAAAGGTAGCCCTCACCTGCTAGAGGCCCACAGCTAGAGCGTAGCAGAGCCAGAAGTCAAACCCAGGGCCAAGGGGAGAGGGAGTAGCTCAAGGGCCAAAGATCAGCCTCTCTGCAGGCCAGAGGGGTGGTGGGAGTTCAGAGCCCCATTCCCCCATCTCAGCCCTGAGAGTTTACCAGCATGAGGGTGGCAGAGAATGGGGAGGTCCAGTCCTGCGTGGGGGGGGGGCGGCGGCGTGGCAGATCCCACCAGGGCCTGTTTCTCCATGGGGGTCCTTCCTCCACCCTTCCAGCTGGTGCCTGAGCCCAGGCTGGGCCCAGCGCCCACCACACAAGCTGACATCAGTCACCAGAGCTGCGGGCTGGCTGAACGGTGCCCAGATCACCCATCCTAGGGCCCATGAGCATGCGTGGCAAATTGGGTGATGGGCCCCAGCTGTGGGTGGCCTTCGCCCCACCCAGCCATTGGCAGCCACAGGACAAGTGGGGGACTAATAAGAGTGCTTAAGGAGATCCCATCGCTTGAGAGGATCCCAAGCTACCCTGCTCTGCAGACCTGAGGAGTCTTGGAACACAGCCCACCAGCTGGTGACCTTCGGCAATTCTTCTGGGTCTCAGTTTGACCATCTGCAAATGAGACTCTTGGGGGAGAGGCTTGAGAAGGTCTCATGGAAGGAATAAACTTGCTGTTTGTGTGGAGCAGGAGCTCAGGGCCTGGGAGTCTATATTTTAAACCAGGCTTGTGACACATGGGATAGTCTGAGAGCAGCCTCAGTATAGCTCTGCTTACCCTTGTGCACATGAATGCACGCTGGGCCACAGGTTAGAATCCCCAGAGTATTGATAGAGGCACGGCGGAGAGGCTGACCTGTGGGTATGCTGGCAGCCTGGCCCAAGGTGCAGGGAAGCGAACAGATTGGCAACTCACATTAGGATCATAGTGACCAGAACTTGCTAGTGGATTGAGTGCGGTGGGTGACAGAAAGAGTCAAGGATGGAGTCTGGGTTTGGGGCTTAAGTACTGAGTGAGGCCATTTACTGTGATGGGAAAGAGGGAGGAGAATGGGGTGGACAGGCAGGGACGGGGTGCTGTGGGAGCTGGGGAATCAAGGGCTATATGTTGGATGCTTCTGCCTGAGATGCCTTTGGAAGCCCGGGTGGTGATGGCAAGCTGGTGGGACATTCAGGGGAGAAATCCGGGTGGGATGGAGACCGCGCAGTCAGCACGTAGGGGGATGTGGAAATCCTAGGACCCACTGGAGTGGCGGGACCCTGATGCCTCTGGGGCCTTGGGCACTTTGCCATCTGGTCCTGCGGGGAGTTTATGGATTCTTTTTCAGACTACTACTTTTTTGTTTTTTTGTTTTTTTTGCATTACGCGGGCCTCTCACCGCTGGGGCCTCTCTCACCGTGGAGCACAGGCTCCGGACGCGCAGGCTCAGCGGCCATGGCTCACGGGCCCAGCCGCTCCGCAGCATGTGGGATCTTCCCGGACCGGGGCACGAACCCACGTCCCCTGCATCGGCAGGCGGACTCTCAACCACTGCGCCACCAGGGAAGCCCCAGAATATTACTTTTAAACGCATAAAATAAAAGCCTAAGAACACCCAGTGATAATGCGATTATAATC